>NC_071388.1:44339617-44639617 GCF_022682495.2 Desmodus rotundus
CAAATCTAGCCAAGCCGCCCCATCAACTCCGGCTCACATTGGTCAACAGCCCGTCCCTCCCCACCCCTCAGGGGTCTGTTTTACATAATCTATGCACTTGGGGCCGTGGGCCAATCAGCACAGGCTGTTTATATAATGAATGTTAGGACGTTTTTCATTCATAAAAAACGCGACCTGAGGGGGAAGCTTAGCTGAGTCAGTGAAGCACTTAAAGGGGCCGAGGCCCGGAGGAACTGCGGTTACTTGTCTCCTCGCAGCTCTCCCAACTTTTCACCGAAGCACGCTCTTCCCTCTTACACATTCACCCATTTCTCCCATTAGCAACGCCACCGTCAGGATTCGGCCGCTGGGCGACAGAAGTTCACAGCTACAGCACCAAGCTAAGTTATCATTTTAGAATTCAGGCTAGAGGAATTCATAATTCCACCCAGAGAGAAACTCACTGACCGACCTGGGCTTTCGGCCCACAGAAACACAGAAAACGGAAACAGAGCCCTCTAATCTTAGTTACCTTTAAGAGAGGCCTTAATTTCCTTTAACCAGGTTTCCCGCGGGGAAGAATAAGCAGTATCTCTCTTTAAAATCTGAGCTCTCAAACAGATCTTAGTTACTATTTTATACCGGCAAGGCCTAAGGCCGAACCAAATCCCGTTTTCTCCCCCATGTTTAATTGCAGTTTATAACCTCTCCTGAGTGTGTTTTGGATCCGAGATGAGAAAGGGTCGGAGCTCAATGAAATCCTCCCTGGGGACGGTACCAACCAGTCAATCGACCTAGAAACATAAATTCCTCTGAAAAGGGCTTGCAGAGTTAGGGCCACCTGCCTCCCTCGCGGGGCTGCTTGTTTTCCATTTAAGTGTTGAATACAAGATGGTGTATTTGCGAATTAGATCCCGTGCAGCTGGGAACGACGAGAAGCTGCTCTGCTTGCCAAACGTTCGGGCACTAACTGCAATTGCTGAGATTCTTAACAGGGTGTTCCAGGAAACAAATAAATAAGCAATCCTCTCCCATCTTTCCCAACTCCCGTACCCCCTCCTGTGAAAACCGCGGGGAAACTCTGCTCTCCCGTAGGATGCTGGGGCTTGTGAGGGAGCTATGTTCTACCGGCGTGCGCCTCCATTCACCCCGTGTGCTAGCGGTGGGGAGGAAAGATGCCGAATGTTAGGAGAGAGCCCCTAGCAAAGGGGTCCCCAGGGTAGCGAACTCTGGGGATGCTCCCCGACCCCATGATAAGGAATACAGTGTGGATTTTTAGGAAAAAAAAATGTTCTTAAGTCAAAATTTGCCCACCTTATTTTCTGCTTCCACTCTTTTGTATCTCAACAAAGTGAGAAGGCACTTGGTTTGTGGTTATAGACCAAGAAAGATGCGAATTTACCTAGGAAGGAACCTGGAGTACTCTGATTGAGTCCTGGGCCCATCACTGACTAGGCATGAGCTATTGACTTTACAAGAGACTGGGGTGGGCATGAGTTGATGGGTGGGAAAGTGCTCAGCACTTTTAATAAGCAGTTCCATGATATCTCATTTCCTACTAGAGCAATTTGCTACTGTCCGGGCCACCCCCCCCCCCCCCCCCCCCCCGGCCCTGCTCCCGCCAGTAAAAATTTCACTTGATGCTTCTCTTCATTCCTCAGCACCATTTGTTTGTTGTCTGGAGGGGTTACCCTAGTCCAGTTGTACTCTCAGGGTGTTGCTGGTATCCTGAGGCTCTATCTCTTCAACTAGATGCAGCTTAGCCTCCTGATCTGGTCTGCTCCCCATCCTGTCCCATCTCTTCTCAATCTTATCTGCTCTCTGATCTAGTTTCTCCAAAAGAGCTTTGGTAGTCCTCTTCACTTAAATCTGTCTCAGGCTCTAGCCCTTTGGAAGGCCTGCAGCCCACGGGGCCATATATCCTTACCATATAAGTCATAGCACATCCGTCGCACTTTATAACTTGACATACAGGGATACAGTATAGGACTTTCTCCATGGGGTTGAACTTGATGTCTGGAGTGTGACTCTTGTGAACTTTGCCTCAAGCCAAATTTCCCCATCTCATCTTGGGAAGAGAAGGTGAGTATTTCTAGATTAAGGAGCAATAATTGGTGACTATGATGGGGGCACAGGAGGAGTTGGGGGATGGGTTTTTATGAGAAGGTTGTTAAAAACATAGGATCATATGCAGGATTTACATCAGAATAGAGATCTTGCCAATTAATTATTTAGTCATTTGGTGAACAATTTTTTGGACCAAATACTCAACCAGACCCTGTACTAGGCAAAAAACATTACAGAGATGAATATGATACAGTCTGTGTCTTGGAGGAGCCCACAATCTATTGCACAATTTCAGCAACTGAAGTTTCCTGAACACTTAATATATGACCTGCTCAAGTCATATATAATTCTCTACAGGTTATCTTACTTAACCCTCATAATAACAGCACTGAAGTGGTCTCTACAATTATTATCTTCATTTTATAGACAAGAAATTGAGGCACAGAAAGATTAAGTAACTTGACAATGGTCACAAAGCTTGCAGCTTGTGGAACCTGAAAAAGCCCTAAGGCAGGAGATCTAGCAAATGTCTCTGTTGCTCAGAAAACCACCAGAAAATATCATTTGAACCCCGTTTGCCCAACAGAGGACAAAACTGATTGAAGTCACAGGGAGGCAGATTTTCTCAGTATAGTGTTAAGGAAGGATTCCGGGATGTTTGAAGTGTTCCAGTGAATGAATGCAATGAGTCTCCTGTCACAGGAGGCATTTACACAGAAAGATTTAGAGAGAATGCACAGGGTGGGATAGGTGAACTCAGAGGATTGCTCCAGCTCTAAGAGTCTGTGATTCAGAGAATTTGGAGCTCGTGTTGGACAGGGAGTTCAGGCCCAGGCCCAGGCACCTTGGCTCTGTGTTGAAATATGTGGATATAACTCACAATGACTTGTCAGACTGACTTCTGGGCCCAGAGCTGCTTCCTTATTGTTCCGTGTTTATGGTATCTTCTCTTTCTGCCTCCTTCTTCTTTCCTCTGTTTTTGCTCCTTAGTGACTTACTTGCCCTACCCCCAGTGCCACCCCATTCCCCATCTTCTTGTTATCTTTACCTTCGTAAGAGGTGTCAGTATTTAGAAGTTCTTTGTCTCTTACATTGAGTCTTTCCCCCAAGAACATTGCTTCACATTGGAGATTTTGTCCAGCATGCCTTCTAATGTATCATTCCCTCTCCTCCAGGAAAGAAACAGGACTGGAAAGATAACAAGAAGAGAGACCTGCCCTCGGGAGCATTCATGTAGAGTCAATCTAGCCTTTGTCCTCTGGCAGTAGCAAAACTCACCTAATCACAGTAGAATAACTAGCCCCTTGTTCTTCCACTCGCAGTGTGTCTACAGAGAAACAACATAGAAGGAGAGAAAAACAAGTCTCTTACTCCCAAGTCTGAAAGCTTCTGTTTCCCTTTAGAGGAACACGTTTAAAATTTTCCCCTCAAATCTGAAAAGCAATGTAAAGCAGGCAACCCTGCCTTCAACTGATGATCACCAAAATGGCAGTGGGACCTGCAGCAGCATCGTGACCTTGGTCCTCACATTAGGAAAATACCTGTGTTCCTCTGTTAGAAATGCCGTCTGTGGTGACTGTAGCCCTGTCTGGAGACTGGGGTGGGGGCTACGTGGCCCTGAGGATTCTTTCCCCTTCTTATATCTTAAGGAGGAAAGGACTTGAAGACAGCATCAAAGGGTACTTAAATGCTTTTCTTGTCTTCAAGGGTTAAATGTTCTATCTGGCTGGCACACCTCACTTTCTAAAGTTCAGAAATAAATATCCTAAAAACTGAGGAGAGAAAAGAAAATCTTTTAGATTCAGTGTCTCTTTAAACAAATAAGGGCCATCTCATCTTCAGGGGGTCCTTATAGCCAGGGAATAATAAGAACTGACAGTTACTCAAATGCTTAAAATGAGCAAGACACTTTTCTAAACACTTGTTATGTATTAGCACATTTAGTGCCAACAACAGCCCTCTGAGGGAACTACTATTACTATCACCTCTACTTTTGCCAGATGAGAAAAAAATGTAGGTATAGGAAAGTTACATAAGTCACTCCAGGCCCCATACCTAGCACACAGTAAGAAGAGGCATGTGCCCAAGGGGCCCTGTTCAGAGGACTGGCCAGTAACCACTCTGCTGCACTGCCTCAGCCCCAGGGAACAGCGAACACTGAAAGAGCACTTTATTATGTCAGGCCCTTTGGTGCCTTGCTTATATTAACTCCCCTGATCCTCCTAACACCCTGTGATGTAGATACTATCATTATCCCTATTTTATAGATGAGGAAACTGAGGCACGGAGAGCTTAGGTCATTTGCCCAAGATCACACAGTTATTAAGAGTTGGAGTCGGAAGCCCAATGCAGATCTTGAACAGAGTTCTTGCTCTGAAACACTTCACTATGTGTCGCCTGCAATCTCCCACTCCGTCAATTTCCTTGGTCTTGCCTTCGAGGCTCTGGCTGCTCCCCTGCCTCTGCCATGAGAGTCACAGTGCTTCGCTGGGAAGGTGCTCCAGGAACTCCAGCCAGGTTTCTGAATTATTATCCAGGGAAGCTAGAATTTGTCTTCATTAAAACCACTTTAGAAAGAGAAAAGAAATCACGTTTACTGAGCATCCCCTATGTGCCAGGCTCTGTAGACACTTGACATACATCGTCTTATTTAATATTCCCAGTCCTTCTCAGAGGTAGTAATAATACCCAATTTGCAGATGTTTAAACTAGGGATCAAAGTGAGGTTAAAAAACATATGAGTTTTCAGTGAGGAAGGAGCAAGCCAGACCTCCGCCCAAACGCATGTTCTTGACCCTCTGACCCCTAGCCTAGGGAGGCCCATTCCTCTCCCGGCTCCTTTCATGAGCTTGAGGGCATCCTCTCTCCTGACTCTTTCTCCTGACTCTTTATTCTTAGATTCCAGAAAAACATCCACTCTCAAGAAAAGCTGGTGGTACATGTTACATTTAGGTTGTTGATAGTTGAGACATTTCTTCCTTAAGCCCCAAACCTTAAAAAAATAATAGGGTGAAAATCTTTAGAAGCTTCCCATGGCTTCCCATTACCTTCAGAATATAGTCCAGCTCTGCAGCGGGATCCTCACGCTGGTAAGCCTGCACTCTCTCCCCAGCCTCCTGCACCCTTCAGTCTGGCCATGCAGGTCAGAGTCACCTGTTCCTCAAGCCAGTCAGATGCCAGCATCCTGCTCTACCTCTGAGGCCCATGAAGGACTTCCTCTCCCCACATGTAGAAAGAAGCCTTAGGCTACTGGGCTTTTGAGGGATCCTGTGTCTGATATTTAGAGTTTTCCTGCTTGTTTTCCACATGAAATTGGCAATCAGAATTTCTCAATATATTAAGAACATGTTTCTCCAGCAGCCCCTCATGTCTGCTGTAATTTCCCACCTGTGACCCACTAGGGGGTTGGAAACCGACAAACCAAGTGATTTGAAGTGGGCATAGAGGGAGACTCCTGGGTCCTGAGAGCTAAAGAGTCCCCTCCAATGAGGAAGTAAATGAACTTGAATGTGTAGACTTGGCAAAATCTATTTTGACCATTCGGAGTCCTCTCTTTGCTTCCTTTTATGCCCTTAGTGGAGAGTTTCATATGGATGGGGGTCCACGCTTGCTGTGACATGCTCAGACTTTAGCCCCCGAAGTCTGAACAGCAGGCCAACTCAGAACTTGCCCAACTCGAGCTGTGAAAGGCCTCATGTTGGCACCGCCAGACAGCTGCACTTGAGGAGCAGACTGAGGGGCTGGAGTGGGAGGTGGGGGCTGGAATGCGGATTTTTTCATGGGCCTGCTTCAACATGGCAGCTAAAGAGTGGTGGTAAAGAGGGCAGTTCTTTCAGCTCTTGATTTAGTTTGTAAACACCCACCCTGCTTCAGCTCTGTCATGCCTGTGGAAGAAACCGTATTTACCTTGAGTTAGACAAAGAGGAGCTCAGCCGTGGCCAGCTGGTAATAGAGTCCCCAGGTGAAATGCTCCATCAGTGGGTTCCATCACATGGCTTCAGGCTTCAAATGGGGCATCTATCTGCACTTCTGACCTGAGGCAGTCTTCCCTTTGATCGCTCCTCGAAGCCAAGCAGTGTTTACAAGCATGTTGATGGCCTCTTCTGCCCTGCCTACACCAGGATTCTTACTGATCATCTGTCTCTGGCCCCTTACCTCTGGGGCATGACTCAGCTTCCATTTAAACCAGAGCCTGCCTGAAAACCTTTCCTCCTCCCTGCTCTTCACGCTTCTCTGAATTCTCTCCCATTAAGAAGCCAAACTATATGGCTAAAAATACAAACTGCATCCTGGCTGGTGTAGCTCAGTGGATTGAGTGTGGGCCTGTGAACCGAAGGGTCACTGGTTTGATTCCCGGTTAGGACATATATCTGGGTTGAGGGCCGGGTCCCCATTTGGGGGCACATGAGAGGCAACCACACATTGATGTTTCTCTCCCTCTCTCTTGCCTTCCCCTCTCTCTAAAAATAAAATCTTTAAAAAAATAAAAATAAGAATGCAAACTATGAGAACACCATCCTATCCCTGGAAAGCACAGCAGAGGTGTTCTCAGATCCTGTCTGTTTCTCTCTGCACTTAGGCCCTGCCTCAGGGCAGGACACAGGGGCTCCTGACCATTAGGGACCACGGTTTAGCTCCCATCTCCCACCACTGTCCCAGGGCTGGGTAAGTAGGTGGCTGGAAGGTCAGAAACTGACTCTTTAAAGGAATTATCTGTTTAATGTAAGGGAATGCTTGGGCATCTCAATTGTGGCCTATGTTGAGTTTGTTTATTTTTTATGGAAGTTTAACATACCTAATGGAAAAGTACACAAATTGTAAGTGTGGAACTCGATGAATTTTCACAAAGCAAGCGCCTCTGTAGATCTAGTGTCCAGATTTTAAAACAATGTTATCAGTTCTCCCCTCCAAAAGACCTTCTCAAGCTCCCCTTCTAGTCCCTAATTCCCCCTCCCCGTTCCTCACAAGGGTAGTCCCATCTTGGTTTCTAATATCACAGATCCGTTTTGCTTGCTTTTGTACATTATATACATGGAATCATACAGTCTACCCTTTTGTCTCTGGCTTCTTTTCTTCAACATCATGTTTGGAAGAGTCATCTGTTTGTAGCATGTAGCTGTGTTTCATTCATTCTCTTTGCTGTATAGCATCTCATGGTATGAATATGTTACAACTGGCTTATCCATTCTACTGTTAATGGACATTAGGGCAGTTTCAGTGTTTGCTATTATTAATGACATTGCTACAAACATTCTAGTGAGACCCTAGTATGTATCTTTTGGAAAACATCAGTCTAATTTGATTTTTTTTAAAGATATAGTTACAGCATTCATTTTCGTGTCTCATTTATTTGAAAAGTGACAGAGACTCATGACAAAAATTTCAATATCACAGAAAGGTGTAGAATGGAAAATAAAATCCCCTACATCACTTCTTAGCCTGTACCCAATCTCCAGAAACACTCACTACTAACTGTTGTGTGTTATTCTAGATATTTTCTATGCCTTAGACAGTCACATTTAAGTATATGCATTATAGCCTCAAAAAACCCAACAAATTGGCTTTTCTTATACAGTATTTCTGCCCCCTGCCCCCACCCTCAACACTGGGTGGATGAGGGAGTTTGGTTGTGGAATGTGAATGTCTCTTTCCTCCTGTTAGATGAGGCAGGGCTATCACTTTTATCTATCTATTTATTTATTTATTTATTTAAGAAATTTTTAAATTCATTTTAGAGAGAGAAGAGGAAGTGGGGGGAGAGAGAGAGAGAGAAGAGAAATGTTGATTTGTTCCACTCATTTATGCATTCATTGGTTGATTCTTGTATGTGCCCTGACCAGGAATTGAACTTGCAACCTTGGCATATCAGGACGACTCTCTAACCAACTGAGCCACCTGGCCAGGGAGGGCTATCACTTTTAATAGGCTCTTATCAAAGTAAGACACATAGGAGTTTACACAGCAGTACATTCCATTTCCACTTCCATAGACATTTGTTGACTGGCTGGTATACTCAGTGTAAGGCTTGTCCCAGGAGACCTCCCAGTCTGGTGGGAGGTGGGTGAAAGGCACAGGAACAAATAGCAATTATATAGTGTTTACAGGTGCCGTAATAGAGGCCTGTGAATGTGTTCTGGGAGTACAAATGAAGGAGCAGTGAGTATTTCCTGGTAGGGTCAAAGAAGGCACTTGAGAGGGGGCCAGCCCTGGAATGATTAGTCACTAGGACTTTGATGGGAACAGCAAAGAGGGAAGGGCCTCCTAGGCAGAGGGAAGAGCATTCGTGAGCACCCGGAGGCTTGGCAGTAACCAGCATGCCCAGGGACTGGCAATTGCTCATGTGTGGCTCAACTCTGGAGTATTAGGGCCAGGAGGAGACAAGACTAAGAGGGATGTGGGTGACAGGTCTGGGGTCTTATACAGTCATTAGAAGAGTGATCATTCACATTTTGGAATCATGGGATACATCTTACAGGTGTTTAAAAACTATCGACCAAAGGACACAGAAAGGCTTCCAACATAATATGCCCGTGATGCCTTTGATTACAGCACACATCACATTGTTCATATGTCTGTGTTTGCCCACAGGACAAATTCCTCTAACAGGTGCCCTCTTGGACGCTTGTCTCAATTACCCAGCTCCAAACACACCACTGGCACTTAGCCAGTGGTCACCAAAGGATGAATGAATATGTGAATGAACATGAGATTTCTACTGCACAGCAAAACATGCTACTTGAGAAAGCGGGGAGCTGGGTTACCTTTTCTTTGTGGATTTGTGTCTATATATGCCCAGCCTCTGCCTACCCATGTGGTGGAAGAGGAATGAGGAGCTGGTTACCTGGCCTCTGCAGTTGGTCAGGGTTCACACCAAGGGAAAGTCTTCACTTCCTCAGCAGCGATACCTGGGCCCTGGGATACTGCGCTACATTTCAGCAATATTTGGGATGGTGTGGAGCCTGGTGGGACCCCACAGCCTCATCTCAGCTCCCAGCACCTCCAAGGCGTTCGTTCATACTGCACCAAAATGCCCGAATCTCGCATTTCGTTTCTGTAGGTCTGTGCAGCAGGTGGGGCTCAGCCTCCTCACTGACTCATTCTATCTACACCCCCCCCACAGGTGCTCCCCTTATCCTCTCCCACAGGTGTCCCCCTTATCCTCTGGGCTGGTAATCTTGAACAGGCTGAAAAAACCACTTTGTATTTCTCCTCTTGCCTGCCTGGTGCTCCTAAAGGTGGTTAGCTTGCTTGGATAGACCTCAGTGCCCCTGGAGGGTTTCCTTGAGGCAGCCAAGAAAGATCAACATTTTGCCTTGATGACTGAAAAATTTTCTTCACCAGGTAGCATCCTGGTTAGGAGAATTTCACATGCTGTTTGACTTGAACCACCTTTGAAATCTTTCGTCACTTTTCTTGCTCCTTTCTCCAAAAGTTAATTGCTTTGTATATTTATCTGGGTTTCATCTGGACCTTTCCAGTCAGGAATGTTCATCTTGAACCTGGAAACTGACCTCAGGACCTGTTCGGACAGGGCCGTCTCAGCCACGGCGGAATGTAAAAGCTAAATAAGGCCTTCCTCTTTCTCCTCTTCCTTATGTGTTAAAACTGGTTTCAATGACACATTGTAATTTTTCATTACAGGATCTGTGTTTTACCCTTTCCAACCCACACATTCCTGGCTGGAATGTAGGTAGCATTCATTTACACCTATACCCCTTGCAAATGTAAATGGTAACAACGTAATCCATATGGTAATATGGTAATAGCTATACAGACTTAAGTCTGGAAGGAGCTCTTTATTTATTCAAAGATCTTTAGTGGGTTAGATGATATCCCCTTGCTTTCCAGATTCACTGCCTTCCCTCAGTTACTGAGTTATACCTGTACTCCCTCGTGTGAACACGGGGTGAAAGCCCCATCTCATGTCTCAGCTGCATCACTTCCCTCAGTTACTGAGTTATACCTGTGCTCCCTCGTGTGAACACGGGGTGAAAGCCCCATCTCATGTCTCAGCTGCATCACTGCCCTGTGATTGTTGGTCCTGGTCATTTCACTTCTCTGCTCATCAGTCTCCTCTCCAGAAAATGGGTATAACAACTCCTGCCTCGCAGAGTCGTTTGACAGCTCAGCGAGTGTGGACGCGAGTTCCCAGTGGGTGTGGGCAGTGGAACTGGGTTTCCATCTTGGCTCTGCCACTTGTTTCATGGGTGAATTTGAGCAAATTTGATCTCTTTGAGCCTCAGTTTCATCATTTGTAAAATAGGGATTTTAAGGTTTCTGAGAAGAGATGATAATAGCATATTTAAAAATCATCTAGTGAGTGTCTGGAAGAAAGTAGAAACATAATACATCTTGCTCCCTCCCCTTTTCTCTGTATGGGGCACTCGCTGCTAACATTCCATGACCACTAATGACCTTTCCAATATCCCCCGGGATAAATTAAAGAGTTCCCAACATCTTGCTTCTCAATGTGATATTTCCCTCTTGTAGATTTTACTTAGTGTTTTTTTTTTTCTTAACTAATTTTCTCTGATGTCTAGCATTTCTCTCTTCTTCATTGGTTTCTGAAGGAACTAAAGGAGTTCTGCTGGATCTCAGGACAGAGGGCAGAAAGCCGTGTGTGCTGTTTGAGGGGGAGAGTGCCAGCTACTCTTTGTCAGAGAACAGGATGTGGAGATCACAAGCAGATGAAGACACAAAAAATGTGTGCGAGTGTGTATGTTGAGGGAAGAGGGGTGTACTGTGTCTGAAGAATGGTTTGCAAAGTCACCCCAGTGTCCTGGCTCACAGCAGTCATCGTTTTCTTTTTTTAAAACGATTTTATTTTTTATTTATTTTTAGAGAGTGGGAGAGAAACATTGATAGGAGAGAAAAGTGCTGATCAATCGGTTGCCTCTCATACGCTCCCTGACCAGGGACTGACTGGGAATTGAACCGGTGACCTTTCACTTTGCAGGATGACACCCAACCAACTGAGACACACTGGTCAGGGCATCAACCATAATTTTCTTAGTAGACCACCAAGATGTTTTTAAAAAGACTATCAAAAGCATGTGGTACGTAATTCTATCACGTAAACCAAGAACAATTTATTAGTAGGAAATTATCATTTGTTTTATGTGTGCATATAAAACTACAACAATGAGCACATGTCTGTGAAATAAACAAGCTGTTGAAGACACGTGACGGGCTGGTGCTGAGGCTTTTCCATGATTTTTCACCAGGGACTTGTTTTTATCCTCTGCCATCCGTGGGCTCTCACTAGAGATAGGCAAAGCTGCTGATGCCAAAGTTTAACGAAAGTTCATGGGAGAAAAGTTAACATTGAGAAAATTGAGCATAATTTGGACAGGACAACAGTATTCTATTTCAGTGCAGGAACAATTCTTTCCAACTGGTGGGACTAAAGAGTGTCACTGAAGTGCAGCTTGCAGGACGGGGAGGGCCGGGCTGATGCTGGGGTGGAGGGGAGGGAGGAGGGGGTGTGGGGGCTGGTGTAGGGCAGAGGAAGGTGAGTTTGGAAGAGTAAACTGTGTATGGAAATTTGAAGAATCTTGGATCTAAGTCCTTGAGCAAGAGGGAGCCAAGGTAAGTTCTGGATTAGGGGAGTGAAGGGTGGAAAAGGATAATTTGGGGAAGATAAATTTCATGGGTGTGAAGGGTGGCTTGCAGTACATCAGAGCACAGAGGTGAGAGAAAACCAGTGTAGATTCTGGATGAAGAGATGGGGGCATCAAAAAAAGCATGTGTTAGCCTCCTCCTCGTACTGGCCCTGGACACTCTGCAGTGCCAATAAACATGATTGGGTCCATAGAAAGAATGCAGACAGCTGACTAGGGGCTACTGGCACTCTGAGAGCCTCAAAATGATTGGAATCAACCCAGCAAGTTCTGCTTTCTACCTCTGAGAGCTTGTATAGACCAGGGAGAACCGAGTTCTAAACGCCTTCGCCTTTGGGGAGTAAGTACCTAAGCTCACGCCTGGCTGGGGAGGAAGCTCGAGTTCGCTCCTCCCCCTAGCCTCCTTTCCACCTCCACCTGGGATTTCTTCCAAGAGCTCTTCCTCAAACTTGACGGTGAGTGATAGAGGTCAGTTCAAGCCATTTTAAGTCCAGGTCCAGGGTGGACAAGAAGCAGAATCCTGCAGACTGTTACATTTATTTTACAAGACTTGGTACATTATTACTTTCTAAGAGAGTAGGATCTGAAGTAGAAATTGTTCTTTCCACTGGCAGACCTGCGTATCTATCATGATGCATCAAAAAATTTTTTTTAATTTATGGCCTAATTATAATCAGAAAGTTTTCAGATATTTAACAGTATCACTTGTTGTTTTCCTACAACATTTCCAAAACTGTTTTTGTTAATTTTTTATTATTCTTAATTCACCCAAATGGGAATTTCATCTTTGCAAAGTTTTAAAAATATTTCAAATCATAAAATCATTATATATCCATTGTGTACAATTAGGAAAATACAGAAAAAAATAAAAACAAACTAACAAGCACCTATAATTCTAGAAATGATTACTGTTAACATTTAAACATATTTCCTCTCTTTTCTCTTTGCTGTTTTACATAATGGAGATATTTTTTTTAATATGCAGCTTTGCATTGTGTACAGCATTATATTATCGCCATGTCCCCAGGGCATTAAACACTCTTCATAAACTACATTTTTAAGGTTTGACTGATATGCCTTCTTATGGCTATAACATCATGTACTTAATTGTTTTATTGTTTTCCTTCTGTTGGGCATTAGGCTGTTTACTGTTTTTCTGAGGTTAAAAGCAGCACCACTATCAACAGCTTTGTGTGCACGCGCGTGTGCGCCTTCGTGTGTTTTCATATAGGCATGACTGGTGGAGATCTGGCCAGACTTTTGCCTATTTCAGATGAGGGTCCGGTCAACTGCCCCCTTCCCATTGTGAGTGACAGCTGTCAGGCAAAGGCAGGATTGTGCCAGCATCCGTCTGGCTCCTGGGAGAGGCAATAACACTCAGAGCGCAGGGCTGTTGTAAACACATCAGAGAGGTCTTGTAATTCTGCTTTGTAATGGGGAAATCTAAAAGACAATTCATTTTCAAAGGAAACAGGTTTCAAAAAGTCTTTTGAATTGATTGGGTTAATATTGTGTGGCTTTTAAGTTACAATGCACGTGTTAAAAAATAGAGGACCTAATAAGGTAGAGAATAGCAGTTACTTTGAATAACAAAGTAGTAGGAATAGCAGACATGGCTTCTGTGTAGGCTGGCTCCCCTCGTGAAGTATTCCCCCTGGAAAGGAGCTTTACATAGTCAGCGAGTCAGAATTCTGGTTCTAGCTGGGCTTTCTTGGGTAAGTTACTTGGCCTCTCTGAGCCTCAGCATCTCCACTTTTAAAATGAGGTGGATGATGACACCAGTATTTTTTAACTGCAGTTTTTTGAGAGGATTCAAACACCAAGTAAGAGAAAGTAAATGGCAGCTAGGATTGCTGCATGGAGTAGCGAAGACTACTTCTTGACCCAGAATTCTAAGCAGGTGTGCCTGTTTAGGACGGCTCAACCCAGAAGACGCACGTTTAAGAGAACACGGAGACAAAGCGGGAGTCCTGGCTTATATTTTCAGAAAGCATGGTGGGGATCTTAAGTGATCTCTCTTCAGGCAGTTAATAAATGGTTTGATTTGCACACACTGGGTTTCCATATCTGGTAGTTCAATGTGTTGTTTTTCTGTTCCGGCTGTAAGCAGGGACAGGGCTGGGCTGAGGGAACATTGAAACATTGCATTCCTCGGTCAGACGCTTTGAAATCCTGCAATCAAACTCGAGGCTGTATTCGGAAACAACTGTATCCGATGTCAGCTTATTACGGAAGGTTCTGAACTTCTAAGAATTCCTCAGTAGGAAACAAACAGAATACAAAGATCTCTTCCTAATTTTCTGCCACCAGGAATTTTCGTCCTACTGATCTCCAACCATTCAGCATGTTTGTTAAAATGTGAGCACACAGATCCGTGGCCTGTGATGGGCAGAAGGCTACCTTCCGTGGGACTGGAGATAAGAAAGCTTGCTTCAGTTCACACACATTTCTGGGCGATAGACTTCTCCAGTAGTCAGTTAACCACGGACATCAAGTGAAGGTTGCTGGTGTGAGTGTGTGTCAGTGTGTTTGCAAAGCACAGGTGTGGCACTTCTGAATCTGTAGCAAGGTAGGAAAGAGAATCTTGTCATCACCTACCACGTCCGGACCCTGACAGGCCCACAGGAGGTTTTATTTAGCAATGTTCAAGGGGGAACTTGTCATCCGGTCTTCATTTCCCTTCCTCTCCGGGAAGGAAAGAGTTACACTTTCTCTGCCTCCATGTGGACATTTTATTCTCACTGTTCTTTGAAGTGCCCTCAGAGAGCTAAGCATCAGGCTGAAGGCAGCTCTGTGTATCTTTGCAGCAGATTAGTACATATTCTCATTTTATTTGCTCACAGAACAAATATTTCCCTTGGAATGAAACCGAGGCAGTGGAGCAGGATCAGGCAGGACCAGCCACCAAAGACGGCAGCCCTCAGCCCCCAGGGCCAGGCCAGCTAAGGGCGGATGTGATTGATCTCCCTGATCCCTTCATTTAGGTCCTATGGACCCATCTGGATTGATTGAGTCATTTACTCATTTGGAAATAATTACTGAGCCCCAACCATCTCCCAAGCATTGTGCAGGTTACAGAAATACAAAGAGAAACAGATTCTGTCCTCAAGGGGCTCACAGTCAAGTTAGGGGAGACAAGACATGTTTGTATATGAATGACTCTAATCCAGGTGAAAAAAGATAAGTCTTCAGGGTCCAGGAAATCCAATGTTCTGAGGCAGGGAATTATTCTGTTTGTGTGTTGGGTGTGTGCATGGGTGGGGGATGAGTGGGAAGTGTGTGGTGCAGCTGGCTGAGGTATGCATGTGCTTCCGTGGGGGGGGGGCTGCGTGTATGTGGTGTGGAGGGGTGTGGTGTGGGGGGGTGTGTATGCGTGAATGTAGTAAGTGAGGGTGGTGGTGAATATGGGTGTGAGTGTGTGGTGGTGTGTATATGTGTGTTGTGACTGTATATGTGTGGATCGTGGTGGTGGTAGAAATGAGGTGGCAAAGGAAGATTGGTAAGGTGTGTATGTATGGTGGTGGTGGGGTATGTGCATGTGTGAGTACGTTGGTCATGGTGGTGGGGGGGCTGAGAGAGGGCAGGCCTATTGGCAAGTGAAGATGGGGAGGAGTAGGACTGGAGGGGACAGGCTAGGAGGAGGACCCAGCAGGCAGAGGAACTGTACCAGTAAAGGCATGCAGATGCACAAGTCTAGAGGGAATGTGTTAGGGGAGGGTGAGGGGTAGGAAATAAGCTAGGAGGGAGTGTTCCATTTTGATAAATACTTTCAGATTAAGATAAGGGCAGTTTTGCATCCCCCATCTGTCCTTCTTCCCAAGCTCATGTGAGGATCTTGCATAAAAGGAGCCGTTTTCTTCACCAAGGTTCAAATGCCAGCTAGGACTCAGGCCTCATGACTGAAGCCCTGTGTGTTTACTGGGCCCCTTTTCTACCTGGGCTGCTGCACCAGGAATGGTTCTTAGAGTCCAGACTCCCAAGCTCTCTGAATAGCCAAGGTGGATTCTACTGGGTTCGGGGCAGAGGGCGCTTAAATGCTAGAATCCCTGAGGCAAAGGTCGGAAGAAAGTTCAGTGTGTATGCGCCTACCTGCCTGATCACTAGTTCCATAGCATTTCATGGGCTGCCCTGGCTAGATCTGCATTTCGTGGAGCTTTTTAAAGAATATACAAAGAGGCAGATGGTAGGAGCTGGCTCCCTTTCTCAATTTTGTTTTGCTTTTCATTATTTCCCCTCCCTAAATAGGGTCAAAGCTGCTGCATGATTAAACCATGGCCAGATAAGCATGTTTTTTTCCATTTTATTAGACAAGGAAAGGAAACTACCATTTATAGAAAGTCTAATGTTCACAATATACATGTCATCATCATAGTCCCCGAGAGGTAAATAGTATCATCCCCATTTTTGCAAATAAGGAAATGAGGGCCAAGGGAGGTAACTAGTATAAAATCACTCTGATAACCTATGTAGTGAACTCCCCATCACTGGTCACCTAGCTGAAATTTGAACCCAGGTCTGTTTGGCACTGAAGACCATACTCTTTTCATAATGCTTCCTGAAGTTTAGGAGGCAGCATGATATATGAAATGATGCATTTTATCCCCAGATAGACAGAGATTCAAAGCCAAGCTCTTCCCTACACTGGCTAGGTGTGTGAACTTGTATTCCTTCCTCCCTTGCTTGCTTGGCAAATGTTTTCTGGATTTTGAAGACTTAGTGTAAAAAACCATTAGGTATCTCATTAATATAATAATTTTATATTGATTACATGGGAAATGATAAATTGAGCCTCTTGTTCAGCTCCCCCTGAGGATTCCTTAGTTTTTGTGAGATAGTTGTTGTAATCCTGCTTCCTGAGAGGTAGTTTTGTAATCCTTTCCCTAACTTCCCACCTCAAAATAACAGCAACAGCAACAACAGCAACAACAAAAATGGAGCTGGCAATCAGATAAAATAAATATTGGTTATTGCATGGCCCCGTAGCCATCTTGGCTCTTCTTTCATTTTGTAGAAGAAAAGTCAAGTGAAATATTTTGAGTGAAGTCTGATGTACAATAACTTCATTGGATCGAACGAGAAGATGAACCATTGAATTAACAATAAGGTCTTTTCTAATCAGATGCATGAAACTGGGGGAGGTCTTAGAAATTGACTGGTCCCGCTCAGATACCCCGTCCTCAGAAAGTGAAGCTCTGAGAGACTAAGGCTCTTGCCTCGGGTGACAGGCCAGCCGAGGTGGATGGGGCCTGGCACCTACTCTCCTGCTCCCTCTCTTCAACATACATCTGCCACACCACACTTTGAGCCCATTTTTTCTGAGATGCTTCCTTCCCAGGTCCTCCCTCCCAAGGCTACCTCCCCCACCCCCAGTTTGGTACTTCATCCTCTCCTGCCCTGTCTCTCTAACCCAGTGTCTTCCCTTTAATATAAGCGATGGCAGGCATGGCAGTCAAGAAGATTTAGACAGGTTAAAGGACAGATAGAAATTAACAAGGTAAAATGGAACATTAAAATGAAAAGATTTTGAATAGCCACTAATGAATGGAGCCAGGGGGACTTTCTTGGCCTTTAACAGAGCTGCAAGTGAAATGACAATGTGTGTGTTTGGAGGAGAATGGATTTGAACTCACAGGCTCAGGGCTTGAGGCCTGGGCATGTGGCATTGGAAAAAAACTTAGTTTCCTAGTCTTTAATTAACCTCAGTGGATTGTCGTGAGGCGTAAATGAGTCCACGTTCCTGAAAGGACTCTGCGATCTGTGAAGCACCGTATCCATGGTAGTTATTAGCATTCATCAGGAGCTAGATGTTTGGCCATGAAAGCAGGATGAGTTAGCAGGGTGACACGGTTGCCAAAGAAAGCTAATGTGACATCCAGAGGAAAGGATGCTGTTCTGCACTTGTCCACACTTTCTGGGGCACCGTGCTGTGTTTGGTTCTGGGAATCGCACTTTAAGAGGGACCTTAGCAAACTGTCGCTTTTCCAGAGAAAGTTTGCAAGAATAGGTCAGGGTCTGAGAGGTATGACGTATCAGGGACCATTGAAGGATTTAGAGGATGTTTAGTCTGGAGGGAAAAAGTAATACTTAGAACAAGGTAGCTGTTTCTAAATATCTAAAAGCTGTCTTGCAGAAGAGAGGTGAGATTTCATTTTGTGTTGCTAGTGGCCAAGTCAGGGCTCAACGATGGGAGTTAACGACAGGCAGATTTGAGTGCAATAGGAGCTGAACTAAGGATCAGAGAACTGAACCCAAACGGGCTCCTTGGGAAGGTGGTGGTCTGCCCCTCAGCAGGTCTTCGAGCAGAGGTGACTGTGCACGCACAGGTGCAGTGCTGGGCAGTACAGCTGAGAGGTTAGGCCAATTGTTCTCTGGGATCCCTCCAATTCAGAGCCCTCGGTTATCTCCTCCCATCTCTCTGATATCTCTGATCTACTTCCCTCCCCATTTTTGCTGCCTTTGACTTTCAGTTCCCTGTGAATAGCTTTAGCGTTTTAGATTTGGAAATATTTCTGTAATGATTGATAGTCTGGTTTAATAGAAAGTAGGAGGGAAGAACATTTGAAAACAAAGGCAGTTTTGTTACTTTTAAGGACACACAGTAACCTGTTAGGTTGGGGAAGGAGCAGCAAAAGGGTCCCATGTGTCAGAAAGCCTTGTAAATGCTACAGCAAATGGCTTCCTCTTTGCTAGTGTTTAAAATGCAAACACAACTGCTAAAGGCCTTTGTTCTTGAATGGACCAGGATCCTCCTTGTTTAAGCAATGCTTTTGTTAGCTACAGACTTTCAAAAACATTCTTACTGTAAGAATTCTGTATCATAAACTACTTTCTGGATTTATAATTTAAGTGTTTTTGCAAATTTGGTTATATTAAATTTGGTGTAGGAGATTTAAAAAAAATTTCTTAACTGTAGAAAAGCCATTTTCTTGAGGAAAATATTTTTCACGCATAGTTAGTGTTGCAGTTGGGAGGGTCGCTGAAGCTCCCCAGTGGAGTGGGCAGCTGAGCTATTTCCAGTATTTTGTCCTGTCCCTGAGTGGCAATTATGTTTCTGTCTCACAGTGCCCCACCTCAAACATCACAACCTCCATTTCAGAAACCTCCACCTAGACCGAGACACAAAACAGAACTCGGCAGACCCAGGTGGGAGGGGGAGGGAATGGGTAGGAGTGAGTAACAGTTTGGTTAGGATCCCTGAGGCCAAGTCCTTGCCCAGCTCCGAGGATGAGTAGGGGTGTGGAAAAGACTGAGCGTGCAGGGCCTGGGTTCCAGGGCTTTTGGAACCTAGGTGGTCAGTTGAGGCAGAAATTGCTGGAGAGACAACAAAAGTGGCTCTTCACACCCCGGAGACTGGTCAGTCAGGGCAGGAAGGCGGGAACTGAAAAGGCAGCAGGAGCCTGCAAGCAGCAGAGCATCCATGGCCTCATCCTCCCAGGGCTGCTGCCCCCTTGCAGGCCCCAGTCAACCAGGCAGCTATGTTGAGCCCGCACCTCCTTGCCTAGCCCCACCCAGGTGTGACCTTGAATGCTAGGCTCGGGAAAGCATCAGCCTGAGGCCAGATAAATAGACTTGTTCCTGGGGTCTAAATTCTAGGGAGAGGGGCCAGCCAACTCTGATGTGAAGTCCATGGCTTCACTTTCCATTTGCTCTTTCATTCCAGACCAGCATCCTCTCCTGGTCTCTTCTGTCTCAGGTTGCTCTTCTACAGGCTTCAGTTTCTGAGTTGTTCTAAAGCTTCTAAAGCCCCAGCTTGACTCTATCCTCCAGAGTTCCTGCCCTCCAGTGTGGTCTGGTGCAGTGGTTCTCAAACTGTCGTGAGCATAAAACATCAGATGGCAGGGTCCCACTCTCAGAGATCCTGATTTAGGAGTTCTGAGTGGGGCCTAGGTATCTGGACCTCAGGTGTTTCTTTTTTCTCCTCCAAATATTTTATTTATTTATTTTTAGAGAGAGGGAGAGGGAAGGAGAAAGAGAGGGAGAGAAAAATCGATGTGAGAGAAAAACATCAATGGGTTGCTTCTTGCATGCCCCCACCCCAGGGACATGGCCAGCAACCCTGGAATGTGCCCTGACTGGGAATTGAACCAGTGACACTTCAGTCTGTGGGATGACGCCCAGCCCACTGAGCCACACCAGTCAGGGCTGGACTTCAGATGTTTCTAATGTGAGCAGTCCATGGGTCACACTTGGACAAACACTAGTTTAGAGGAGAAAGCATGCATGCTGGGGTATGAGACAGAACTGAGTTACTATTGTATTACTTGTTGAGCAAATTAATTATCATGTCTGAGCCTTTGTTTTCTCACCTATAAGATGCTAACTACTTCATAGCAGAGTTTTCAGATGTCATTGAGAATATATGGACATATATATGTGTATATATATGTGCATAGTGTTTAGCAACGGTTTATTTAATAGGATTTTTGGCCTCCTTTCCCCTTGGTTCAACACCAGGAAAGTGGCAACAGAGAGTTTCAATTCTTCCCAGTCCTGGAATATCAGTGGAACCTCCCTGGCAGTGGGCAACTGTGGAAAGGTTACAGAATAGGCTAGAGGAGCGTGCATGTCTTCAGTGCTCTGTGGCGGATCAGACAATCTGGATTTCTCAAGGAATGGCACGAAAAGAAACCACCAGAAGGTCAGAGGTCAGCCATCTGCTGTCATTTTTATTTGCGGTAAAACTACAGTCAGGACAGACTATACACAGTGCATTACAGAACAAGTCCACGGCACTCTGTGCGGGCAGACGGGCAGGCTGGAGCAGGCAACCATTACGGAACAGCATATCTATGGATGGGGGAGGCAGTGGAGGTGGACAAGCAAGGAGGAAAGGACCCTGGCACTATGCTAACTAGTTATCGCCTCAGTCTCGGCTGGTAGAACCTACATTTATGGGCCACAGTTGAGGTGTGTTACAACCTGTAGCGTCAACTTCTGTCCAGGGTCACCCCCAAACACTGAGGTTTAGCTAAGTTCCCTAAAAGGAAGCAGTGCTTTTCCATTAGTGGGATTGAATTCCCTCTGAACACACTGGCAGTTACAAAGGGTAAAATAGATTTGATACAGAGAAGGGAAAATGCTTACATTTCAGGAGTTGAGTGTGTGTGTGTCTGTATATGTGTGTGTGCAAGTGTGTGTATAGGAGGAAGGATTATCAAAGAGGTTCCTTGTAGTGTTTTTTTTCATGCTGGCCCCCCCAAAACAGTTGATTTCTGAGCATGATCAGTCCTCAAGAGGGAAGATCGATTCTCAGCAGAAGGGCTGGCAGTAGCCCTCCTGGGGCAGCAGGGAGGGAAGACCCATGAGAACGAGGACCCTGCCATCTCTCTTGATGGTCTTAGCATTTACCCCTGGTGAAGGCAAGATCACTGAAGTGAGAAGGTCTTTAGAGCCTCCTTGTTTGGTAGATCAAGAAAGAGATCTCAGAAGGCTAAAGGACATGTCCAAGGTCACGTGGCTGAGCCAGGCTGTAGCCTACTCCCCATGTTGCTCTTGTTTCCCAGGCAGGGTTTCTTCATTCCTCATACCATAGTGGGATGTGGAATGGCTCCCTTCCTCAGCAGCTTCTAGGGAACATTTATCAGACTTTTCCAAGATAATGGGGTCTTACTTGTTTTCTGCAGAGAGAGAAAAGCATCCGTAAGAACCCCCTTCGCTGGTGGCTTCTTGGAATTATGCTTACTTGCTAGCAATAACAACTTCTCTGTGATATCTACCGAGCATTGAGGACAATGGTACAGAGAGGCACAAAAGGTTCTTCTTCCCATTCTATGGAAGAGGGTAGCTGTGCTGTTAGCTGGGTCAGCAACTTGCTGTAGGATCCTCTTCTCTTCCGTTCAGTCTCCTGCCTCTTGCTATCTAGGGAAGGAATAAATAAATAAAGTGCTGCATGTTTTGAAATCTGCCCACTTGCCAGGTGACCTAGTCACTAGACACAAGGCTTCTATCGAGATTGTAAGCTGCCTCGGCCAGTTCCCACAGATCAAAAAGGGCAATATGTGGAGTGTCAGGCACTGTCCAAGTGTAGACCTGGCTTGCACCTTACCCAGGGGCCTGGGAGAATGGCTTTGGAAAGGAATTCTGTACATGGAGACATGGGAACCAATGCTGAATGACCACCATTCGTTACTCAACTACCATCATCAGAGCTCAGACATTAGGCTATGCTGGATACCCACTCTGCGTGCAAGATTGGACCCGACATCTAGAGAAAGGCCTTTCCAACAAGAGTGGACTGTGATTCCAGAACTCCCTGCTCAGTGGACTTTTCATGTTAATTGAAATAGTTCTATCAGAATTGTGAGTCTGGTTGGGTTATGCTTACTTATTCTGTTTTGGTTGATTTTACAGAAACTAAACCCTCTTAACTTCTATGGCCTCTGTCTCTTCTTGGTTTCTGATTCTGTTGTTTTTATGTGGAAACTAATATCCTTATGACCTGGATGTTCAACTATGTCATTTTGGGTTAAACTTCCCAACAAAAGGGAAGTTTATGCCTGAGATGTGACTCAGAGGTAAAGAAGAAAGAAGAATAGTATTGAACAGAGGGGTTTGAGTTAGATATTAAGGATAATTTGTTGAAGGGAGAAGTGGCCAGACACTTGAATGCATCCTGAAATTGGGCTCTGAACAAGGTGCTCTGATCTTTCTTGGATTTTAAGCACAGACTTGCCTAGAGATAACAGACTGGGCAGATGTCCCCTTAAGATCCCTCTGATGTTTTGATTTCATGTGTGAATACTCTAAAAATAGAATCATTGGGTGGGGGGGAAGAAACATCATGAGAATAACAGAAGAAAAAGTGAAAGAAGCAGGCACCGGGGGTGGGTGGAAGTTGAGGAGAGCAGGATGCGGTGGGGAAAGATGGAGAAGTAAGAGGACTGCATGGAACCATGTGCAGTTAGGGGACAGTGCCTGGTAAATAGACATTGTTGAACAACAAAATACTTACTAATGAGTAGATAAATAATTGCATTGATCATCTTCTCCAGCCCCATTTTACATGTAGGAAAACTGAGATATAGTATGACTTGCCCGAGTGTCTGTTGCTAATTGGTGTTAGGATGGGAAGCAGAGCTGGCCCCATGGGAGCCATGCAGGGCTGAACAGAGGGTGAGCACTTTCTGACCTGATGCTGTGTGGGCAGGATGTGCCCTTGGGTCGTGGTCTGTGAAGCTCAGGAAGGAGAGTGAGAACAGGCACAGACTCAGGCCCTGATCTTCTCTGGCACTGGCTTCAGCTGCCCAGGCCTGGAGTAACTGAGGCAGCAGAGAAGAGCCTTACTGCAAAGGGCCTCATGGGGCCTCCCATCTCCCCAAAGGTTGGAGGGAAACCAAATCCTGACTTGGTTCTTCCCTTCTCCTCCTGAGAGCATGGCCTTCCCTCGTTTCCTCTGTCTCTTCACTACTTTTGAGTTTCCTCAGTACAGACCCCAAAAGTTTCTTTCTGCCTTCAACAAAACGGAGTCTGGGAAAGGCAGGATTGAGTTCCTGAAGTTGACTTGCCTTTATTTTTCCTTTGGAAGGAAGATGGGAATTCCCATCTATTTCATCTCTCTCTGCCCTAGACCCTGTTCACAAATATCTCAGAAGGCACATTTGAGCTGGAATCCTCCGAGACATCAAGGAGGCTTCTGTCCTTGGGTCCCATTTTACTTCTCATTGCTCCTCTGGGGTGATCCAAAGAGCTGAGACGAGGGGCAGTGCCACCATAAAGGGGGCTCAACATGTGCAAGTGAATTTGGTCTTTTGAAGACTTATTTTCTCTCATCAGGAAGCTGTGCCAGGTTTAATCACTGGGATATAGAAGGGAACACTGTGCTTCCCTGACTCCCTGCTACAAATGACTAAGGCACAGCAGTACAAGTAAGCCTCTCTGTTCTGAGGAGGTAGAAAAAAGAGAAATCTTATTGCCTAGACAAGGCAATGCGAGTGTGCTGAGCCCTGGTCGCCATCCATCTCCCTGGAAGGGCTGCCAGCAGCTCTTACATAAGCTCCTGTGAGCTCATGTGTTTTCACGCCCATCAGCAGATCCTGGGCTTCAGGGCCAAGGGTTAGGCTGGAGGAGGGAGCTCAGAAGAGATTGTGTTCTTCCAAAGAGGGGGCGCTTTGGGAAGAAAACAAGTTCCTACTCTCAGGATGGTGAAAACAATTTTCATTTCCATGTTAATTAACAAAGACGTTCATCCTCGTGGCAGCAATGTCAAGAAATGAGAGGCTGATGCATAGTCTTATGAATGCCATGCTGTGGGGGAAGGGAGGCTGGGGTGGGGTATTTAATGAATCAAGGTATGCAGATGTGCACTAGGAAACATGGTTAAGAAAGCTTTTCCTCCTTATGTGTGGGAAGCCAGATGGGTGCTCAGTTAGACCTGCCAGCCGCAGGCTGGGAATCAGGCCATGGTTGAGTATCAGGTCTTGATTTCCATTTGTTGCCACCAGCTAGGTTGTTCTTGAACAGGAGAGAGGTTGAATATTCTGGAAACTGTGGTCACTCATTTTACCTGTTTCCCTTTTGTTTGGCAGAATCACCAAGTCAGCAGAATTTGCAAGCAAACCAACCAACACCTTGCCCTCTATCTGTCTGGAACATCCGCAATCAGCTTGCCCTGACCACAGCAGCTAAGCACAGAGCAAGTGGAATGATACCCACTTCCCTAATACTTTGCCTATTGAAGATAAAATCTCACCCTGTGTAAGTGAGCCAGACGTTCTCTCGGGGGTTGACACACTTCCAGTTCTGTTATGCCCTAGTGGAGGGGAGGCTCTGTCTGTACATCTCAGCAGCTCACCCCTCCCCCAGTCTAGCTTCATATTCTTCACATATGGGGGCAACAGTGATAATGATTTTTTATATAATTAAAAGAACATGCAGATATGAGGTTTCCCTGTTTGACCTGCCCCAAATAATACTGTTTGCTGTCTTTCTGTAACTACTAATGCTTTAAACAATTTTTATTTCAAAAATAACACGCATTGTTCAGGTAAATTTCTAACTCCTTCAAGTGCTTTGCATTTTCTCTCTGGCATCATTAGTGCTTGTAGCGCTTCCCAACTTAGTGTCTTTTGAGAATTTAGTTAATGTGCTGTTTACCTTCCTCTTTCCAGATCAATCAGGAACATTTTGAATGTTTTGAATACAGCCAAACCCTTCCTTGGGTTCCTCTTTCTTTTATAAATGATTCAGTCAGTTGAGAAATGACTGAGCTCATATATACACAACACCCTGAAACCTTTCTCCGGCAACGTGGAGGGCACACGCAAACTTTAACACTTGAGAAAGGATCCCCCATAACGATGTACGTGTGATATTCTGGTGCGAGATGTATGTCGTGACATCTGTAATTCATGTCCAAATATGTTGGTGACAGAAAAGATAACACAAATGTGGCAAAATGATAACACATTACACTCGTGGCTCTACTTTTCCGCATGTTTAAACATTTTCATAATAAAAGAAATTATTCCCAGATGTTCTAATTCCAGGAAGTATATTTAACTGGGGAGTGGGAGATGGGAAGCTTTAGAAGGCTGACAGGGAGGGGATGGGAAGTGGAAATTGCTTAATCCTCTCAGGTTTATTATTATTACCTTAATGCTTGATAATAGCAGAGTATGATGACAGCAAACCCAAAATAACAATTCAGTGACTCCCTCTGTTATTAAAACCCTCCGTGCGTGTTTGGTTCTCTAAGCTAAAAGATCTCGTTCTTAGTCCTTTTACCTCAAGAATGTTGGGGAGAGAGGAAATATTCACCAGGAATTTTTTTCTTTTCTTGAATATCATGCCACTTTCTGGTAACCAATTGGTACCAGTTTTCTTAAAAAAAAAAAGGACAAAAAATAAATTCATTAATAACTTTGAAAATACTGTTGTCTCATCCTTCAGCAGAAAATATTACCTTTCTAGACTTTTCTTCTGGATTGACACTTAAATTTTGAGGCTTATAAATGCCTTTCCTTTTGTACTAAAGTAAAAAGAAATGACCATTTTATTATCCCTCATCTTGTAATTCTTAGTAAGATTTCATTTTAAAAATAATTTTTTTGTAAAGGAAAAAGTTCATTTTTTTGGCATTATGCTAGAAGCAGTCTTATTACCCCAAATTATGATCCATGAAACAGATTTTTAAAAGGGCACTTTGAATCTCCATTCCACCTTTAGATATCAGTTTCTAAATTGGATGTGTGACTACCTGACCTCATTTCACTGCTCCTGATCTTTAATATAGTCTGTGTATCTTTTAATATGACTTTTTATATTACATGAATACTCTGGTCTGGTAGAGTTCGTCAGCAGGTGTTTATTGCTGGATGTCCATTCTCTGAGTAATGTCTTAGGATATGGCCAAGCTGGTGCCTTGGAGAGAAGACCTAACCAAAGGGAGGTGGGTAAGCTGTGCGTGGGCCTTCTTTGCCCAGATCTGTTCCTCCTCAGCGTGCCTCTGTGCGCAAATGAATGGTATTTGCCACTTCTGCTCTGTGGAAGGAGGAGAGAGACTTCCAGTTTGAGAGGGAAGTAAGTCATGCACAGGGGATTGGCTTTGGGGTAGTAAACCCCTGTTGCCATACTGGCAGCTCAGAGGAATCAGTGATGGCACTACACGCATGAACGTGGACTTCGAAGGCAGGCACTGACAGGTCTAAGTCCTGGATCGGCTCCTGAGGTTTGCTCTGTTTCTCAGTTTCCTCGTTTGTCTAAAGGGGAACTACATAGCACCAACTTCATCAGGTTCTTGTGAAGTTTAGAAATGCTCATAAAAATTAATAGTCTTTGGACTGGACAATAAATGATAGTTGTTATTTAATAATAATTTCATCAATACCTGGGCATTTTCATTTTACCATTAACTCAACTTTAAGCTTAAAAAAAAGTTTTCTCAGTACTTTCTTCCATTTTTGGACCATAGCGTCCATCCTCATCTCCCTTGCCCAAATAAACCTGCTAAAAAAAATCCAGTTCTCTATCTCTTTTCATCTCATAAGTCTGTATCTTATTATGTGGATCTCTTACTGTGTTGTAATTCCACCTCTGTGCAGTTTTTTTTTCTTTGTCAATTCTGACTTGATCTCTAAGAAGTAGAATGCAAATATTTCTGTCTTTCTGCCCAAGTTGAATTTCATATTTTCTGAATCATGAAGCTGCCCTCCATGTGACCTAGAAAGCCCTTTGATGATCCATATTTAGCTGTATCCATCACTCAACAGATGTCTGGGTAAAGGCCCCCATGAGCTCCCTCTACATCCTGTGGTTTCAAGTTCCTGAGTTGTTAGTTAAAAAGCTTTCATCTCCACTCCCCCACCCCCTTCCCTTATCTATTCCAGGGTAGAAGAACAGATACCCACTATATTCACTGTAGCTATTACTTCATTGAATAAATATTTACTTATGACCTATTACACGTTAGATGCTGGGTTTGATGTTATCCTCTTTACTTCCAAATTGCATTTTCCTGATTTGACCTGTTTAGAGTAGTCCTCCAAGTTTTCTGATTACTTCTCTAGAATCTGCATTGAGCATCCAATTAAATGGTGTCTTCTATTTGCAGTGTTTCCTGACTCCTGGGAGACTTAAAGGCTTAATTGCAAACTCTGAAGTCTTGCTGTAGTGCACCTGCCACTGCATCCACCGATTTCAGGATAACATAGGTTTACCGCGGGCTCTACCTAAGGGAGTTTAGTTAGCAGGTGAGGCTGCAGGGCTCTGCTTACTGTCCTGCACCACGAATGTGAAGAATGAAGGGGTAGCAATGGTGGAATGCCCAGCAAATTAAGCAGCTAATTTACAAAAACCTTTGGTTTTGTGTTTTTTGTTTCCCACAGAGATGCCCATGAGGAAAATTCCTCTCTGTTTTTTGAGCTTTCTGGATCTTCCCATTAGATAGCATCTCTTGGCATCTGAAAGGCCGCCTGCCATTCTGTTCTCCTGTGGAACACAGATGGCCCAGCCCACGCCTATCACTAATGAGGATCACATGCAAAGCCTTCTTGCTGGAGGCTCCCTTCCCCAACCCTAGCCCTCCTTCCCCAAGCAGGCCAGTCACTGCTGACCATGGCATTTGAGTCTGAGAAGGTTGCTTGCTGCTCTCCCACTCACGGAGTTAAACAGAACATTTATTATGTAGGCCTTGGGAAGTGAGTCCCATTCAGCTAGCATCTGAAACATTGATTAAGGGATGGCTGCCAATTCGATTGCAAGAGTGAGGTACTGGGTTACAGCTGTCCATGGAGGTTGTTGAGTTTAAATGTGGACAAGCACTGGAAATTCTTAAGTAGGAACATGATTAGATGGATTGACAGGAGATCAATTGGTCAATGCCATCTAATTTTACCCAGGATGATAGTAGGGGGTGGGGATCACTATATAAGAATGTTAAAGGCACTAATATATAATAGAAAAGCATACATTGTGATGTGAGATAGATCCATGTCGAGTCCCAGCTCCATCACTCGCTCTCTGACCTTGGACAAGGTACTTCATGTTTCCGTACACTAATTCCTTAGCTGTGAAACAAGTACAATGGCTACATCATAGGCTACTCTAAGGATTAAATGGGATAGCACATGAAAAGACCTAGACAAGGTGCCTTGCACCCAGTAAACAGTAAGTGGGAATTCCCTTTGCCATCTCCCCTTCCTGTATTCTCTTTGTAGTGGGAAGTTGAACGATGCACTCCAATGTGGTGGACTGTCCAGTGAGCTACCAACGATGGCTCCACGTGAAATTCTGTACAGTCCTGTTTCTCTCTCTCTCTCTTTTTTTTTTAAAACCTGAAACTTGATCGATATTTGAGATGTGGGATAGTTTATTTTTTATTGTTGTTGCAAGTCAGATGCAGGTCGGGTATTTATGATTAGGAGAAGAATTCCAAACTACTAATGTGGACCCCGATAGAATGCAAAATTTCTTTTGTTCTTAATACATGAACTCATTCCTTTAATTCTTACAGCTACCAAGGAGAGATCACTACCACTGGCTCCCCTTGAGGGTACCGACGAGGCTGATCAGCCCTCCCATGTGTGCGTGTCGTTTAACTGGTCAGTACCCACTGATCCAGAAAGCTCTCTGGGAGTCATTTTTCACTCTTTCAGACAAGAGCACTGAGGTATGTTGTCCAAAGGGAAGTAATAAACCTATTGATTTAACATTAATGCCTACAAAAATACTTCAATAGCTTTTTGGACAAGGTAGATCAACCACTGCTTGTTTCCCACCCAACTGGGTCAAGGCTTTCCCTACAGGAGCTGGTGGCTATTCATTCCCCCACAAGGCAGCACTTTCCTTTTGGGTCAAGTCTAAGAGCAGTCATTAAATTGAATAAAAATAGACCTCTTTACAACTGTGCTCTTTAAACCTAGTTCTGTTCTCTGGAACCACACAGAGGAAGTCTGACCCCTGGCAGCTCTCATGTTTTCTCCTTAATTTTCCCCTAATCCCTTCCCCACTCAGGGGACAGAGTCTTTGGTTCTTGCTTGAAGACATGTAGAACAATGGGAAGATGGGAACAATAAAAGTAGGCAATCATCCCTGGCTGGTGTGGCTCAGTGGATTGAGTGCCAGCCTGTGAACTGAAAGGTCACAGGTTTGATTCCTGCTCAGGTCACGTGAGAGGCAACCTATTGATATATCTCTCACACATTGATGTTTTTCTCTTTCTCCCTCCCTTCCCCTCTCTCTAAAAAATAAATAACTAAAATCTTTTGAAAAAGTAGTTAATCACATAGAAGAAATAAGAAAGAGTGTCTTAGGAATGAGGACTCTTCATCCTAGAAAAGAGCTTTTTGGAATGTTATTGCAGAGGATGGCTACTTGCATGTTCCCATCTTTCCTGAAAACAAAAAGAAGTGGTGGGCTTAAGCCAGTGTTTTTAATCTGTAGATGTTGGCAGACAAATAAAGGCCTCTCTGGTTCTTTACTGTGTGTTCTTCCAGTTAAGCCTCTCTATGCAACTCCTAGAAGGAGATATAGTACTTGACCACAGGCCTCTTTTTTTCATGGAACATTTCATGGTTACTAGTATTTTGTGAAACACCTTTTAAATAAACATGGTTTCAGATATGCCACTTGAAATAACTTCCTGATAGATTATTGTTGGGTCCTGGAACTGGTAGCGAAGAAACACTCTGAAGTTTCCGTGCTTGGAGGGTTGGTAGACTCTTCCTCCCTCCCCTTCTCCCCTCCTTTCTTCCTTTAACATTAGCACGAGGCACCCACCTGCCTGCAAGTGCTGAGGAGTAGGCCTGTGACAGGGAATCTGGGAGTCTAGATCCTTCCCTTCTCATGATTCTATTTTTATGGATCCCAACTTGTGGTAGTGTTCCACAGAAGGTACTAGCTGGGACAGGAGGTAACTGAGAGTTTTGGCCAGCAGGAAAGGGGGATAGAGATGGGAAAAGTTGATGCAATTATTTTTGGCAGGAGCTGGAACCAAAGCAGCAGGAGAGAGTAAGTTTTAAGACTCTCTGGCAAAGAAACTTCCTAATCTGTCACTGAGTATGTGTAAAAAAGTGATTAGTGTGTCTCTATATTTATCATGATTACTCACAAATATGCAATTTACATAATATATACAGCACATTAAGTACTATGTTACCTTATATAATGTGCATATGTATAATGTATATGTATGTTATGTAATGCCAGTCTGGAGGCTCTTCCAGGTTCTGCCAAGTATTTCCTAATTTATTTGGCAATTTTAACATATCTTTTCCATCTGTGGAAAGAACTCTTTTGAGAGGAGCTGGTCTCTGACCTGAAATATAATCATCCTACTAAGTCTGTCTTAATTCTCAACTCAATGGAGGAAACCCACAAAGACCAAGCTGTAATGAGGCACAACTCCTAGCCCGTTAGTCCAGGGACAACACAATGTGTCGAAGATTTCCTATTTTATTCTTTTTATTGCCAGTGGGGTAGAAGCACAGGGGCAGGTGAGAACATGTCTGTGGCATGGCCAGAATCAGAAGAAGATGAGGAATAAGGACTGGACTCTCCCGTGACTACCTGTGTGATTTTGAGAAGTTACTAAACCTCCGTAAGCCTTGCTTTCCTCATTGTCAATATTGGGATGATAATAATACCTTCTCTGCCAAACTCAGAGGTTGCTGTGAGGTCCATTCTGATGAGTTACTCTCTAGTAAGAAACCACAGTCACAGCAGGTAAGGGATGAGTTGCAAGGTGAGAGTAAACAACACTAGGCTTACTGAAATTACCAAATTGGAAGTGCAATTCCACCCAAGTTTGTTATACTTTGGCTCTAAGGAAGACTTGGGACATGTCTCTTAAGCAACATTGTAAGTCCCATGCAGTAGAGTAGACTGGGCAGAGGGCCAGTCTCTGACTTGTGAATCTTTGAGAATCAGTTTCATCTGTTCATAGTGCCAAGTCTTAACAGCCCAGATGTTGGGGGATCAGGGCAGAAACACATGCAAAACTTCTGTAAGTGCCTTAGAGTAACCCTGAAGTTACTCTAAGTGACCCCGAACCTGAACCTCTGTCTGTTTCAGAATCAAGTGGCTTCCAAGATAGTACCTGTTGTCATTCTGGAGCTTGTTGGTCCCATCATCATGGATCCCATCACTCAGGAGATTCTTCGGGTGGCCCAGTTTCCTCCTGGCCGAGTGTTCTGCACTGTTAGGTTGAGCAGGATGGTCCTCGATGTCTGTCCTACACGGTCCTAGAAGACTGCTTCCTTCCGAGTTAGAATCAATTTGTACACACAATCTTAATTTTCCCTTCCTTGTGCAAAGCTCCTGACCAAGTGCAAGATTAGAAGAAGCTCAGCGGAGCAATGTCCAGTGGGCCCAGGTTTCCCCATGAGAAATCTCAGAGAGTGTGGTGGCCCGGGTGAGCAAAGGTGCTGAGGCAAATGTTTCTTCTACCGAAGAAGCTCCATAGACACTGGTCCTCAGGAAAGGAAGGAAATTCCAGCACCTGCTGAATGAAGCCCCCTGAACTCTGCCGAGACCCCTCTGGGTACTGGCTGGAAGTACCTTGCAGAAGGTACCTCAGTCCTTTTGTCACTCTCCAGTGAGGTTATCCCAGCAGCCAGGGTTGTTTCCATGCTGAGAGACTCTGATGACCACGATGAGGTGATAAGTGGAGAATTTGATGATCTGTCCAGGGCCTTCAATCCCAGACCAGCTTCTTACCAGTTCAGGCCAGAGAGAATCTCTGGGAAGCATCTCAGGGCCTTATTTTCTCACGTGGGCTTGTCCCATCCACACATGTGCTGCCCATTCACCCTCCCCTGGCAACCTAGATCCAAGTAGAGTTATTTCTCAGCGACCAGAAATGACCCTATTCCAAGGAGTGTGGGTTATTTTCTCTATTGAGTATCTTAGGTGGCACCTATTCCCAAACCGCATTAGCCAAGATACCATGGACAAGTCTCTTAACTTTCCTGAGACTCAGTTTCCTCATCTGACAAATGGGAGAGTAAGTCCTGCCCAGCATCTGTTTTGTGGTTGTTTTGAGGATCCGGAACAGAAACTCAGTCTCTCTGTGATACAAAGCTACTTTCACGTTCCTTAAATCTCGCAGCCACCCTGGGGCAATGTGTCTTGACATGGAAATGGTGGAATGAGGGAGTAAAAACCTTCTTTATCTTTCCCATTTTCTGTTCTTACACTACATATATATTTTTTCAATCGGGAAAAGTCCATTAGTAAATAAATATTTATATTTATAAATATATATACTACATATATGTACACACACATAAGACCCTCAGAAGGGGCTTCAGGTCATACTCTGGGAGTACTAGGTGCAAAGAGGTGGGGGGCAGGGAGGAACCTCCTGATGGTTTGTCTACTGGTCTCCGCAGCAAACGGCCCTTCCCTCCTGACTCCCTGCCTTCGGGAATACACTGCCACCAGGGCTTGGAACTCAAACAGGAAACACGCTTTGGCTTGAAAAAGAAAGAAGCTGGGGGTGGTTTTTTTTCTTCCCTTTTTTACACAATATTATGACACCAATTTGAAAAATAAATCCCAGTTTCTCTGCTTTCCCTCCCAGGTGTTCACAGAACTAAGAAAATAAATACCACATTTAAGGTGTCCTGTGCAGGCAGCTCTGGGGGCTCTTGGAGCCGTCTCTAAACAAACACAGCCACCAGGAGAAGGCTTCGGGAAATAACAAGTGCCCACTGACAGCGCAGAGAACCAAGACTGGAAACACAGCTTTCCACAGCCTTTCTGCCTCCTCAGCAGGTTCGGGGAGAAGCTGTTGCTCGAAGGACAACCAAGAAACCAACGTGCACTGGCTGGGCTCTGCCAAGGGTTATATTCTGAGTGTCGGAGGCCATTTGTCTCGTTACAGAGGGACCTTTGTGTAAGTTGTCTGGAATGGGAGCTCATTCCCTTGGCCACATCCGAGCTCACCACGGGCAGGAAACCTGCAGCCTGCTCCTTGCGAGTGTCCATGAGGAAACTTACAGGGCTGGTAGGAAGAAAGGGGGTTACTCCTTCAATCTCAGAAAGTCTCATTCAAGGCCTTCTGGGAACGGGGAGGTTGCTGCATGAGCCAACCATACCCTGGTGAGCCCTACATCCATTCAAAATGTTCTGTTGTCACCGGCTCTGTTGGGGTATGTCCATCGTTGAAACAGGGAGAATGTACGGCAGGGTGAAGGTTTCCTCCTAAAAGGTGGCTTCATTTCCACTGGTTAGAGAGGAGAGTGTGTGTATTTGTATGTTTGTGTGTGTGTTACAGTTTCTTGTTTTCTCTCTTGGTTTAACTGGCAATTGGCACACTGTTTAGTCTTTTGAACGGCTCTTCCTCCTCAGCGAAAAGAAGCTACTCTTCTGGGGAGGTCCCATCATCATGGGTGCTTGGTTCTTGTGAGTAATTTTAATCTAAAAGCAAAGAGGCAGAAATGAATTAGTGGCATGCAAAGCCCAGTAGCCTGTGGGAGAATGAGTCTCAGAGAGGAAGGCAGGCCAGCTTCGGGTTGGAAGGAGCCCTGTGCAAAAGGACGACTGTCCTTGAACAACTTCAGAATTGGCAACTGGACCCTGATTAGGCCTGGAGTTTGGCACTGCTGGAAGTGAGGGGCGGAAACACTGGGGACAGACAGGTGTGAGCTTCCCACGTGGCAATCAGCTCGCACCTGTCTTGTATCCTTGCTATTCATAGACTTTCAGAATGTCACAGCCGGAGAAGACCTCAGGGACCATCTCATTCAATCCATCTGCAGGACAGAGGCCTCAGGTCACACAGAGTGGGGCAGAACAGCCAGAGCCCAGTTTTTCAGATTCCCAGCCTCCACTGCTCCTAGCCATTCTTGCTTAGGCAGTGCTGAGATGTCAACCAGTAACTCAAAGTTGACTTCCTGTCTGACCTCTGACCCAAGCATCATCATCTGGAGAGTTGCAAGAGGTCTTTCCTCTTTTATTCACCTTCCAGGAAAGACCAGGCTTTCTTTTAAAAGCATGTGTGTTTCTCTTTTTCTTTTCTGCCTTCCTTTCTTTTTTTCTTTTTTGACTTTCAGGTTTTATAAGTATTTTCTCCTGTAAACTTTAAGTCAATTTGAAGTAAAAGACACTGGTGAGTTCTCATTTTTGCCTTTCTTCCCAACCTTATCCCCAGGGCATGGCTTCAAAATGCTTAATCCCTCCTTGCACGTGGCCTGGTGACATTGCCACATCAATAGCCTGCATTATTAGTCTATCAACAATGTTTATCAAGTATGACATGTGTTCATAGTGTAGAAAGATGATGTGGAAACAAGAGGCACTCAGGGTTCAGAGACCTGGGTTTGGGTCCCAGAACTCCCACAGCTTTGCTGTGAGCCTTTGGAAAATTCCCTTAACCTTCAAAACCAGGTCTAGCCAATGGTAATAGGAGGATATTTGTCCTGTTTTTCTCACGAATTCATTGTGAAGATCTAATGATAGGCTGTCAATGAAAGCCTATTGTAAAGTGTAAAATGTAAAGTAACAGTTAAATAATTGTTATCTAACATTGGAGGAGAATCTATGAGCCCATTCTTGTGGTTTTTTATCACATTACTGAAAACGACAGTGTGACCACAGAAAGCAACACAAGAACTATTGGGGAGACCCACCAACATGTTTACATTAATGTAGCATAAACCAAATGGTGTAAACAAGTTAGGTAAGGAAAGAGAAGAGTTTGAATGGAGTATTTGAGGAAGGATTGTGAGATCCGGAAGGAAAGGATGGAGATGGGGTGCTGACAAGAGAAGGGAAGGCACTGGGTAGAGGTCCCACATATGAACTGGCTGAGTGGGGAGCAAGGATGGGAAGTGAGGTTGGGGATACAGATGGGGCAGTTGGTATAGAGCTTTCAGGGGTTTAATATGATGTAATGGGGAACCATGATAACTTTGTAAGCTGGACAATAACATGATAAAAGAGTTTGAGGGAAATTATTCAACAGGTATTGTCAGGACAAACTGGAAAGGGGGGAGACTCTGGCCAAGAGGGGTACTACTGCAAGCCAGGCTTGTAAGGGCCTAGGATATGGAAAGGAAAGGGTGGGACCAAAAGATGTGGAGGACTCCTGAATGACAGAAGTTGAAAATGACTTTGATGTTGGTTCCCACCAGCCTGGAGATCTAGAAGGGGAGTCCATCTTTCTGTTTAGTGGTAGTCACCAGAGAAGAAACCAAGAACATATCAAGCACCATTTTGTGTCATGTGCCTTATTATGGGCATTATATGTATTCCAGAATTTATGGAAATGAGGCATAGACAGGGGACTCTGACAGCACTTCTCTGTGGCACGTAGTTTAGCACCCTCTGATGCCAGCAATTTGTGGCACACTTCCTTGTGGTAAGCCTTCTCTTACTCCCTCAACACACAAGTCCCCTGAGGGGAAGCACTTCATCTTATTCACCTTGGGATTCCCTCATCCAGTGCGGTGCTCATTCAGAGCACGTGCTGTGGATGTACTAACAGGCCAGCACACCGAGAAGAGAGAGAGAGCGTCCTGGCATTGGGGAATGGCTATGCTCGGGGCAGAGTGGCAGCTGGTGCACTGCCTACATTTCCTGCTGATGGAGCCCATTTGTTTTTAGATGATAGGAGACCCTGGCTTCTCCTTTTTCTCCCTCTAGCCCAGCTGTTTATTTGCTTGTTAGCACCTCCAGGGCAAAGAGGAGGAAGTGAAACTCAAATCCCTCTCATTTGGTTTTTCAGCAATTTTGACGAAGGCCTTGATAGGGTAGGGGTTTGGAGATCCTGGATAACATGAGATTTTGATATGGTTTATGATTCTAGTTATACAGATAACTGGGAGTTGACCATACGTATACACATCGAAGGCAAGAAATAAGAGATCATATACTTCTTTGGAGGTAAAGAGATGTCAGTCCTTTACCCACTTATCCCCAAGTTGGGAGGAACTAGTGTAGTTAAATAGCGATGATCTCATTTTGGAAGACAGTTGGATGTGGCTAAACCTGACTTTTTAAACCTCTGATGGAAAGAGAACATTCATGTTTCTGTAGTTAGAACTCGAATTTCTCTGGTAATTGGACAGGTCAAGCAATTAACTAAAGTCTACATGATTTTCTTAAACACCTGTCATAATATTTACAACATCTGACAAGCACTAGGGACAGTAGCCCCATGTTCTTAGTTCTCTGCTCTATTACACAGAAAAGTGATACAGTAGACTCTTGTGTGATAGCTCCAAATTCACAGAACGACTGCAGCATATAATTCCCCCTTTAAAATGGAGTACATTTTAAAATTTAACTAGTGCTGGGAGTTGACTTTGTTTGGGGGGCCATTTTCTGGAAATCACCACATTTTTATTACTTCAAGAAAAGCAATAAACTGAGCGACTTGTGCCTGAACGTCGTCCTCTCAGGGCAAATAACTCGCATCACGCCCAGCAATATGGCCCAATAACTGTAAGTGTGGGCCCTTCCCTGATCATCAGGGAAGCACCCAAGCCTGCCCTAACTTCAGTTAGAGATAAATAGAAAGGCACAACCCTGAAAGGTCTCAACTAGTCTTTGTGACATTTTAAAAAGTCAAGGAACTATTCCTGCCTAAAGTGAGCCTTGGGGAGGAGAGAGGGGTTTGCACAGTCTCCCAGGTCTTAGCTATTTCTGGGCTCTCCAAGACCTTAGGGTGCCCTGCTTCATAAGAGTGTTTCCTGCCGTCAGCAGCTCTCAAAAGTAGCTGGACAACTGGGCTTTGCTGGGGCTGGAGGAGAAGTCTGGCATTTATCGGTAAGTCAGGAAGTTCCACAACATGATCTGTTCTCAGAGTGGTCCCTAGATCAGCAGCATCAGCATTTCCTGGGAACTTGTCAGAAATGCAAATTCTCAGGCATCCAGACCTGCTAGACAGGAAAACCAGCAAGCTGTGTTTTAAAAGCTCTCCAGGTTATTCAAATGCATACTCAAGCTTGGGAATCACTGAGCTAGATAAGTAGAATCTTTTCAACGTTGGGATTGTACTATCTTCTAACTCTGGAAGAAGATTCTTAATTTCAGGGTTCAGATGATGCTGCCTCACTGTGATGCTAAAGCATGAGAGGTCATCTTACAGCGAGTGCTGCAAGCACAAGGCAATTTTTTAAATTATGTATATTTTTATACATGTATCTTAATAAACAAATATATGCTCATTTTTGAGAATTTAGAAATTATGGGGAAAAGAACCAACTGACAGTTACCAGAGAGGAGGGAAGAGAGGAATAATAGGGGAAGGGCCATCAAGGAGCATGTATAAAGGACACATGGATAAAGCCAAAGGGGGTAGGTTCAAGGGTGGAAGGCGGGGATGGGTAGGGGTGTGCACGGTGGGGTGAAAATGGAGACAACTGTGCTTGAACAACAACAACAAATTTTTTTGTCCTGAAAAAAAGAAATTATGGAAAAAGTTTAAAAATCATCTTAAGGTAACTGCTGTTAACTTTTTGGTATGCTTTTTCCAGTTGGTTTCTGTGCTTCTATGTTTTTAATAAAATTGAAATAAAATATTTTCATTTAACATTACTTTGCAAACATTTCTAATGTTATTAAAAATACATTAAATATAATTTTCAGGGCTGATAGTTACTCCATTTGAGGAATCTCATATAGCTGATCTAACCCTTTCCCTACATGTTGGGCTTTTAGGTAATTTCCATTTTTTTGCTATTATGAATAATATAGAAATTGGCATTTTTATACATTTGTTCCTGTATTTCTGGTAACCTGTATTTTACTTAGAATAAATACCAAGAAGTATTTGAACAATTTTAAGGGTACAGGTAAATGAACCGGATCAATGTGTATTAATATTTGCAAGGGTCTTCTTGATACATGGCTCCAAATGCTTCCCAGAACAGCTGTACCAGTTCACCCTCTGGCCTCACTGGTCGATGTGCCTGCTTCCCCACATCCTTGACAACAATGATATTACAGTATCTTTAAAAGAGAAACAAATTGTGCTAATTTGGTAAGTGAAACATGGCAGGGCTCTCTCACTACTTTAATTTGAAATTCTTTCTCCCCTTTTTTCTTAATTTGTTATATTAGATATTATTTCATAGGTTTATTAGCCCGTGCTATTTCTTCTCTGAATTGTCTATTCACAGCTGCATTCCTAGGTTTCTCCTGCTGGTTTCTAAGAGCTCAGTGTACATTATGGGAATTAACCTGCTTGTTGAGATAGCAACTGCAAACATCTGGTCCTTAGCCTCTTAAAGATGCGTATTGATTCTCGACTTGTAGAGACTTAAATTTGTTAATAGTCAACTATGTCACATTTTCCTTTTTAGAAAGTCCTTGCTCACAGTGTGATAATAGTCACCTATATTTTCCTCTTAGATAGTGACATTTAATTCTTTAATAGAGTTGGAGTTTTTCTGTTTTGTTTCTGGAGTATAGTTTGAGGTGAGAAGTTGGTATATAATGACATTTTCCCAAACAGGCAATTTCTTGGATAGCATATGTTAAACAGTCCATTCCTTTCAAATTAGTTTATGATCTTCCTTTTTTCCTTCATTAGTTTTTATGTGCTAGGGTCTCCTAGGGCCCTCTTCTGTACTGTTGATTTATCTATACAATACTGTGCCAACTGTTGTGGCTTTATAGCTGTTTTAATATCTTGTGGGAAGCCCTTCCTCATAGTTCTTTCATTAAATGCCTTAGCTATTGCATTGTTTTTTTTAAGTTAAAAAACAATTGTATTTTGCTTGGGATCCCCACTTAGAAACATGTTTCTAAATTCAAATCATTTTTTATATTTGTTAAGTATTTAAGTCTTCATTTATTTTTATATATCTTATTATATAATGTTAAAATTAAATAAAACCATTACTACGATTATATGTTTATATTTATTACATTTATTATATAATTTTTATACTTTAATATCTATGATCATTGGTTTTTTCTTTTTGAAATTAGGTTTTCAAACATTTGATATGTTTAAAAAACTAGATCTATATTTTCCTGTTTTTTAATTATTTAATTTCTACTTCTATATTATTTTCTTCATTCTGCTTCTTCTAAGTTTGTTTTATTCTTGTTCTAATTTTGGAATTATTACTTTTTCTTATCCTTTTAAGATGATGGATGTATATGGGACTCTGAATATACCTCCAAGTATGACTTAAGCTATATTCTCTGTTTTGAATGAGAAGCTTCTAATTTTTATTATTTTTTAAATAGTCAGTAACGGTGGTTTTGATCTCTTGAACCTATTGTTCTTTAGAAAATTTAAAAATCTCTGAGTAATTAAATTTTGTTTGTTTATTCACTTAATCTTCTATTATTTCTAGTTTTATCGCTTCATGGTGAAATAAAATAATCTTTGTAATTTCTGCTTCTGGATTTTATATAGCTTTTTTTGTAAACTAGTTTATGATCTATTAATTTGTTTATAAGTTATTGAATTATTTCATCCAAGTTTTGTGTCATTTATGTTTTTGCTACTTGACTTCAAAGGCAGAAACAAACATTTTAAAGCCTCCCAATACCTGTATTGCTATCAGCTTTTTCTGATACATCAATTTTTTTCTTCAGAATACATACTGATACTGTTTTTCACATTATATATTTTGATTCTGTTATTAAATACCTAAAATTTTATGACCACTACATCTCATGTTTGAGTGTACTTTTTATCAGATAAAAGTGACCTTTTTATTCCATGGTATGCTTTTGGCATGTTAACTTTTCTAAAATTAATATAATTAACAATATCATTTATTTCTTTCAAATTCTCTATGCTTGATAACGGATATAATAAACAGATATATATGTCCTTTTGTTTTAGGTATATCTCTTATAAGAAGCATGGCATTAGATTTTAACCCAATATGAGATTACTGTTCTTTATTAAGGGACTCGAACCTTTATTAAGGGACTAAATTTTTGTCATTATTGATCTCTTTAGTCTTAACCTTTTCATTAAACTTCAAAAATTTTAAATGTGCCCTTGCTGGTATGGCTCAGTGGATTGAGCACAGGCCTATGAACCAAAGGGTTAGCCGGTTCGATTCCCAGTCAGGGCACGTGCCTGGGTTGTGGGCCAGGTCCCCAGTAGGGGGTGCACGGGAAGCAGCCATACATTGATGTTTCTCTCTCTCTCTCCCTTCCTTCCCCTCTCTCTAAAAATAAATAAATAAAATCTTAAAATTTTTTTTCAAATGTTTACTAGTTATTTGCTTTGTTTTTGCTGCACTGATAAAGTTCATACATTTTAAATTCTCCCAGATTTGAAAGGTTTGTAGTTTCACTAAGCCTTGTTTTTAGTTTCACTAAGTGATTATTTAGTTATTAAATTTTTTTTCTGAGTAATATTTTTAATTATTAAAATAAAAAGATACAATGAAAAATTTAGCATATTTTTACTAGTCCTTCAACAATGTCTTCTAAATGCTTTCAGCCTTGGTTAATAGAACCTTAGGTTTGGGAACCAGGCTACTAATGTTTACACTATGTATCTTCTCTTGCAAAGAATGATCTTTCCCATCTGCATTTATGTGTATAAGTATATTTGACAGTTTTTTAAAACTTCATTTTAGTTTAACTGATTTCAATTGTTGCCAAAAGTTCTTTTGTGCTGTGATGTCCCACCATTAATCTTCCACTTCTTATTTGGTGTGCACCTTTGGGAAAATGTTTCAGGAGGTGTACTTCTGTTTGAATTCTCATAAGTTTAAGAATGACTTTCTATTACCTTGTGTTATGGACTGAATTGTGTCTACCCCCCTCCCACATCTATGCAGAGGCCCTAACTGCCCGTGTGACTGTATTTGGAGATAGGACCTTTAAAGAAGTAATTAAAGTTAAATGAGTTCATAAAGGTAAGACTCTAACTCGATAGCACTGGTGTCCTTACAAGAAGAGGAGGGCACCAGAAATGCACATGTACAGAGAAGGGGCCATGAGAGAAGCAGTGAGAAGGTGGCTGTCTGCAAGTAAGGAAGAAAGGCCTCACCGGAAAGGAACCCTGCCAGCCCCTTGGAATTGAACTTCTGGCCTCCGGAACTGTGAAAAAATGAATTTTTGTTGTTTAAGCCATCCCATCTCTGGTATTTTGTTATGGCAGCCTGAGCAGACTAATATACCTTTACATAGGGGTTTCCATGGACTGCATACCATAAAATCATTGGGTCACAGTGTTTTTCATAGTGAGCTGTAGTCTCTGAAGGGTGGCATGGAGAGAGGGTGGAGGTAGGGCTTGGAGAAGTATTTGGCTATTTCAAAAATTGGTGCTTGTGTTTAGGGGAATGGCAATCCAGTTTTTACTGCACCAGCTGGGACAGGGTTTGATTTCTTCCAGGCTTTAATATATATATATATATATATATATATATATATATATATATATATATATAGAGAGAGAGAGAGAGAGAGAGAGAGAGAGAGAGAGAGAGAGAGAGAGACAGGAGGAGCTTGGATAGATTTTTCTCAATTCAGCTCCATCAAAATTATAAGTAATAGAAATTTCCCCCATCTGTTCTAATTCTAACAAGGTGGTAAGTTGTTATTAGTTTTTGGTATAGTGTGTTTTCTTTTTCTTAGTCTTCATAGAAACATGAGATTGAGGTAAGATTTTTCAGAAAAATTTCTGCTTTTGATGGAAGATGCCATCACTACACTCTCTGTCTCTAGGGGCCAGTTCTATAATTTATAGAAGTTACATGGAACAAAGAGTTATAGAAATACACCTGCAGTTCAGGTCCACTAAAATCTCATGGAGACCCTTTTCATGTAGAAGATTACTTGATGTTTCTGAAGGGCTCAAAATAGCAGGTTATTGAGGTATCTGAATACTCTGCCAGAGTGAGAAAGCTTAGAAACATTATTTCTGTCTTTTGAGATCTGTACGCTGAAGGCAGTATAGGGAATATTACTAATGCAATATCCTCATGCACGTCCTGGGCCCTGAACACCAGCACAATGGTTTCTCTTCACCACAGAGTTTTGCGCTGGGTTTCTGACAGAGAAGCAACTAAGAAGAAAAGATGCATGGCTCCTGTCGTAGTGCTAAGTAGAGAGCTAACATAGGTAATGAGTCAGGGGTTAGGATGTCCCCTTTGTTTATGTTTGTTCATTTGTTCAGTCCTTTGTTCGCTGTTCAACAAGTATTACCGCGCAACTATCAGGAAAGTAGGCACAGTGGTAGGTGCTGGGTGAACACCATAAACAAAATAGATAACTCATGTGGTCAGTCTTTCAGTGGAGTTTTTCAGATAGGTCCTCAGGGCTGTGGTGCACCCAGGGTGAGAGTGTCCATGCACTGTGGGAATTCTCCCGCAGGAGCTCCCGTGGGTGACTGGTTGGAAGTTGTAGGTTAAGTGTGCAGATCTCAATTCCATATAAAGAAGCCCCTCCTAACAATTAGATTTGTTCATCAGCAGAACAGTCTTACTTTTGGGGTGGTAAGTTCCCTGCCACTGCAATGATTCAAGTGGAGGCTCTCAGGGATACTGTAGATGAAGTCTCAGAAGAATTGAGAGCTCTTTGAAAATGGGTCCACATCTCATTCAATTTTGGAACTGGTGCCTCACAGTGCTTGGCACATAGCACATATTCAATGAAAGCTTGGCAGGTAAAAGAATGGATGCATGAATGAAGTGGAAGAGGGGCTACCATAGATGATTTCTCAAAGCTCGTACAACTCTGAGATTCAGCAATTTCATATTAAGTCAGTGCTCCAGAAGGGCCCCAAATAAAGTACCCACCCTCAGCTCAAAGATAGGCAAACTCACTGTGCAAGGTGGCTGCATCCAGGGCTCTCCATCCACTTGCATCGGCAGCAGCTTGTTTGTCCTGGAACCCCGAGAACCAAGATAACACAGTAAGCTTCTTGGAGTCAGAGAATCAGGGCGGTCCCTTCCACAGAAACAGAGGTGGGAAGACCTTATCTGCCCAACTAGGAGTGGTTCTCTGAGACTCTCCTGGGGTTGGTTAAAAGCAGATTCCTGAAACCACCTCAAAGATATTGACTCACCAGGTCCAGGAGTCTGCATTTTGATAAGTACTATGGGTGATTCTGTTGCTTTGGTCCTCAGACCCTACTCCGAGAAACACTACCCTGGGTGAGCAGAGAAGTCCACAGAAGCCTGGGACACAGTGGACAACAAGTATGGTAGCACTACTGCTGAGCAGACCCTCAGTCAAGCAATCAGCCGGAGGGCGTGCACATGGTGCCAGAAACTTCACTGTGAAATGGGAAAGGTTGTGAAATGGGAAAAGGCCTGGTTTTCATGTCGCATGAGAGTTTGCATCACATCAATGATGTAATGTCTCCAACCGGTATAAGGGACAGCTCAGGTGTGAGTGTGCCTTGCCTTGCCCCAGATCCTACCCGTTCCCTCTTTTATCTCTCGAACAACACTACACTCTGGTTGCATGAACCGTGGACCTGGCTTAGCTGGGAAACAGGGTCATTGGGAATATTGTCCCCATTGGCAGGAGGAGAGGAGAGAGAAAGTGTTTCTTTCTTGTTTGGGACAAAGCTTCTCTGGCATATGGATTGTTAGAGAGTGATACGAGGTCTTCTGACTTTCTTTGGCTGAAGAGTTGTGAATTGGTACTACATCAGCTTTAGGAGAAAAGGCAGGTCCTTTCAGAAGCCTCTGGTCTGGGTGAGCAGGGAACAGATCCTACCCACTGGCCAGGAAGCCCTCGACTGACAACTGCTCTGTTTTTGAAATTATAAAACGAAGGAGGCAAGTTGTGTTTTAATGTAGATGATTCTCTGACTGACCCTGGGGATATTTAATGATTAAAAAAAAAATAAACCTAATAACAGAACAAAGGATAAGAGGAGAAAGTGGATTTTTGTTCTAGGGGCTGGGGAGAGAATCTAGAAAATGCTCAGGATCAGGCTCCTGGCTCACCATCTCTGTTTCTATTTGGCAATGGGTCTACTGAATAGAAAGATAAATCCCTCCCTCTTTTAGATGGCTGTTTTATTCCGATTCTTCCAGGATCAAGATGGTACATTCTCTGTGATCTATTTAAGTTATAACTTAGATGTATAGCCGACTAGGCCTACTCAGTGTTAGAGTCACGGAGACTGGACGGGGAAGGCAGTACAGAGATTAATCCAGCAGCAGCCAGAGAGAAAGAGGAGCAAAGCTTTGGGGGGATAATAGAAAAGACAGAGAAGCTACAGAGAATGAATGAAGAAAAGGGGTTAGTGGGATAGACCTTCGGCGAAGACACATCAGGGAACAAGCTCAGGGGATCATTCTGAGGGACATGGGGGCGTGTGAAGAGCAGTTTCCCTAATGTGCTCTGAGGTCACTTGCCCTAGAGATTCTGGGAGAAAAGGGGTCTGTGGACTTTGGAAAACCTGCACGCTGTGGTCCCCTCTAGGAGATCTCCAAGGCATGCTAATAGATTTGATCTGTAGAAACTGAATGGGAAAGGGAAAGGGATAAAGACTTCTGAAACAATCAGGTGGAGAAGAATCTGATTAGTTGCACTGATTAAGCAGAAGCAACTGAAATCAGAGGACCCCCTCCTTTAGGCTCCTTCTCTTCTTAGCCTGCAGTGGCTGACCTGTGTGGTCCATACCCTGAAGAGTCATCATCCTCTTAGCCAATTGGGATGGGTTTCCTGATGGTGGTTTAGCGCTACAAAGACATATAGGAAATAGTGTTGCTAAGGCCACTATCCAAAAAAGAGCAGAGCAGAAAACCTGGTTTTTGTCAGAGTGTGCCCTCTGGCATACATCTAATGTTTTCATTTGTAAAGATTAAAAAGGCAAGGAGTCTCAGGAGTCCTGTTTAGAGAATTTCACCAATTCATTCTAAGATAACAGCAACCTGGTTGTAGTGGCCCACTAGTTTATGTCCTGGATGATGGCATTATATCCAGTTTGGGAAATGGTCTCCAAAAAGACATTGTTTATAAGCATGATCAAGCTTCTGCCTCCCCCACCCCCCACCCCAACCATGCTCCCTGCACTCAAATCTAGGAAGGCTGGGCGACTTGGAGGCTGCTGGGTAGTGAGGAGGCATACCTGACGGTGACAGAGGAACACTGGGCCAGCCTCCGGCCCGCACTCTTCAGGCCGGTGTAGATCTGCCCCATTTCCATGGCTCCCTCTAGTCCCACCACTTCAAGAAGCTGGTCACTGAGGTCTGCAGAGCGAGACAAGCAAAAGCAGTGTGTACACACCTCTATGTTCCTCGGGCACGTTTTGGCCAGAAGGTCTGGTCCCTAGTGGCCAACCGAGATCTGTGTATAGCTCTTCATCTCCCACCACGCAGCATTTTCATACTCATTCTGAACAGGGAATTTCACCAAAGGCCATTACATGTGTCTTTTCATGAACGGAAAGCCAGTTGTAGTGCAAAAAAGGTTATGATTCAGAACATTAATATGCACCTAATGGGTAGGTTGGCATATCAAGAAACTTCTTCAAATGTGGAGTAACATAAATGATGAACCCCCTATTTCCGAAATTATTTTCAAGCTAGAAAGACATTGGCGTGGGATTAATATAAGAAGGTGTTGATGAAGTGGTCATTATCCGTAGCTGGACCAAGTTTCTCCTCTCTGAACGTCTGAGTAACGTCTTGGCCCTCCTGATGATGCCTGATGGCTAATTAACCTCAGTTCTGGCCTGTGGGGAGCCAGTGGTGAGCCAGCCTCCTTGGACATCCTTGGGGAAATCAATGACCTCTTTCAGGACACCAGGTGCTCCATGTGAGCCAAGGAAAAGAATATTTCACCTACACCAGATTATTCTGTGTCCGCAGTAGGAAAAGAGGAACAGAAAATATTAGTGTCCGGCCCAGAGTCACATAGTATCGGTGGCCTCCCACAGTGGCAGTTCCGTCTCATTTGGCCCCTGGAAGATGTCCTTCTCCTCAAAGTTCCTGAGGCTTAGACTGTGCCTGCCCAATTTCTTGTGAAAGAAATAGCAGGATTAAGATACAATGTTGGACCCAAGACTCACTTTTACAGCACAATTTTTATTTATATAAAACAGAAGCAAAATAAAAAGGCAGATTCTTTAAAAGCTTCAATTCTTTTGCCTACGAGGACAAAGGTAGGTAATTTTCTCATAGGCTGTAGCTAATCACTAACATCCTATTAAAATCCACAAACTAGAAAATTGTGTCTATGTTAATGCTTTTTTTTTTTTTAACAGATAGTTTCTGTCTTCTAAGGCACCTCCTGATACATTGTAATAGTGTTTGTTAGCATGGGCAAGCAGATATTTGGATTTGGTTTTACTTCTTTTTGTTTAAAAGACTATTGGGTTTGTTTTTACTTTTTTGTTGTTGTTTAAAAAACATTCTCTTGATGGATGTATTTCTAGAGAAGGCAGTTAAACAAACCACTGGGCTGACCACGAATGGGTCAGCATTGCTAATGTCGAACCTGCTTGCTGTGTTCACTGATGAATATCAACTGCCAACAGATCCGGAAACTACAACAGTCTTTCTGTGGCAGGTACATAGCTTTTCCCCTCTCCATCCATTGACGTTCCCATTCTCCTTCTCTGGTACTCTTCTCTTTTTTTCACATCTCTGAAAAGATGCTGTCTCCTTAAAGTCTCCATCGCATTTAGACTTGGAACAAGAGGTCATGAAAGGGCAATGTTTGTTTAGGATAACGCTCCAGGCTCTCTTAAGGAGTCAACTTCCAATAAACAACACATGTCTGAACCTCTAGTCACTTAATTAGTTCCCTTCTTACCACAGAGCGTTAAATAAGCATTGGATACTCCTAGCTTACTGTGTCATTTCAACAGTGTCTGTGAAATCAACATGGGGGAGAGAGGGAGAGAGAGAGAGAAAGGAGGAGGAGGAGGAGGCAGAGAAAGAGGAGAGAAGGAGAAAGAGGAGGAGGACAAGGAGAGAAGAGAGAAATATATAGAGTGTGTCTGGGGTGAGGAGGGTGGAGGAGTTAGTTATACTGAGGTAGAAGAAAGGAGGAGAAAAGAGAATCAGATCTTGAAAGTTTCTCTAGTGGCAGAGAGAGACAGATATCTTATAAAGTGTTGCTCTTTGTAGCGGCTTTGGTATCTGGCAGAGCTGTGGTAGTTCAATGCTTTCTTTTGAAACATTCCCTGGTAACAAGATGTTCCAAGAAGCCGAGGACTTAATGGACTCAAGTTTTCCCAGCTTTTACAATGCCTTGGTTTCTTAACAAATTTTCCTGGTGAATGGCTTTAACTCTAAAGTTGTTATCACTTCCCACACATTACCTTGCAGTTATCACTTCCCACACATTACCTTGCTTCCTGGCTCTAGAAGAGAAGTAATGAAGGCTGATCTCATCAGCATGGTGGGTGTGCGGGGGGCAGGGCTTGCACAAATGTGGAATTGAGGAGATGAATGTAGGAGCTGGGATCTTGGGGCACTTTTTGCCGTTCTGCCTTTGAATCTGTGCTCTGAATCTTCTGGCATAAAGGAGCTAGGGTGACTCCTGTCTACTCTGTTGCTCTTCTCTTTCTCCACCATTGCTCAACTGATATTCCTTTCAATACAATACCTAACAGGAAGTTTGGAGGTAAAGAAACCTATGGTATTTATCTCTTTTCCCAAAACTTACTGGACCATGAGACTCTTCTTTTGTGTGATACCTATAAACAGTTCATGGTAGTTTTCTTTGGGACACATTTTGGGAAATTCTGGCATCAGTAAATTCCCTTTACTTTTTCTAGCACAGAGATACTTAAGCACAAATTAAATTTGGTGTTAAAATGAAACAGAATGGAGTGCAAGTCAATGACCAACCACATAAAACAAATGTTCAGAACTTAGAATCCAAGATCAGGACAACTGGTATACCAAGTTTTTCTCCAGGTACCAATGATTCAGAGTGTGGTTTTGGCAATTCATACCTCGGTATTGTCTTCACTCTTTATCTCATTAGTATTTAAGATGAAATGTGCATGTACCTTAGTAAAACAGGAATTAATTCATTCCTGTTTTTCTTTTCCTGAAATAGATTAATTTACTCATCTATTCATTCAATAGTAACTGAGTAGCAACCAACTGCTAGGCACTCTGTTAAGAACAACAAATACAAAATATTTTAGTTTTGAAGGATTTTTAGCCAAGAGGGAGAAAAGTGTTAGATGGACAAAATGCTGTAATTGAACAATAGGAGCAAGGAGGCCTGGGTAATGGATTCTGACTGGCCAAGGTGTGGAAGGGAGGTGTCACTGACATTGAAGGAATGTCTTGAAGGATGAATGCCAAGAGAATCTGCTGGGTTAAGGAAGGAGAAAGAGAAAGGACATTCCAGGGCCAGGGATGCCCAAGTACATTACTGGATAGTCACAGGATGCAGAGAGAAATCCATTTAGCAATACACCCACTTGAGAATTTTGCTGAAGAGTGTAAAAAATACTTTTCCCTAAGGACAATTAGTGTCTGGAGATTTTTTTTTTTTTACAGAATTATAAAAAGAGGGCCTCTGGGCTGGGCACAAGCTGGCAGCAGTCATAGAGCTGGGCCTCCCAGCTCTGTTCTTGGCGACGAAGCCCTGTGGAGCGTCTTGTGTGCAGCGAGCCCTGTTCATATGCGCTCTCCGAGAGAGAAGAAAGAGGAACAGGGAAATGGGAAAGGGAGTCTGTGGAAGCAAAGGAGGAACAGCAAGGACAACAGCCTTTCCGATCTGGCCCACTAGTCTCCAGTACACAATTTATAACTGCAAGTCTGCTCATGCCATGCCCACACCAAAAATCCTTCGGGCATAACGCCAGTGGTGGGGAAGACAGGACAAAATGTGCAGTCTTCCCCACCTCTGATGGGAGTGGAGCCTGGCAGGAAACTGTGTGGAAAGAAACGTCAATACTGCTGATTCATTAATTTTGTTTTGATACCTATCACAAGCAATCACTGACAGAATCTAAGTTTATACAAGTACAAACATTATATCACCATTTATAATACAGGCATACCCTGTTTTATTGTGCTTTGCTTTATTGCCTTTTTTTACAAATTGAAGGCAAAACCTAGCAACAAAAAGATTGCCACCTGCTTCACTGTGGTTGGAACTTAACCTACCATGTCTTGGAGGTATGCCTGTAGTGAAATCTCCTCCCCCACTTCCATCTGTATGAAAATAGTTCAATAAATTATATGGTATGCACATGATAGAATTTTCTGCTGCCATTAAAATATTTAAAAAATTTCAAAAACCTTAAATATGCACATGCTATAATGTTAAGTGTGAAGAGGGCGCACAAACTCACTTACGCAGCCTGCTCTCAACTATGTAAGAATGTGCATAGAAGAAAAGGACAAATCACCCTAAAACCTTAACAGTGGTGAGCCCTGGGGCATTAGGTTAAAGGTGATTGTTGTTATGCTTTTCTGGGTGTTTCATATTTTCTATAAGTATGTACTAGTGTAATAATTTAAAAGCCTTAAAAGAAAATATATCAATTGCTCTTCAGACTTGTAAAGATGATGTAAACACCCTGACTCGATGCTCAAGGCCCATCCCCATCTGGCAAGAGCCTTCCTGCAGTTTTGTTTCCCAACGATGTAGGACTAGGTACCAGCACCCACATGTAGTTCTCAGGCAGACCCTACTGTTTCCCTCCTTTGGGCCACTATACATGCTGCACTCATGCTTGAAATGCCCACTTCCACTTTTTACTGTCCATCAAAACTCAGTTCAAGTGTCATCAACGTCAAGAAACCTCCCTGGACTTCCATGCCTGCAGTCTGATTTAGATACTCCTCTTCAAACTTCTCCAGAAAGATGTGGTCAAAGAAAGGGCAAGGGGCTGGATGTGTTGATATGGTAGTACCAAAGGGCCTGGTTTGAGAGGGGAAGAGCTGAAGGACTGGATGAAAAGGGAGAAGGCAAATAGGAGACCTGATGAGTTCTAGGAGCAGGTGTCCTGAGACAGTGGGAGACACAAGGTTGGGAAGAAGTGCTGTGAGCAGCGTTAGTGACAAGTCCCACCTGTGGCCCCAGTGGTGGGCTGTCAAAGGTGACAAGGATGAGTCAAGGAGAAACGAGGCAAGTCCAGGAGCTCCTAAACTTTGCTGCATGTTACAGTTACAGCAGGTCCTCAAATCATGTCATTTTGTTCAGTGCCGTTTCATTGTAACATTGAGGAACTATCACTGGAACTTAACTCTTTGGTTTCACTGTATGTCATTTTGCTTAAAGTCACAGACCCGATTGATGATGTTAAGTGAGGACTTACTGTATCTGAGGAGTTTTTACAAATAATGATGCCACACATTCTGTTGCACCTGTACCAGTTCAATCAGAATGTGTGGGCCTGGGAGCTAGGCATCACTATTTGCTTTTAAAGATTCCAAAACAAAGCACAGTTTGGGAACTGCTGGGCTAGGTTTTTGGATGGATCATTCCCATAGGCCAGCGGTTTCCGCAGTGTGGTCTTGGAGCAGCAGCATCAGCATCACCTGGGAACTGGTTAGAAATGCAAGTGCCCAGGTCCCTCCCCACACTCACTGAGTCAGGAACTCTGGGGCTGTGCCCAATAGTCTCTGTCTCAACAAGCCCTCTGGAAGATTCTCAGGCATGCTCAGGTTGCCCCAGACATGTGCAGGAGTTGGTGGGGAAAGGAATGTCAACAAGTTACTTCCTAATTGCTTTGATATGGAGCTTCTTCACTTGAAAATTAGGAATTAGGAGTAAGATACTGACCTCAAAGTGTGGTTATCTGATTAAATGGCAGAGTCGTATGGGAAGAGTGGGCAGTAAAAATATATTAGTTTCACTTTCCTTTTCTGACACATCCATCCTGATTACTGCCAACAATCTCTAATTGTCTATCTACCTTCTAAGAGCTGTAAACAAGAGGCCCCAAACCAAAATATTTGGGCTAAAACATTAAAAAAAAATCTTCCATATTCCTCATAGTTTCAGACTTTCAGAGAGGCTGCAAATCCAGGTGAGCTTTAGATTAGGTGGACATCCTGCTCCGTCTGTTTTTTCCTCCTCTAATCTCTTCCCAGATTCTGCTCCTTTGCCTACTTCTTTGATCTCACAGCCCCAGTTTGCTTTTATTTTTTCAGTCCTCCTCACTGTCAGGAGGAGGGGCTGGAGCTCAAAACTGACAGGTAAGGGCTGGGAGAGCTCTTACAGTTAGGAGGCACATCTGACCTGTCTCCTCCCCTCTCAAGACCCTTCGGTGGCTCTGGAAGTCCAAAGGACAATCAATGTCTTAGTTCCTTAGCCAAGCATGCAAGATCATTTGCTATCTGGCCCTGTTACCTGCACAGGTATTCCTCTAGCTGGAGAAGTTCCCTTTACCCTCCTGGCATGCCCCAGGCACCATGCTTCTTCCTTCTCCTGCGCTCAGGTGGTGGATCTCACCCACAACAATTGTTTCTAGTCATCTCACTCTCCCAAATCCACTGAAAGTTGTAGGCAGGGCTGTGTTCTTGTTTTATTTCTTTGTATCCCTAACAACTAGCTCAGCTCCAATAAATGTTTGTTGAACAAACTAAAGAAGATACATGCTTTAGTGTCAAAAACCTTAACAGGTTTGGCCTAAAAGAGGGAAAGATAATGATTACTAACTAATAATAATAATGATAATGATAACTACTTGCCTTGACTGAACTGAGTAACAAGCTTTCTTCCATGAATTAATTTATTTAATCTGCATATAACACATAATGGGGACCCTGTCTGGTTTTGCCTCTCTCCTTTAATGCATAATGTTTCTGTTCATTCTAATCTTGGCTGCTGGTTCACATTAATGAAAATCGTCATTTAAGATGCAAGGGAAACACGGGATATATAGGTGTGATGATCTGGGCTCTTCACTTACGGTGACCTGGGGAAATGTGGGAGATCCTTAGCTGAACAGGATGCCCTGCTACCCTCAGTCCAACTTCCACCCCATTTTGCCCTCTATCAACACCCAGGATTTAGGTCTGAGGGCTGCAGTGGGCCAGCCCAGGAAATCTAGCAACTGTCAGTGTGGGTACTGACACCCTGACTATGTGGTAGCACCAGAGTTGCTGAGCCATCCCATCACAGTGTTGAGGGAGCACGCTCCCTACCCTGGGGCAGCTGTGGCATACAATAAAACCTGCAGGTAGGTCCCTTTACCTGGGATACAGCAGTGCAGGTAAACTGAGATGTTAGATGTCATTGCTTTGGGCTGGAATCGCACCAGTGTGGTGGGTAACACTCGTTAGCCAGGGCTGATCTGAAGCTCTTACTGGCAGGGCTGTGTGCCAGACTCTGTGAAATTCACCATTGATATCTTGCTGGAATTGCATTGAATCTATAGATTGCTTTGGGTAGTATGGACATTTTAATGTTGTTAATTCTTCCAATCCATGAACACAGTGTGTTTCCACTTATTTGTATCTTCTTCAGTTTCTTTCTTCAGTGTCTTATAATTTTCTGAGTACAGGTCTTTTACATCCTTTGTGGTTTATTCTAAGGAATTTTATTATTTTTTAATGTAATTGTAAATGGAATTGTTTTCTTAGTGTCCTTTTTCTGACATCATTGGTGTATAAAAATGCAACTAATTTCTGGATATTTATTTTGTATCTAGCTCCTTTAATGAATTCATTTATTGGTTCTAGTAGTTTTTTGGTGAAATCTTTAGGGTTCTCTCTATATAGTATCATATCATCTGCAAATAAAGATAGTTTTACTTCTTTTCCAATTAGGATGCCTTTTATTTCTTCTTCTTGTCTGAATGCTGGGGCGAGGACTTCCAATGCTAATTTGAATAAGAGTGGTGAAAGCACATCCTCGTCTCGTTCCTGATCTTAAGGGTAACAAAGGAAACGCTTTTAGTTTCTGCCCATTGAGTATGATGCTGGCAGTAGGTTTTTTGTATACGGCCTTCATTATGCTGAGGTATGTTCCCTCTATTCCTACTTTGCTGAGCATTTTTAGTGTAAATGGGTGCTAGATTTTATCAAATGCTTTTTCTGCATCTATTGATATGATTATGTAACTTTTATTCTTCCTTTTGTGTATGTGGTGTAATACATTTATTGATTTGTGAATATTGTACCAACCTTGCATCCCCGAAATAAATCCCACTTGACCATGGTGTATGATCTTTTAATGTATTGCTGGATCCAATTTGCTATTATTTTGTTGAGGATTTTAGCATCTATGTTCACTGGGGACCCTAGCCTGTAATTTTCTTTCTTTGTAATGTCCTTATCTGGTTTTGGAGTTAGGATGATCTTGGCCTTGTAAAATGAACTTGGAAGTCTTGAATTATTTTGAAATAGTTTGAGAAGGACAGGTGTTAGTTCTTTGAATGTTTGGTAAAATTCACCCGTGAAGCCATGCAGTCTGGGACTTTTGTTTGTTGGGAGTTTTTTGATTAGTGCTTTATTTTCATTAGTTGTAATTGGTCTATTCATATTTTATGATTCTTCATGATTCAGTTTGGGAAGATTGTATGTTGCTAGGAATTTATCCACTTAGTCCACATTGTCCAATTTGTTAGCATATAATTGTTTTTAATATTTTCTTACAATTCACTGCGTATCTTAGTGTCAGTTGTTAATTCTCCTCTTTCATTTCTGATTTTATTTATTTGGTCCTCTTTCTCTCTTTTTTTTGATGGGTCTGATTGAAGGTTTGTCAATCTTGTTTATCTTTTCAAAGAAGCAGCTCTTGGTTTCACTGATCTTTCCTATAGTTTTTTTAAGACTCTTTTTCATTTATTTCTGCTCTAATCTTTATTGTTATTTTTTCTTTACTTACTTTGGGCTTTGTTTGTTGTTCTTTCAAATTTCCTCTTCTTAAATGAACACCAATCAGATTGGATCAAGGTCCACTCTAACTGCCTCATTTTCATTTAATCACCTCTTTAAAGGCCTTATTTCCAAATTAGAGTCACATTTTGAGGTGCTGGGGATTAGGGCTCTGGCATGTTAATTTTGGGAGGAGGTCGGCAAAAATTCCCTCCATGGACAGGAACAATGATGAAACCTACTTCATGGGTTGTTTTGGGGACAAAAGAGTTGAAGAATGTGAAGGTGTTCTGTAAACAGCAATTAGTAATGTCCTTATCACTGTGTTACTGAGAAGCTGGTGCACACTGGGGTTGTGTGGGACCTTCTTACTCTCGTCAGAAAGGAAAGATATAAGCCCCGCTCTGCCTTGTGGTGGGGCCAGGTTTAGTCCTCACAGTCTAGACGGGTGAGTGTAGTTAGCCAGCCTCTCTCAGGGTTGGCCTGCCCACACTGTGGCAGGTGTCACCTTGGGCTCCTCTCCTGCGTCCAAATTTCCATGGAGATGGGCCACGTGCCCTTGGTGGCTGAGGTACCCAAAGCCCAACAAAGCCACGCACTGATCTGCCCACCTAAGCTTCCCACTGGGTCTGGTCTGTGCAGATGAAAGACTGCTCCTGGCTAAAGAGCTTCAAAGCCGACTCAGAAGCATGGCAACCTGAAAATAGCCTGGGGGTGGGGAGACGGAAAGGACCCCAAAAGATGGTTTCCTGATCTTCTGAATGGAAGGGGTCTTTGGGGTTTCCTTGGGCACAAAAGGTGAGTGAGAAAGGAAAGCTGTAACTGGCCACACAGGAGTCCCCCCACCCCCAGTGTTCCCACCTGGCATCTCAAAGCACCAGGCCCTCAAGTATCCCAATCATAACTAACTTGAAGAAGAATCTATGACCAATACTTTCTCTAGAGATCTTAACTCAGACACAGGATAGAGGAAGGTGGCCCCTGGCCCGCCAAGTACCCAGGTAGGAGGAGGACCGATTCTAAGGCATTCTGTAAACACAATGTAAAGAATGTGCTCCTGAGACAGGTGGTGAAGCTTAGCCTGTGGGCTTCAGACAGACTTGAGTCTGAATCCTATTGCTTGGCACTCACTAGTTTTACTATCTTGGGAGAAGGCACTTAACTTCTCTGAGTCTTTTCTCTGAAAGATGTGGATATAACGGCTCACTGGCAGGGTTGTTGTGAGACTCAGAAGTGAAGCCAACTAGTGCCCTGCACAGAGAGCACGCACAGGCCCTCAAGAAACAGTTGGTGTTATTGTAGTGTTTTGTTTTCTTAGAAAGGGACTTCCTCAGGAAATTCTGATTTTGCTACATGGTAAGTGCTTGGCCTTCTGCAGATGGTTATTGAATGTGACCCAGAGAAGATAGGGCAGGAGTAGGAAGGGGGAGGACAGGAAGAGGGCTGGGTGGGGGATGGGGAGGAGAAGGAGGAGAGTGAGGGGGAAGAACAGGGTGCTGAGGAAGAGAAGTGTAGGGATTCTACGAAGATGAGAGATACTGTGACCTTGAGATTTGGGGGTGATTGCCCCTCCTGGTGAGTAAAGTATCCATATTTCTTCTTCTTTTATTCAAAAACAAGGAGGATACTCAGCTTTTTATTTGGAAATGAGGTCGTTAGTTCCTTTCCTTTCCTTGTGTGTGTGAGTGCGCAGTACAATCCCACGATGATCAGGCCTGCCCTTGTTCCTGGGCTGAGCAAGCGGGCAGTAGCGTAGGGTCTGAAGATCTTTCAGACATTGATTTGACACCCCTAGTCCAGCTGGGCACCCCCTCTGAGGGGAGTTGCCTTTGTGCCCTGCCCTCATCACAGTGGCTGCAGGTTCCTTCTATTCTCAGGGGTCTGTAAAACCCCATCAGGGCATAGAAGTGGTCTTGGACTCTGGATAATCCAAATGGAAGCAGGCAGAAAAGAGAACCAGCAAGAGCCTCTGCTTTCTGAAGAGGAGAGAGGCTGTAGGAGCAGAGGGAGCAGGAATGTGTTGGCCCAACAGGAAGGGGCTGGGATTTTGGTCTCTTCTCTGCCTATCTTGTGTGATCTTGGGCAAGTCACTTCCATCCTCAGGGCCTCCATTTTACCATATTGGGGGTTGGGATGCTCTATCCTTAAGGTCTGTCTGAGCTATTCCAACAATGACAGTGGAGGCTGGATTTTCTGACTGTCTGGTCAAGAGCAGATTGGCAGCAGTCCTTGCCGTTCCTCACACTGTGCAGAAGACAGAATGTTCAGCACAGCCTTATGCTGAGGCAAGTGCTGGCTCACAATGACCAGTGTTGTTGCTTCCTGAGCGCCTACTTGAGGGGTGGGGCTGGAATCCTCCATTCCGGGTGGCTTTCTCTTCTGGGGTTGGGCAGGCTTCTGATGGAGTCTCTGTACATTGGGGAAGGGGCTTCTAAATCTCTTTATCCTAAGAGTCAGGTGTTTCAGAAGGGGAGAAGGAGTGTGCTGGCAGGGGTGTGTGGTGGGGAATTTCTCAGGAAGACAGCATCTCCTGGAAATGGCTCTGAAGTAAGGGTCTGGCATCATCATGCCTCTGAGAAAAACCAAGGACAAGAATGTCTCATAAGGCCTGGGAAACAGTGGAGCTACAGGAAATCTTGACCTGGTGGTCCCAATGAGGACATGGAGAGACTGACCATTACTGGCACACCTCTAAGCCAGTCCTAGAGTTTTACAGAGGTTATTGCTTTTAATCATTGTGGCAATTCTGTTCTGTAGAAACTATTGTCTCAATTTAAGAAAACAAACCAACCAGCAGCAACACCATCCTTGAGGCTTGGAGAGATGGAGGAACTTGCCTAATATCACAAAGTTGGCATGTGGTGAAGCTGGAATTCAAACCTGTCTGACTCCAAAAATAAGCTCGGTATAAAGGACTCTAGGCAGAGACAAACTCTTAAAGTGACAGGGTGTCTAAAGCCAGGGAAATGAGCTTGGTGTGGGGTAAGTCTCATCTCTCCTCCTCTCAGGATTCTTGGCGACACAGTTCTATTGAGTGGAAAACTGAGTTTCTTGACCTGATGGCAAAAGACCAGATGGTGTATTACTTGGCATTACTTTGCTCACTGAGCTCAAGAAGCTTCGATTTCAGGCATAGCTTATGTAATAAAATCAACCAATGGTGAGATTTTCCAGTTCAACTCAAACCTGACTGGCAAGCATGACGCACATAAGGCACACTGCAGAGATGCACACCGACCAAGTGCACCACAGCTCAGAGAGAGGCTCACACCGCCCACCTGCCCCAGAAAGGCAAAGCTAGAAGGGAGCTGCAGTTGGGAAGGGTGCTTTCTGGTTGTCAGCTCAGGATCAGCCAGAAATGGGGACGTGGCGGAGAGTACAGCGGTGTGTTCAGAAAGAATGCCATGTTTGGAATTCTAGGACTTGGCTCTAGCTCCAGATCCACCAATTAGTGTGGCCTTGGACAGGTCAATTAACCTCCCTGGGCCTCATTTTTCTAATTATAAAGTGTCTCTGTAGGGAATTAAAATAAGATGATGAATGTAAAATATTTCTAGCATCTAGTGCTGAATTCAAATAGGTGCCTAACAAATGTTGAATGAATTGGCCTGAAAATGGGAAGAGATGGGCCCTGGCAACATGCCGAAGCTGGAAAAGACACAGGCCCGTGTTTAAGGGCATCCATTCTGTGGATGGATGCTGGCATCGGGGAGGGGGTTGGGTATGGAAGCAGACAGGAGAAGGCTGAGCTTGCGGGTAGATGCTGGGATCCTGTTTGCTGATTTGCGGGGGATGGTGTATCTCCCACATGGCAATGTCCCCTTTGTCTGTCTCCCACTTCCTGTTGATTTTGTCCACTCTTCCATTTTGGGCATTGACTCCCAAAGTCCAACGTTTTAGAGAGCTGTATGTCTGTCTTCTGCACTGGCCTTCCAACTAGTCTCATTGCTCCCAGTTCCTTTCCTTTTCCTGTAATCCAAATTCTCCTGCTAATCCTACTCCCACCTCCTGTTGCTACTGGCTTAAAACCCTTCACCTCTTCCTGTTATTCAAACGGTCATATACAAATTCCATGGCATTGTTTTTTGCTACTTCTCTGTGTTAGTTTCCTGGCCCATCTTCCCTTTTTCTCATTCACTGTCTTTTCACATCCTTTTGAGCTTCAGGTATTAGCACACACAGCACATTCTATCTTGTTTGTTCATTTTTTTCTTTCATTCATTCATCATATATTTACGGATCACCTGCTAGGCACATGGCACAGTGCTGGACAGCTAGGGACAGAGTTTCTAAGGAGGGACTCTTTTTTCCTTCTTTCCCACACTCTTAGGATAGTTTGTTTCTGCTGCTCCATGCTGCTTGCCTCTCATGCCATTGTTAACATGATTGTTAACATGGAATATACATATATTTCCTATATGTATACTGTGAACCACTAGGGCTAGACCACATGGTACTCTTGCTTGCATCCTCTACAGCACCTGGAGCACTAGGTTCTTGAAGCCCAGGCTCTATTGTGTATTGTCTGTGTGTTCATTAGCCTCAGTGTCCTCAGCCATCCAGTAGATTAAAGTTTTTAAATATGCAGTAGGGTTGGCCCATAAGTAAGTGCTCAGCAAATAACAGCCCAATACATATTTATTGGTTAATTAAGAAGATGAAACACTTCTGGCACACATTAGAAACTGACTAAGAAGAACATTAGCATTCATGCTGTGCAGAGCATGTGGCCAGCATGGAATTTTGCTGTGGGTTGGGTCTTAGGAGGCAGCTGATATAAAATGGCTGAACAGTTGATACAGGGGAACAGGGGCTGGTGCATGGACCAAGATGAGGCAAGCATAAGAGTGAAAATGTGAGATGTCTAGGCCTGCCAAAGAGACAGCCTGGAAGTTTCTTCTGCATACAAGAAATGAAAGGTTCCTTGGCTCTGTGGTTCTGTTTTGAGAAGCAAACCTCCTAAGGCAGGAATTAAGTTGGAGTTTAACTCCAGCTTGAACCTGTGTGAGCAAGTTTCCCCTCTGCAGATGCTGAGCAGCCTCTACCTCACCAGCCCCTCCCAGGAGTTTTGGCGGCAGGGGGGGGGGGGTAGTGTGAGTTTGAGTCCTCTTGATTTAAAAGTCAGCTGAAGAAGAATGAATGCTTGCTTTGCTTTGCATTTCCAGTGAATTCCAACCGGGTCAGGGCCAGCCAGAAACGGGGAGGCTGGGGTGTGTAGAAAAGAACTGCGTGTTTCAACAGTAGGACTTAGCTCTAGTTTCAGAACCACCTTTTCATGTGACCTTTCTAATATACAAAGTTTCGTCCTGGCATTCTTAGGGGGAGTAGCTGGCCCACCAGTGCAGTGCTTCTCAGACTTTAATATCGTGGGGAATCTTGTTAAGACACAAATTTGGCTGTAGGACGTCTGGCCTGGGACTTGAGGGTCTGCATTTTTGACGCTCTCAGGTGATGCCAGTGCTGCTGGGTGTGAACCACATGAGGTTCTAGTGCAGGGATCAGCAAACCACAGCTCGAGGGCCAAATTCAGTCTGCTGCTTGTTTGTGTAAGTAAATGAGTTGGGACACAGCCATGCACACTTGTTTATGTATTCTCCATGGCTGCTTTTAGGTTAATGGGCAGAGTTGAGTAGTTGCATCAGAGACTCTACAGCCCACAAAGCCTATTTTAATAGTTACTGTGAGGCCCTTTATAGAAGAAGTTGGCCAATCCCCGCTCTAGTGGACCTAGGGCTGGTCTGTGTGACCTAAAAGACTTGCATTTCAGTCTGGGTTTGGCCAAGGGCAAGCAACTTCACCTTGCTAGTTCTCACTTTCCTTACCTAGAGGATAAAATGATCTCTAAATTTCTGAGAGACCTGAGTCTAGGATTTCAGTACTACATAGAAAACATCATAATTTCTATAGAAACAGGCATCTGAGAAACAGGCTGTGTGGCCTTCATTTGGAAGCTGCAAAAATATACCTGGTTTCACCTGCAGAGTCCAGCAGGCAGCCCCTGCCAGATGCCACAAAAGCAACTGCCTGATGTTGAGTCAACTGGGAATAGATAGGGGCTTAGAAGACTGAGGACGGGAGGCAGGTGGGAGGTGGACCTCCAGGGCCAGCTGTGAGGGCAAATGGATGACCCAGGGTCTGGAGCTTGGGCAACAGGTGAGGCCATTAATAAGGCAGGGAATGTGGTGGGGGGGGGCAGTGGGTTGTAGAAGAGGGGGTAGGGTGTGTAGAGAGGGGAAAGAGAATGCCTACTTTGGAGCATGTTGATTGCAACATAGGCACTTGAAGGACTAAATGACAAAGCTATGACTTCCTGTAAAAAGCAAAGCGAAGTCTCTGTAGGCCTGCAAGTGTTTAAGAGGAATGACATGTGTTGCCATGGTTACCTCCCAGAGCTGAGGGGAGTCCCAGTACACACAGTCCCACTCAAAACTCCCCCAGATTCTTTAAGGGTCGCTCGCTTACTGTATCTCAGCCCCCAGGAGAGACTTTGGCCAGAGAGACCTCTGTGAAATGCACACTTTCTAGGAACATTTCTATTTTTTTCTCAACCCAAATGAGCAGTGAGTGGCCGACTATGGCTCACTATGATGGTCTTTCTGGTTAGATCTGTACTGAATGGGAAAATTGGGAACCTACAACCCTGGACAGCTCCTGAACCCAACAGCTCACTTTCTGTTATGGTTTCCCATAAGTGAAAAGAAAGCCCCAGGAAACAGTGAACCCATGTGTTTGCAATTAGTGTGTTATCTGCTCTGAGCTCTAGCTCCTCACCTGGGAGTGTGGCTGGATGGAATCCTATTTCCTTGATTTGGGATTCAGAGGATAGTCCATACAATGAGTGAAAATCCATGCAGGCAGAGGGCACAGCAGATTGAACCACATGTACCTGCATAGTAGTGAAGTCAACTGACTGTGAAGTGGGAGGGTTTTCCCTTTGCCAGATGAGACCTTGGCATCTGGGCTAGATCTGATGACTATGCATTTGCCAGGAGGGAGCCTCTGTGAGTGCCTGCTCCATTGGTTTGAGTACCAGGCTAGCAAGATGTACCTCTGAGCTACACCCTGGCCTGCTGGCCTTGCTGAGGTGCTGGGTAGCCATGCAACTCTGCTTCTTAGCACTTACCACCTAATTATGTGCCTATGTATGGGATTATTTTATTGACACCTGGCTCCTGTGCTCCATACTGGCTATGTATGGGGACTATGTCTGGTTTTGCTCATTGTTACCCAGTTCCTGGCACTTGGTAGGTGCTTCGTAAATGTGTTGAATAAATGACAGAAAGCATGTCTCCACTGCTGGGAAATGGACTCAAAGTGTACATTCTATTGTCTGCCTCCCTGTCTTTGTCCGCCAGGAATGGCAAAAAGTATAACCCGGTGAAGCTCTAGGGAAATTTTGCCTTCTCTGTTTGGAATCTTGTCTAGGATACCCCATTTGCCATTCAAGTGGGATTGACTACGAAGTCACTGAGAGTCATGTTGCTTTGATATCAAATAGCCAGAAGGGCCAAGTATGGGTGACACAGCCCCAAGGTTGCTGCTGGCTCAAGCCTGAAGGCTGGATAGGGGCAGATGTGAGCCTCAGTGAAGAGTTTGAGAAAAGGTGTTGGAAGTCTCACATTCACATCTAGGGTGGGGCCAGAGAGAAACAATGGCAGAGCTGCCCAGGGCTGTGCTCCCCAACCTCACCAGGACTGACCCAGTTTTGTGCCATGCCCTTGGTGCTTCACCGGGATTCAAGACTTAGCATGCCTACCCTCACCTTGCTTCACTGGGCAGCCAGCTCTGGTAACCACTCCACTGGCAGCAACAGCCAAACACACTTACTCACAGTGACAATGAATAACCCTAGAGTTACAGGTTGTTAGGGCCATAAGTAATTTAAAGGGAATCTAGACCAAATTCCTGAAAATCAAGACAGTGAAATTCTAAATTTGGTCCTTTTTAAAAAATCATACACTAAGTACTTATCACCTTCCACTTATCACTTAATGATACTTCTGAGTACTACTGATCAAGAGCTCACCATGTTCCAGGTACTCCGCTAAGTGCCCTATGTGGATGATCTCATTTAACCCTCAAACGTGCTGAGGGAGAGAGACTATCATCGTTTCCATTTTGTAATGAGGGTTCAGTGACTCAACCAACTGTCACATGGCTGGTGGTGGGAAGGCCTGGGTCTTCTAGCTTTTAGTTCAACGTTCAATCCCTTACTCTACAATGACTCTCAAGTACAAGTCCTCTAAGTTGTAGCTGAATTACTTATTTGAAAATAGCCAGCACACCTCTTACTTATCAAATGAGTTTGTAATGGTTCCATGAAGCAGAATTTGCAGCCTACTAATACTCACGTAAAATTGTTTATGAAACTATTTGCCCCCCAAGATCTTTCACTAAGTGCCTGTTCCCCGTCCAGCTCCAGAGTTTACCACCCACTGTGCGGGCGGACAAAGGCAAGATTTGTTCTCCCTCCCCCCTTCCCTCCAACAAACATTGCTGTAGGACAGTGTGAGCCAAGTAGAATGTTAGGCTTTGAAGGGGACACAAACAGGAACACATGCTCCCCGTTTTCCAGGCACCGGCAGAAGATATGACGTGGATGCACATGCCTATGGAACAGGGCCACCCATTATCAGTGCACTGTCAAGACAGAAGGCAAAGTTAAATGCTCTAGGAGTTCAGAGCTGGACTCACGTCAATAGGCCCCAGGAAGGGGAGGCCCTTGAGGTAGGCCCTACAGGAGGAGTAGAATTTCAACACGTATATGTGGAGACTTTCCCAGACTGGGTCATAAATTCTTCCCATTTTCTGAGTACCCAGCTTTTGAAATACACACAGTAGGAACTCAAATATATTTTCTAGTTGGATACTAGCCACTTAGAGTTAAGCTAGAAGTCATGAACTTGGATCTGATGCCACCACTAGACATAAATTATGTAAGTCCTACTCCTGCTGTGGACCTCTGTTTTTCTCCAATATGAAATAAGGATATGGATAGGAGTGGGAATACCCTCGCTCATGGGTTTCTGCTTAGAATTACTTGAAGTTAATGTATGCAAAACTATGTACAAGCCAAAATGAAATATAAGAGACTGTCACTATTCTTATTGGTGTTATAAAAACGAAAAAGAACCAATATTGATGTATGACTCATTTATCCAACAACCTTTTTTTTGACTAACTACACTGGGTCAGGCAGGCACTGGGAATACGAAGATAAATAACGTCCACTCCATCCTTGGAATCTGAAAGGTCTGGGAAAGGAGACCCTGGGTACAGTACAGTTGAGTCTAATGTGCTAGGACAAAGGCTGGTCTGCAGTTTGGCGTGAGTTCTGCTCTTTCTTAGTGATAGTGCAAGTAGATGGAAATGCCAAGGATAAAAACTTCTGGTATGCTCCAGCATGTAATGGGATTAAAGGTAAGGGGAATTTTTTTTTTTAAGGTTCAAGTTTAAATTATGTTCCAGGCACTTTCATATCCATGATCTTCATAAAAAGCTAGGTGGTATTATGCCCTTTTTAGAGATGAGGAAGCTGAGACTCAGGGAGGTGAGGTCACTTCCAAGGTTTAGAAAACTAAAGTGTAAATGTAGACCCTGGTCATTTAATTGCTTGGTGCTATTTCCCAGTTCCCTTTATTGCTTTCTAATCAGTTAATTTCTTTTTTTTTTTTTAAGGTTTTATTTTATTTTTAGACAGAGGGGAAGGGAGGGAGAAAGAGAGGGAGAGAAACACCAATGTGTGGTTTTGCCTCTTGCGCACCCTCTACTGGGGACCTGGCCCACAACCCAGGCCAGTGCCCTGACTGGGAATTGAACTGGTGACCTGTTGGTTTGCAGGCCAGCGCTCGATCCACTGATCCACACCAGCCAGGGCATAATCAGCTAATTTCGTATAGAATTCATTCCATGCTAATCTTGATTGATGATCTTTCTTGGATTGCTTTTCTAAGGGCAAAGACGGATTTATGATAAGAAAGATTTGATACTAACCCCTTCTATTGTCATTTTCCTCTTATACTTCCTATGATAAATTCCTTCCCTCCTCCTACTCTCTCCTGACTCCTCTTTCACCTCCAATCCCAATGAAATTGTTAAGGAGTAAAGAATCCCAACAAATGAAGAGCCTACAGAGAGAGACCCTTGCCTTCTCAGCTGCTGGCCTATAAAATGTGGGACAAAACACACTGAAAGAAGGAAGAAATTGGCCATACAATTTTGTTCAAGGAGTCCGCCTATACCAATCCTGCCCACGCCTTAGTTTTGTGGAGCCATAAAGAACCCATGGTCTATAGAGACCTATATGATTGTTAGCCTCACCTATCGTATAGATAATGAAAATTAAAACCCAAGAAGGTGAAAGGGCTTGCCCAATGTCACACACTAGTGAGAGGCAGTATGAACGGCAATCCAAGTCTCTTGACTCTCAAGACAATGCTTTCCCACTGAAGTTGTCTCTTTTGCTTTTCTCCAATATCTCTACATATATGAGATCATGGCTTTTTCAAAAAGAAACTCAATGTTAGTGTCTCTGTAAAGCCCAGAAGCCAGGGTGCCTTTCTCAGCCTCTGCTCTGATCAGCTCATGTCCTCCTCCAAAGAACAGGAAGTAGCTTCATTTTTAGCTCTGAAAGCACATCCTGGGGGTGAGAGAGGGAGACTTGGGGAAGAGAGTTCCTGTATAGAGAGTTCCTGTATATGATAGTCAAGAGTGATCAGCAAACACACTACTCTTGCTTGAAGGGGAAGAAATATGGTCAGATATGGAAGGGGAAGATGTAGGTTGCCCTTGTGTCCTAGCCAGAACACGTCCTCAGCAAGAGCTTTCCCAAGCCCCTGGGTTGGGGGAGGGGAAGAGTCTCCCCTGATTCTGTTCTGATGGGACTATATGTCAGAGTGGGGGTTGAGGTAGGAGTACCAGGGTGGGAAAAGTTTTCAGGAACTTTCTACAATTTCCAGTGCTTCCCCCACCCTCTGCTAGCACCCGCAACTTCCCCTGCCAAGGGTGGAAGGAGGAACACATTATTCAGTTTAATAATTTATACAAATTGAAGAGTTACTGTGAAATAAACGGGACTTAAGAGGTCAACAGAAATAAAAATTCCTGAGTCCTCTCTCAAAGGGTGGAGATGTCAAGATGACACCTCTCGATGACTTCACCTGGAATATGACAATCTGGTTGTCTTATAGATGGGTTCACAACAAGCAAGTTACCCTCCCCTATATAAATGGTCAGCCAAGTTTTGTCTGCTTTTACTGGTGGGATCACATCCAATCTTAGCACTGATAGCCCGGGAGAGACCTAGATTCCTGGACACTTGTCTGTGTCGGTGGTTCTCAAACCTAGCAATTCATCAGAGTCATCTGGGGAGCTCATTACCAACAACCAACCCAGAGATTAATTAGGTAGATTTGGGCTAGGGCCTAAGAATCTTCATGTACAAGAAGGAGGCCTGGTTTAAGAACCAATCATCTGGTTCAACCCCATCCATTCACCTATCAAAATTTTACATATAATGTTGGGTTCATAGCAAAGGAAACTGAGGTATCAAAAAGTAGGTTAGTGGCAGCACTTGGACTTGAACCAAGTCTCCTGCCTCCTCTTGTGATGTCTTTGCAAATGCCTTCATACATGGCTTCTCTCCCCCAGCTCACCAGTCTACTGAGAACCCCTGAGGATCAGGGGGGCCCTTTCCTCCAATCCACAGAGCAGTCAGAGCTGCCAGAGCTCTGATTGAGTCCCTACTTGGTTCATTGGTGGAAATGGCTGGTACCCCAGGTAAAGGTAGTTTTAAGGGTACTCTCAGAGGGGAAGGCACAGCTGATGGCTACCAAGGCACACTAACTGGTTGTTCCAGGCAGAAAGAATAGTCAGTTCATGGACGCAGCCTGTGGTGCTAGAGAAGCCAGAGGGAGTGAGGGGGAGAGTAGTAGAAGATGAAGCCTCGGAAGTAATGGGAGGCCAGGCCATCTGGGCCCTCCAGGTCACATGAAGGTCTCTGGCTTTTACTCTGAGCCACTGCAGGATTTGGAGCAGGAACATGGCATAATCTGACACATTTTGGCAGGGGTACTCTGATGCAGTGGTGGGACAGGCTGTACAGGGCAGGAGTCCACACAGGAAATTCAGTCAGGAGGATTTGCCATGATCCAAGGGACAGAGGACGGTGGCTTGACAAAGGTGGTAGGAATGCAGGGGTGAGAAGTGGGTGCACCCTTTACTTTTAAAAGTAAAGTTAACAGATTTTCTGATAAATTGGATATGAGATGTGAGATAAAAAGAGGAGTCAAGGATGATGCCAAGTATTTTGGCTCCAGCAACGGGCAGGTTGGAGCTATCATCAACTGAGATGGGGAAGGCTGTGGGTGGAGACAGTTTGGGGGAGGGACATCAGGAGTTCTGTTTTGGACGTGCTGAGTCATCGGCACTCACGTGGTATTTAAATAAAGTCTCACCACTGGATGAGGTCATCAAGGGACTAAGTATAGACAGAAAAGAAAAGAGGGTTGGTGACCCTGCCTGGGGACCCACCAGCATCAAGAGGTTGGAGAGAAGATGAGGAATCAGCCAGATACTGAGAAAGAGTAACCAGTGGGGGAGGAGGAAACCCAGGAACGTGTGGAGTCTCCGAAGCGAAGTATTTTCAGGAAGAACGAGTGATCGGCTGGGTCAAACAGGTGAAGTGAGGTGAAAGTTGAGAATAGACTACTGGAAAAAGTTACTGGAGGGCAGTAGTAACCTTGACAGGAGCAGCGTTTGACTCCTGACCTCATGGAGGCCCACAGCTTGACTGCTGACTGTCGTTAAGAGCTCCCTTATTATTCATTTTCTCTTCTCAGTTTGGTTGGAAACTTTGCAACATCAGGGATGATGAGTCAGTGTATCCACAGAGCGTGAATACCACCCACCTGAAGACCCTTTTACCAGGGCACTGATCTAGAGCCGTTTTCCTCATGCCTGACTTACCTTGGACGCAGAATTTCAGTTCCTTAGGGTCAGTGACAACCTTTCTGCTTTCCCGGATCATAGCCCGGTTCTTTTTGGTTTCTCCCCAGAGATTGGTGCCACCATACATGCTGGGAATGTTGAGAATGGCGATGCCTTCAAGGAAGATGTTGCTCAGGTCCACCCCAACCCCGTCACACTGAGGGGCAGAGAGAAAAGGTCATCTGTTAGTATCCTCAGTACATCCCAATACAAGGTTCTGTGTGTGGTGGGCGGTGGAGGCTCTCATGAAGGGCGTGATGGATCCTCAGCCACCAGTCTGCTTCTGTCAGAAGCTGAATCTTGAGCAAAGTTGCTCAGGCCTGATGCTATGACCACTGTAGTGGGATGGGGGAGTCATGTCTTGGTCATGTCTGGGGAAGACAGGACAAGACTCCAGAGACCAGAAGGTCTATAGGTCTAAAACGGCTTTGGGGATGGTTCACAAGACAACTACAAACCTGTTCTGCAGTCCAGCCTCATTATCATCCATTCTGACCCTTCCTAGCCATTGTGAAGATTTGGGTAGGACACTGATTCCAAAACCTAACCCAGTAGTTTCTCAACAGCGACAGGAAAGTTTCATCTACCACCTCTTATCCCTCCTGTGAAAGCAGAAGACTGTAAGAGTTGGAAGGCTTTCAGAATGTGCCTGTCTCCGCATCTGCATCCTAAGTGCAATTTTGGCACATGTGCTTGCTGATGTAGCACAGTTTGTTTACCCAATCTCTACCACCCGCATCCCCCGCCAAGTACAAAAGGCCAGAAAGCTTGAATTTGCCTGTTTCATTTATCAATAAATTCAGACCGTTCTGCCATAATGTTTATCAATGCAGCAAGAAATACATTAGCACTGATCCTGTTCATCAGGATTGTAGGCAGTTTACTTCATTTACAGAAGCAAAAACTGGACCCAGAGAGGTGAGCTAAGATTGCACAGCTGAAAAATAACGGCAGGGGTTCTATGTTTGGAATTTCACTACCAAACCCAACCTCTTCATCTTGCTTATTGTGAGTCAGGAAAAATTGAAAGCATGCAGCCAAAATCCATGGTCTTTAAGGTTATCTACAAATCCAAGCTTCTAGAGATTTCTCAACAGAGAAGGAATAGAAAGGTAGGGCTTGTTGTCATTCACGTTGGCTTACTTTCGGATTTCTTTGATGCTCTAAATTTATGGTGTCTTATCCTCATGACTTGTTTTACCAATTACAAAATGGAATAGAGTGTGCTTCTCTGGTAACTCGGAACTCACTTTTTCATCGGGGAATTCTGATTTTTGAAAGGTTTCTTTATGTTGAACCAGATGCTCTTTCTTCCTGCCTCAACCCATTAGTCCTGTTCTCCCTTCTGAAGCCAGACAGAATGACCTTGTTCCTTCTCTATGGGACAGCTCACCAGATACAAGATGAAATCATCACCATCATTGTGCATATGTATTAGTCATCTGCCAGGTAAGCTTTTATATACATCCCATTCATTACCTTCATAATAATCTTGCAAGGTAGTTACTATGACTCAAATCATTCTCCTACTACTTGAGACCTTGCTGGAATCATTCTAATGGTCCCTTGGCCAGCCACATGCTAGTCAGAACCTTGCCATACCTGCGTGCCTATTCTTCTGGGTTCTTGAACTAGCCATCATACAATGACTTCCCAGAACCCCAGGCCCTCTTAGGTCTCAGGAAAGGTGGAAAGGTGATGCGCCAGATTTGGGAAAGTGGAGCCAACGGTGGTATACTGTTGGCTTAAACGGAACACAGGCCCTGGGCCCCTCCCCGGAGGGTTTCTGAGCTAAATCCTCGAACAGTTCCATGACGTCACCCGGCCACCCGCCAGCTGCCGGGACTCAGGGCAGTTCCTGGGGAGAGCACAAGGAGGGCGGTGGTCCCCGCGCGCGCGATTAGCGATCCCTAATTTGGGACTGAGCTAGCCGGCTCTCCTCAAGGCTGCGCTGCACTGACACTCGGGTATTTATAGACCAGTTTGGGGCTGAAACAGAAAGCTCTTGTCCTGGGTAGCGAGACAGACAAGCCCGCAACCCTGCTCCCAGTGTGCGTGGGCGGCGAGGTGCTGGACCACGGGCCTCGGAGTCCGAGGCGGCGCTGCAGGCAGAGTGTGGTGCATCAAGGCCAGCCCCGCTCCTATCCCCTTGGAAGCGGTTCAAGAATCTGCCCGAGCCCAGGCCGGGAGCGACCTGTGCCCGCCTCCTCCCAGGCCCCAAAGCGCCGGCCCGCAGCTGTCCGCCCCGTTCACTGTCGGTTATCCTTAAGCAGAAGATACCCAGAGTTCTGGTTTCTTTCTGAGCCTGGGATGGTTTGTTTGTTTGGTGGAAGGCCGGTGCATAGGTAACCAGAGACTGGGTTGTGAAGTCAAGGCGTAGTTCTGTGCAAACGAAACGCACTGGGAATTCGTATTCATTCTCTCCCTCCCAATTCATCTCCCCTCCCCCCATCTCGAATCCCTAAATCCTCCTATTTGTGGGCAGAACTAGGATCCACCAAGCTCTCTGTGCACCCTGAGTGGGACTGAGAGCAGAAGAGGTGGGGGAGGGCATCGACACTGCCCAGGCTATGGGCTCTTCCACCCGCCGCCTTTCTCCCGCGTTACCTCCGCCCCACCCTGTGTCCGCCCGCCACGGTGACCTGAAAAGGCTGCGGATGTGAACCTGCTCTCCCCAGAGCAAGGCCGTCTCCATTTCAGTCCTGAGGATCCTATTTCTGAAGGTCCTCAGAGAAGGAGATCCCATAATTTATTTGATGACCTGTTTCAGTTTTTAGCAACTAGGAAATTCTCCCTTCTTCTAACCTGATTCACGGTGCCACAATTACGGGGGTTTTCTCTGGTTTAGAGCTCAGGCTGTTTTTTTACCTATTCCTGCCCTTGGGCTGCGTCTGCTCTCCGGAATGACCTCCCCCGGGCCAGATATTATGGGCCACCCAGACTTCAATGGTTCTGGGGGCCCTTGCCCCCTTTCAGCTTGATATTTTCTTTCTTAGGTTCCCTGCTTTATATTGATTTGTCCCTCCCATCTTTGATGACTCTTTCTTGGTCTTTCTTTTCATCTTTTTATCATGGGTATTTCCAAATATAGAGGGAAGTCGAGAGAATGATAAATCCCACATAGCCAAAATCTCAGCCTCAGCAGTTGGCAATTTACAGCTAATCTTGTTTTAACTGTACCCCAGTTCATTGCCCCACCTCCATACTGAACTGTTTTTTAGCAAAACCCTGATAGTCTAGCATTTAATCTATAAATACTTCTGCATGTATCTTTAAATAAGACTCTTTAAAAAAAGAATTACCCCAACACTATTATTACTCTTAAAAAGTAACAATAATTCATTAATATCAATAAGTATCCAGTAATTGTTCAAATTTCCTCCATAGTCTCATTTAAAAAATAATTGATTTGTCTGAAGGATATACAGATCAAATTTGGTTGATTGTCTTTTAGTTTCTTTTATCTATAAGTTCCTCATACTTTACTACCTTGTCTTTTAATATTTATGAAGGAAATGGGTCATTGGGCCCGTACATCTTCTCAGACTTGAATTGTGCATGAACCACTGCAGGATTGTTAAAATGCAGATTCAGGGGTCTCAGGTGGGGCCTGAGACTCTGCATTTCTACATGCTTCCTGGTAATACTGATGCTACATGTGTGATGGACTACACTTTGAGAAGTAAAACTGTAGCTTTTCCCAGATTCTGGATTTTTCTGATTGCATCTCTTGAGGTGTCTTTTAAACTTTCTCAGCCTGTGTTCTCTATTTTCAGTAAAGTCGATACTTTCAGATCAAGAGGCCTGATCGGATCAGTGGGGTTGTATATTTCCTATTGTATCTCATTAGTAGGCTTGTCTCTACCTGAATCCATTATACAGAACAAGTGGAGGATGATTCTTTCTTTTTATTTTTTTAAAGAGAGAGGGGAAGGGAAGGAGAAAGAAAGAGAGGGAGAGAAACATCAGTGTGTGGTTGCCCCTTGCACGCCCTGGCCTGCAACCCAAGCATGTGCCCTGACTAAGAATTGAACCAGTGACCCTTTGGTTTGCAGGCCTGTGCTCAATCCACTGAGCTGCACCAGCCAGGGCTTAGAAGATGATTCCTACTACAGTCCCTTTCTCTGCTTTTCTTCCAAATTCCTACAGATGCTATTTTCTCCATGAATTCTTACCTGTCCACTCTCCAAAAAGGATCTCTCTCTCTCTTCTCTGTATCTACGTTCTAATGGAATGAAAGACCTGAAGAGTCTTGAAAGGTCATTCAATGCAATCACCACATTTTATAGATGAGAAAAGTAGAGGTTTAAAGAGATGAAAGAAGTGGCTCAAGTCACACAGGTAATCAGGCTCAGCATCTCTGGAATTAGACTTTGGTCATTTGGATTGACAACTGAGAGGTCACGAGTGATTTTGTAAAGAGGAATTTTTTGGCAACTGGATGAGGGCCAAAGCATAGAAAGCCAGATGGAACACTAGATTTGGTAATCTCTGATCACCAAAATGAGATCTAGGATTGGTAAGTGACCTTTCTAGGTTACACAGCTATCTCTTGCAAGAGCTAGGGCTTAACTGGGGACTTTAGGGGTGATAGTGAGGGAACAGTCAGAAGCACCATGTGGTTGGGGGACAAATGGGACAGGAGGGAGAAGATTGAATCTAAAAGAGTAATGCAACTGAGGAAAAGGTTGTTCACGGTTGTTTGAGGCAGAGAAGATACTCAATGAATACCTTGTGGATGAATGGATAGAGACGAGGAAATTGGGAATGCCTAGGATGGAAAGTAAATTGTGTGCAAGAGAAGACGCTAAATATGGTGATGGAATAGATATTGGCCTGGGGATGACACTGGAGCCTTTTCCTTCGCAAGTGAGTGAAAAATGGGGTGGGGGAGGGTGTATCTGTATATGTGTGCATTTTTGAGAGAGAGAAGTGGGGGAAGGGAGGCAGAAAGAGAGGGAGAAACATTGATTGACTGCCTCCTGCATGCACCCCAACAGGGGACTGGACACACAGCCTAGGCATGAGCCCTAACCAGGAGTTGAACTAGCAAACTTCAGCTTTGCAGGGTGATGCCCAACCAATTGAGCCACACTGGTCAGGGCAGGGTGGGGGCATCTTTTGAAGAGGAAAAAGAGCTAGGCAACGTCTTGGGAACATAATATTTCAATTGCAGCGGGAAAGGAGGGAGAAAGCTGAGGAAGAGGTGGATGACATCTGGACACACTGGAATAAAGGTTCTGAAGGGTTGAGAGGGGGGTGGGCAGAAGGAGAGAGTGGCCTCCCTTGGTGCTTGGCCTCCATGACAGAGCCTCAGATACACACTCAAGGGCAGAGAGGTGGCTAATATAAAGACCTGACCAAGATCACCCCCTCCCCACCTTTCTTAAAGGATCAGGATGCTGATAGCTATTAGGTGAAGGGAAAGCACCAGTGTACCACTCTGTACAGCCCCAGGTTCCTGTAGGGTCCTGGTAAGGATGGGGTGGTAGGGTTCATTTACAGTGGGAACATTTTTGCTTTGGTAGGTGGAGAGGATGTTCTCTCTGTGAACTGGTCTGCCAGATTGGAATGTATGTTAGACTATGGGGAAGCCTGGGCACTGGTCCAAGGGCCTCATTGGTTTGGAAAGAGGAAAGTAGCTGAGGAACAGGGTTCGCTGGGCTCTAGCAAAGGCCAAGCACTGTAGCCAAGACTGATCTGCAAAACAGGTCACAGAGCTGGGCCTACTTGCTTTTGTTTCTGCTGTACTCACCGCCTACACTGCTCATCAGCTCTTCTATGCCTATTAAAGTCCTACCCTTCCAGCTCAAAAGCTTTCTGCTCTGTGAGGCTTTCCCCAGTGTTCTAGCTAGAAATTGATATTCTCCTCCTCTGAATTTTCATTGCTTTGTTCTTGTTTCATGGGGAATGTATATTTTGACATGTATTTTGCATATTTGCCTGTTCCCAGGAGACTGTAAGCTCTCAGAGGACAGGGCCCATATGTGAGTTACACAGCACTGGGTTCTCCATAGTGCCTACCATGTCTTACCCATATCAAATGACCTGTGTAACTATTTGTTAATTGAAAGAAAGAATGTGTGGAGATCCCAAAATGGAAACCAAGGTATTCCTTAAAAAACCTGAGAAGGTTTTGTTCCTTTCAGATGGATCCCCACAACTTCTCAGGATGAATAATATTGACAGAATAAAGTGGACTGAATGTCCAGGTGAGGGAGAAATATGGAAGGGTAAGGTTAACCCAGGTGGGCAAGAAGAGGTCCTCAGATCACAGCTAAGAGAAATCTATGTCTGAACAGCTGGTAACAAGAATAGGGCACAGGGGCACAGTTTATATGAGAGACATTAAGAGAGAGAAGACAAAAGCATCCATTTATTCACCGAGCATGATGAGAACCTATTTACTCTGTGCTAAATCCTGGGGGTGGAACAGAAATGGGACACAGTTCCTGTCCTCAAGGTCAGGTCGATGCTAGAGGTGTGCCTGCGAAAGGCTTTACAGCAGGGTCTCTGGGTGGGGAGGTTGATTAAAGAAAGAGAAGGAGAAGCAGCAGCTCTGATTGTGGTGTTCCCTGGTGTAAATACTCTCGCTGTGGCCAGTTCCAAGCCACCAACATGACATCACTGAAAACAGTGTTGGGAAGACATGTGCCACCAAGCAAGCTGGCTCCAGCCTCCCTCTGGGAAGGAGGTAGATATCTGCGTATCTGCGGGACTTACGGCCAAAATAGAGAAGTTTATTGGGAAAGAAAGAAAGGCAGCCAGCGCAAACAGTGATGTCTATTTTCCCTAGAGAAGAACTGGAGAGAATGTTTTTAGTGTCAATAAAATGATGTGTCTCCTGAGGGAGGAAAAGGTGATAAATTGAGTGGTGTTGATGAGTGGTGATAGCATTATTGGAAAGACAGTCCAGTACAATTAAAAAAAAAATTGGCCCGGCATGGTAAATCTTATAGGACAGTGGCTTCCTTGCATTCAGAGGGGCTGTTTTATATCATTTTAGGAGCTAATGTCTGTTGTGGGCACTTACATGCTAATACCGATACACACGTTATATGGTTAACATTAATATACATCATTTATTGAGTAACTCTTATAAACCAGGCAGCTTGTATATTTTATGTCTAATCCTCACAACCCTACAGTGCTGGTATTTTTAGGCTTGTTTTTACAGATGAAGAAACACTGACTCAGTGAAACTAAGGAAGGTCCTTCTTTTCCAAATTCATGGTAGGCTTCATGAGCCTGCAGGTTTCCTGCATGAGGTGCAAATGAAGAGATCAAGGAGACAGCCCCACTTACCTATACAGTATGTACTCAACTCCTGTTCATCTAGTGTGCTATAACCTATGAGGTCACTTTTGGAGTATTCTACATACAAGGGATTTGCTTCCTCATTTCAAAGAGGACACCGGAAAAATATGGAGTCTGACAAGACAGGAGTGGTCAGCATAGTCATGGGTCTGTGCCTCAAGTCGTATAAAGAACTGGGGATGTTGAGTTCAGTGAAGATCAATAAGCAATGACATGGAGAATAGATCTTCAGCCCTGTGAAGGAGCAAGAAGGCATGTTCTGTGTGCTGCCAGAGGGCAGACACAGGTCCAGTGGGTGGGGGATTCAGTGATGTAGCCCACAAACACTTGCTGTGCACCTATTTTGTTTCAAGCATCGTGCTAAGTGCAGGCAAGGGAAGGATACGGCGATGAACAGAACCCTCGTCCTTGTTCGATGATGGAGAGGAACTTTCTAAAAGTCAGAGCTGTCCAGCAGTGGAGCAGGCATCTGGAAAAGTAGTGAGCTTCCTACCCTTGGAGTAGTCAAGAGGAGGCTGGATGTGCACTTAGCAGCATGCGCCAGAATGAGTTTATTGAGTGGTAAGTGGGACTAAATTCCCTTCTAGCTCAGGGATTTGGAGTCTATGTTCATTCAGCCTTGCTTTGGCAGGCCAGACTGCTGTTCTGAAAAACGTGTCATCTGACCCCCCCTTCCCACCACCTTGCCCACCCAGCTGTGTGCTCTGCCTTTCTGACAGTGAGCGGTGGTGGGCCAGCGAGACTGGAAAGTGGCTGCCCTCTGTGACAGGGATGATGGAGTTTTGGCGGGTTTGTGTGGGTTCAAGGAATGCAGCATCGAAGCCATGTACACACAACCTGCTTAAGAACATCCCTTGGGCAGAAAATGTTTTCTTCCTCTTCAGCCCTCCTCTGTTGCTGTGCCAGGCGGGCACAATGGCGCCTTTGAGAGGGGCAGCTGCAAGGGGGTGTTGGCAGGGAGGCTGGAAGTAGAACATTGCAGCTGGGGGGAACCAAATTCATTTCCAGGAGCGAGCCTGTAAGTGGGTGCCAGTTTCCAAAAACAAAACTGCTGTTTCTGGGAGCGCAGGGTGGTGGGTTGCCTCAGAGTTGGACAGCGGGCAAAGCCATTTCCTATTCACTGCTCCACCCTCCCCAAGTTAAAGAAACCTGGTGTGTTGAGGCAGTCTTGCTCTGGATGCAGATTAACAGTATTTTCGGTCTGTCTGGGGAGCTCGGGCTAACTTGGGGTGGATGGGGCTTTTTGTGGGGTCAGAATTTCCTGCAGACAGAGATCAGGGCTGATGGCCATAGGGACTGGCAGGGCTCAGAGGCAGGTAGGCTTTTGGGCCACGAGAGAGGGCTCAGAATGGAGACCCCCTTCTTCTGCCTTGCAGGGTCACTTTCTCTGACCCCTTAGCTGCCTGGCACCCTTGGTGCCATATGGGCTCTGCCCACTCACTGTCTTAACTCTCTTTGGTGGGAAAGAGGTGGGAGAACTCTGGCATTTCCTGTCCCGGGTGCACAGTTGTCCCACACCCTCTACGACTTTCAAAGGTCCCAGCAACAGCTCAGAGATAGGCGTGGGAGGTCTTCCCACTCACCACACTGTTAGGACAAGGTCTGAGTGCCAGGCTGCAGGCTCAGCCATCTCCCCCTTTGTGTTACAAATGTAGCAAGGTGGACCCTGACTGGTGTGGCCCAGTGGGTTGGGCATCCTCCTGCAAACCGAAAGCTTGCTGGTTCCATGCCTGGCCTGCCTGGATTGTGGGCCAGGTCCCTAGTTGGGGGCGTGGGAGAGGCAGCTGATCAATGTTTCTGTCACACATCAATGTTTCTCTCCCTCTCTTTCTGCCTCCCTTCCCCTCTCTCTAAAATAAGTAAACAAAAATCTTTAAAAACAAATGGAGCAAGGTGGGTCCCTTTTGTTTTGGTGGCTTCCAAAAAAAAGGTCTCACTTGAGGCTGGTCAAGTGGTAATTCCTATTACTGTTCAACAGTAATTAGTAATTATCAGATTTTTCACACTTTGATTCAATTGTACAATCAATACAGAGCAATTACTTCACTTTAGGCATTGTGCGAAGCCTGGGGAAACCGGATGAATAAGACAGAGTCCTCGCTTCAGACAGCTGACTGCCTAATAGATATGCCAAGTCCCAAAGGGAATCCCATTACCACTCAATAGACACACGCACTAAGCGCTAATTAGGTAGAAAGCAGCAGCATAGTGCAGAGACCACTTCCTACAGGGAATGCTAGGGCATCATGGGGGCACTGGGCTCGAAACTCGTCTGAACTTGGAGTACTCATCTTTCGGAAACTCAGTTTCCTTGTGTAAATAATGGGGATGATACAAAGCACGAAGAGTTGTTACAAAGATTAAATAAGGTGATGTATGCAAGTGCCAGGACAGAACTAGTCACAAGGAAGTGCTCCGTAGGGGGTCGCTGTTGTTATTAACGTGTTGATCCTAAGGATTTGAGATATAACATGTACGTGTGCACCGTGGTATTCATCTGATACCTTGTTAGATTTTATGCCCTTCCTAAAAGAACCAATTCTTCTACCGTCTTAATATATCTTCTATAAAAGACTGGGATCAGCAAGTTTATTACTTCACTGACCAACGCAGATAAACAAAGACCTATCTACTATACCCAATAAGACATATTGTATAGAATATTCTCTGTCTGTTTCATAACTCAGTTGTAGAAGTGGAAATGGGTTGAAACTGTTTTCTTCCCTGAGATCACTGAATCTCCTGAGTGTGGAAAAAAAGATCATGAATTATTTTCAATATTCTAAAAAGTCTAAGAGAAATAATATATTTGCCACTGACAGGGCCTCACAGTTCATTATTACTTAGAAGATGCATTTGCTTGGGGAGAGTTTTCTCCCACTAAGGGACCTTGGCAGTAGAAATGTTAAGGGGCCTTTTGAGGGGATGCCTTCTAATCCAACATGCTAAGTCACGTCACCCCAACCTTGGTCTTATGAGACCTCCTCGGGCCTTGTCGAACCACTGGGCTGCTTATCTCCCTACTGCTTTGTGAGATGTAGGCATGAGAATTCATCCTCAAAAGTTATTCCAAAGTCCTTGGAAGACACAAAGTATGGATAGCCAGGAGTCTGAAGACAAAGGAAATCAAGGCAATTCATGAAGAACAAAAGAAATGAAAAAGAACAGGAAAATAAAAGCATATGGATGAATGGAGGCTTGAAGTGAAACACTGGGTACACATTCGAAGGAAATAAAAAGGAGCATCATTTAAGAAAGAGGAAAAGTTATGTGTCAGAAACTGCAAGCTGACAGTAGAATTTTGTAAGAGAAGACTGGAGGAAACATTGCTTCTTGGTAGGCCGAAAGACTTACGGATCAGTGAAGGAAACTTGTAGTCAGTTCACGGCTAAAGAGGTGGAGAGCTAGGTGGATGAAGCTGTGTTTAAAAATGGGTAAGGATTTAAGAAATGGAAGAATCCTAGAGGTCCTCCAGAGACCTGCTTTTAGAGAAACAAAGGCTAATATTATTAGACTGAAACAAGGCCAACACTGTAACGGTGGTGAGATTGTGGGTTCCTTCTCTTTTGCCCCTCTGTAGTTTAAAATGTTCTACCATGAATTTGGATTACTTTATAATCAGGAAAAGACTGTAGTGGGACATAGATGGAGGGAGCACGAAGAAACGGGTGAGGGCATTGGGAACAGAGAGGCTGTAGGATGAGCAAGAAGAAGAAATGTGAAGTGGCAAGAGCTGCCTTGGGTGGTCTCACAGCGACGAGGAGGCTGGAATGATGGAGCCGGCGGACTTGACTGAGGAAGGGAATAGACCAGAAGCAGGATATCTCTCCAAGGCCCCTTCCTGCCTTCCTTTGGACTCTAGGGTTTGATGTATAATCAAGTTGCCACCTTTTATTTTCCATAAACTCAAAATCCCTTCTAATATCTTCTCAGCTTTCCCTTCCCCATGAACATGTTTTCACGTCATCTTCCTGGGGACCACTGTGGCTGGGTGGATGGGCTGAGCATCTGGCCAGTCCCCACCTTCATCATTCCAAGCTCTTTAGGCCCTACCTGCCTACACTGAGAAGGTTTCGATGATGCCAGAAGAGGCCAAGATGCTTGAAGATCTTTTCCCCTCGAACTGAAAAGTGTCCAATATTGCAAGTGAATACCAGGGCAGAAAAAGAGAACGCCCCCACTTGGAGGTTGGAGAGCCACGGTTTCTCTTCTGCCACTTACTGGCTGGGTGAACTTGGTCCAGCTACTTCACCTGCAAAGTCCTTGACTTCTCTCTTTTGAGAAAAAAATGACACTTGGTTGGATTGGAGTAACTAAAACTATCTGTGCAACCTGAAAGTAATCAGATTCATTATTTATTAAGCTTCTTTACGTGCACATGGCCGTGCTAAATGTTGGTTTCAGAATTTACGATTCTCATAGACAGGGCCCACATCATGATATAGATTAACCATCTCTACTGTGCCCTGCGTACTCCCTTTTGTAAAGTTAAACTTGTAAAAATTGAGGTGAAATTCGCGTAACAACATTAACCACTTTAAAGTTATAATTCAGTGGCATTTAGGACTTTCACTCACTGTCTTTTTAAAGTGTAAAATAACACAATTATTTGGGTTGGTTCCATTTTGTTGTGATAAAAAAAAAAATGCTACACCGTACCTCCGTGCTCGTCCTCTTGTGAGCTCAGGTGTAGCAAATTCTCTAGGTCAAGGTTGTGAAGAACCTGCTAGGTCATACAGTCCACAAAGTCATTTTCAGTTCAGCACTTACTGCCACTGCCGAACAGAGAGGTTTATCACTTACGTTCCCACTGGCAGTGCCTGAGAGGTCCCATTTCTGCTCCTCACGGTTGTGGTGGGGTCATCGCGGAGCACTGCAGAGCCGCTGAAAGTAACGAGCTAGCTCTATCAACAGCAACGCGGAGGGATCTCAAGAACATAACGGCGAGTGAAAAAGGCAATTGCAGAGTGCAAAAGGACTGTGGGAGACTCCGTTCTATCTGTAATATTTTTCTTTTGGTTAAAAATACTTGAAGGGAATAAAACAAAATATTGATAAATATCCATTCTAAGGGAGAGGGAAAAGGGAGTATTTGACATACTGTTCTCAAGATTTTTTAAAGTAGTATTTTAAAATAAAAAAACTCAATTGAACCGATGAGCAGAGATTTCCAAAATACACTGGATATAACAGATTATTTTTGAGCAACTTCCAAATTTGGACTCACTTTTCCCCATGCAGAGGTTCACATTACTGAAGCTGGCGCGCCTTCCCTTGTGAACGTTGTTTTAAAGTAGATGAAATATCAAGGAATTTTGGAAGTTCTTATTTTTAGCTGGTAAAATGAAAAATTTCCACAGCATGTAAAATAAGTGCTCGAGTCGCAGCCTGCCTCGTTCGCTCCACCTAACTATGATCACATCTAAAAACTTTTGCAAGGCTATTCTGGGCCTGGGGTGCGGAGGTGACTCACTGTGTCCCTCCCTCACCCCACCCCCCTCCTGTTTATTCAGGTGAAATCAGATTAAAATGAACATCAAGGGCAGCGTTGAAAGGGAAGTCTCTCAGAGACGGAGCGGCCCTGAGAGACTGCCTTAGACCAGGGCTGATGAGAGTCATGTGGGTGACGTGCTGGCTTCTTGACTGGAGTCGCCTACAATTCACCGAGCACCCATTTCCCAGGAATAGCACCAGTGTTCACAGGCCTTCCTCTGTGTTCCCGTGAAAGGAGCATTTAGGGTGAGCATTTGCAATGTTTTCGGGGTTTTTTTTATGCTCTCTTTTTGATGAATGTAAAAATCTCATGCCTGCTTTTAATGTTATCTGTGTTAACATAAATAAAAGTACATTAATAAAAGCGGATTGGATACGCCCCATACCTGGTGGAGAATCTTAGCTCCAGGCTAAAGTGCCTGTACAGTCCCGGAACTCCCTGGTTAGGGGCCAAATCTGCATTTGACGCCTGACCTGACCACTCATAGGCTGTGGACTTCAGGTGAGCGTTTTGCCTTCTCTCAGCTTCTACCCCCTTCTGTGAAAAGGTGATTTGGACACCACTCAGGCCTGCTTTGCAGATCCTGTGAGGCACTTAGCACCACTGCCAGTTACTTAAAAAAAACCAACAACAACAACTCTGAAAACTTTAATTGGAATTATAGCCTTGGGAAGTAGACTAACCCCCCTTACCCCATCTTACAGATGAGAATACTGAGGCCCAGACACACAGCTTAGCAAGTTATTTCACCTAATTGCAGAACAGGAGGACTAAGCCCCGAGGTCTTGTGCATCCAGGTCAGGCCCCTTTCACGGGTCCGGCCCTGGCCTAGTGTCTGTGTGTGAATCTTCTCCCTTGTCCAGAGTGATCTGGCGCAGGCGGCACCCCGGGACCCCTGGATCCCACTCCTCAGCACTCGTTAAGTGAGTACTGTATTACCTCTTATGTGTTCTGTCAACTGGGCTGTGAGCTTAATTTCAGAGGAGTCTAAGTCTCCTACTTATTCTCAACAAGCCACTAGCCTCAGAGAAACAGGTTGAATTCCGTGTAAGAGGCTTTTAATGGAGACCTTCCCACATAACCTCATTTCAGCCCCAAGTTTCACCATCCAGCTCTTTTTTCTTTTTAACTAGCAACACACACACACACACACACACACAATCTAAACAGATTTTCTTATCTGTCCCCTGAACCCTTTACCTTTGTGCCCTTTCTCAAGTTGCTGAAAGTCTCAGCCTCAGTTTCCTTACCTGTAAAGTGAGGACATCAATACCTGTCCTGCATATTCTGAGGGTCACAATGAGATGCTGTGTAGGGAAACCTTGTGTAAACTTTGAGGCAGTTTTCCTCTCTGACTCTCACCCACCATCCAGCCTGAACCCACTCCTTCCTCAAATGTGCAGGAGGACTGTGTCTCCTGTTCTCAAAGTCTTTGTCAGCAGACCTGCCCAGCTGCCTCGGCTGAGAGGGAACCAAATGGTCCTGCATTCAGTCAAGGAGGAAGAAACAGTGCGTTGGTGCTGAAGAATTCACTGAGTTTCTAGCACTTGTTAGGTAAAACTCTGTCTATTGGCTTCTGTGCTTAACTCATTCCAGGAGACCTCTCTGACCAGGTTTTAGCAGAGAAATCTCCGTTAAGTTACTTAATGTATCTGAGGCTCAGTTTCTTCATTTAAAAAATGTGATAGTACTTTCCTCATTGGGTTACTGGGTCAAATGAGGACCCAGAATGGTAGGCAGTCAGGGCATGTGACTTTCTAATGTTTCTCTCTCTTCTGTTTGTCCTTTGAAACCTCTCTGCTTCTGCTTGTTTTTCCATGAAATGGGAGTAATAATACCTGGCCTAGGGTTGCTGTGTGACTATGGAATATAGGCTGCGGAGGGCTTTGAGATGCTGACATGTAGTATAAATAACTGCCCGGGGGCGTTCTAGGGATAGGTGGCCTTGAACTGATGGGTGTGCTGGTCCTCCCAGGCCTGAGCTGTTGTATGCAGTGGCCACATTTAGAAAGTCACTTAGCATAGCTTCTTTCACTGTTTTTCCCGAGGCCCCTGATGCTCTCACAGCTACCTGGGGTGCTCTGCAGCCTCTTCACACCTGCCACTCACATGCCTCGCCCTCTTCTGTCCCTCTGTTTGCTCTGGATCACAAGGCGCAAGCCCAGTCCAGTTCACTGCTCTCTAAATGCAAAATTGGTGTCTGCCCTAATCTTGCCAACTGTCAGGAGCCGCCTGTCACGTGACACCCCACCCCATAGCCTCATGAATAAACACTAAAGACTCATTATGAGGAGATAAGGAAAACAGGAAGTTCCCCTAAAAGTCACCCTCCCCCCACCAGAAGCCACCAGCATCTTTAGCAACCAGAGGACCTGTCTGCTCTGCACTTGAGGAAGAGCCCTGGTGTCTTGGACCCAGAGGAGACTGTGACCAAGGCTGGCACGGGGGTGGGAGCAGGATTCAGGATTTGGGAGGGCAGGCCACAGAGGCAGGGGGACTGAGCTGCTCTATTCTGGGCACAGTTTCAAGGCCAGCTGCAGGGAGAACAAGCAGTCGCTATGCGCCTGCAGCTGGCAGTGGCTAGGCCAGGGCTGTCCCTCACTTAGGGTATATTTAAAGAGACCCCACTAGAGGGTCATGCCAACAGGAAAAATGCACACTCCCTGGTAGCCACACTCTCTCCAGCCCAGCACTCGCCTTCTTCCTGCAGCTTCCAGGCAATGGATTTACGGATCAACAGGATGGCTGGCCCCTCGGCCTTTGCCAGGTGTAGGTGGTACCACAGGGGGACACAGCCAGGGCCCCTAGGCCTCTCTGCCCTATAACTGAGCTGGCCAAAAATTCAGAGGATTAGCTGGATTGGCTCCTCCCACCCTGGGGTTGGTAACTCAGCAACCAACCGGGAGAGGCAGACAGATGAGTCAAATGCAAGCACAGAATCTCTGGCTTTGTGTTTTGTTTGTGAACACTCCCTGTGAGTGCAGACTCCCTTCCGGCAGGGAGAGGTGGGGCTTTCCCACACTGCTTCAGGCCAAATGTTGCTCCTTATAGGGATGCCCAGGCCCCACTTGACTGCTAATGGAGGCTTAGGGACAAAGCCTGTGGACCAGGAGGAGCCCATCCTCTCTGGCTTGGTCTTTCACAAGTGAAAACAAGACAACAGGCCCTGGCAAGGTGGGGTTGGTAGCTGAGAACTACAGACAAGGGAACCAATGGGCCTGAGATCCTGCAGAACAGAGACTGAGATGATGTGCATGAAAGTTTGGGCTTTTAGGTGGCCGGAGACTAAGGGGACCTTCTCAGAGCAGTGAGAGCACTTTCCCAGAGCAATCCAGCAGAAGTGGGGAGAGTGGGTGGGATTGGGCAGCTTATCAACCCTGGAAGGGGAGCCGGCAGGCAAACTGTCTGAGGCAGGCAGGCTGCTACAAGCGCCGGAAGAATCAGTAAGAGGCGAGTGCACCGACAGGATCAGCTACATAATTTGAAGGGCCCAGTTCAAAATGAAAGTGCAGGTCCCTTTGTTAAAAAATTATCAAGAATTTCAAGATGGTGACAGAAGAGCATTAAATGGAGGGCCCGTCTGAGTGACTACAGAGGTTGCACACCTGCAAAGCCAACACTGGGTACTTTTAAGTTAGCTCCTTGAAGTAGCCATGAAAGCCCGTGCGGGTGAGCTGCGGGTGTCTGGTTATCTCTGGCCTTAACTCCCTCTCACACCTTCTGCCCTATGACTACCAGGTCCCAGATTTTCCCAGATTTGGGACACTGCCTCTACTTCAGCAGCAGCTCCTCTCCGTGGGCTGGCGGCAGCTAAGTCTTCGCTGCCCCGAAAAGGGGGGACTGCAAGGCATAATAGGAAGAGGGCTGAGGGCAGGAATGGACTGTGGCCTTAAGGCCTCTGGCTCACTAGGCCCCAGAGCCCCAAGGACTCCCTGGACAGGCCAAGAAAGGCCAGTGCAGTGACTGGAGCCTTCTCTGAGTGAGGCTGCAGAGGATGGAGGTAAACGTGGACTACACTCTGGATCACCAACTAAGGACCCAAAGGGACATGTCCTGAGGGTGTGTGTGACAGTCCAGGAGCAGAATGAAGGTACAGGAACCTTTCTCCCCACTTGGGAACTTACCTCCAACTCTATGTGGTCATGGAGTTTCTTGCAGGTGGCTGCAAAGGTCTCTGAGGTGCCGAATTCAAAGTACCACAGCTTGTTCTTCATCCTGGACCATGAAGCAGAGACACGGCTCAATATTCTGTACTTGCAACGGTCATGTAAAACAGCTACGTGATCAGGGCTGGAAGGCCCCAGCCCTCTGCGTTCCCCAAGCTTCTGTTTTCAGCCCTTGTTAATCAGATGAACAAGGGTGGAAATTTTTTACCAACTGTTCTTGCTCTGAGCTTAAAGCAAAAAACTCATTCATTTCTTAGACATCATGCCTACTTTGGGTGAACTGCCAACTGGTCTTTGAACTTCCTGGTGGAAGTTCAGAGCAGGAGACAGGCCTGTTTGCCTCTGTATCTGAATCAAGGGAAGAGTTCCATGCAAATCAACCAGTGGTGGCAAGTGAAAGCACGCTCTGGTCACTGTTCTTTCTACTACTAATGCAGAAGGACTCCGGCAGAACCTTCCCTTGGGAATAGTTGGGGAACAAAGGGAGGCTCAGACAGCCTTTTGAGTCTGGAGGGATGTACAGTCTTGGGGCAGTGGAGGGATAGCCCCACAATAAACCAGCCAAAATGGGTGCTACTTTGTGTATGCTCTCACTGGGGGAAGCAGAGTGGAGAGAATTAGGCACAGAATTACAGGTAAGGTGGAAAGAGAAGAAAAAGAAAAGTGAGTTGTTTTGTAAGCGATTGTTTCCCTCACTTCTGCCTCAATTGTGTTTGGCTATGACCATGTTTCATTTAAGTAGACCTTGTCATATTTGCTTCAAAGTAAGAGCTCACCATTTTTTGAGCTCTAAGTTTTTCAACATTTTCCTAGTGCGGAAAAACAATGGGGTTCCCATGTAGCTGGGGACTTTGCAAAGTCAGATGGTATGTACTGACACTTGGTTGCTTTGATCAGATGGTCTCACCAGGAAGTGTTTCTGAAGGTATTCCATTCCTTCCATCCCAACTGTTGTCCCACTATCAGGGGCTGGCTAAGAGAAGGGACACCTGTCCAGTTTATGAGCTGGCAGATTTTGCTAAGGAAGGATTAAACAAAATCACATTCTTCTTGGCACATCTTCAGTAGAGAGGAAGCTACCTTGTGTGTTGCTGATCCTCTGTGCTCAGATTGGTGAACTGAGAGGAAAGCAGCATTCTCCAGAAGGAAGAAGGCTCTTATTTCTTCCCAGTTTTCCTTAGGCCATTGCAGATGACTCGTCAGAACAGCAGACACAACTTTTCTGTCTGCACTTCTCGAAAGGTCCACCCAGAACTTGGAGGATGAGACTATGTTTTTCCATTGCTTGAGGATTTCTAAGACCTAGTTGATTGGGAAGTAGCCTTTCTGACTCTTAGCTTGCATGCAAAGAAATGTCAAATCATGAAGGAAACAAGAATAAGAAAGATTTTGGGAGTTGTGCCTGTTGTGCTACATCACAGGTATGCACCTTCAGGGTGGCCAGGCAAGGGCCTGGAGCAGGCAATTTCACAGAAGGCATTCTCATCTGTATGCACCCCTCCCCCCACCCCTTCCTTTTTCTTTCTGTGCATACCATGATGTGAAAAAATGTAGGAAAGCAGTATTCTAGGTCACAGTCTCTCTGCATGCACAGTAATGTAAATACAAGGCAAGCTGTGATTCAGCAGTTCAGGATGGGGGCCTAAGGATACCTTGTTTTCTAACAAGTTGCTGGTGCTAATTTAGGAACCACACTTCGACTTGCGAGCATCTAGAGACTACATTTGTGGTTTGGAAAGATTAGTAGTCATAAGAGTTAGTTGAGGAATGTCAATAAAATGCTGCTTCCTGGGCTCCCATCTGCTGAGTTTCTATGTGATACTTGTAGGAGGGGGCCCAGGAATATGCATTTTTATGAGTGCCCAGGTGATCATTATGCAGGCGATCATTTGTCAGGACTTGGAGAAACATTGCTCTAGATCCCAATGAACTGACAACTAAGGAAGAGGACAGACCGATTAAAGCTGCAAGAGAGAATATTTCTCAGGGAGGCTAGAATGAGGGTCAGTGCCTTTCAACAGACAATGATGGCAAAAGACCCAATAACAGGAAAAACACAGATTGTCATAAATGTCAAGGTTGAGCATTGCTCTCCAGCAGCTAGAGCATCTCTGTAGCCAGGAGACCTGCTTTGTGATGTCATTTTTTTCTTTCTTTTTTTTTTTGTGATGCCATTTTCAAATATCACTGCAGGTCTGAATCATGACTTTTGAAAGTTATTGCCAGGAGATTTAGAGTTTTAATAAAAATTTTCGGAAGCCACAAGCTATTTTGTCCAAAAGTGACTCTTCTGCTGATCTAAATGAGGTTAAGAGGTCATGGTCAGGTCAGTATTGAAGAATGACTGAAAGGATCAAACAGACCACTTGTCCATTGCTGCTTAGATGTCCATTGTGGCTGTGTAATCTTTGACAAATTTTGAGGCCTCAGTTTCCTCATCTGTAAAATGGAGATAGTAAAAAGATCTGCTTCAAAGTGTAGTTGAGAGTAGATGAGATGATTAGAAAGCACTTCATATGATGCTTGCTGCATAGTAAGCTCAACAAGAATGTTCGATACTTATTAGCTATTATTTTAATGTTTTGAGTTGGCATATTTGGATAACATAGCCACATACATGATACACTCAAATTTTTCAGGAACAGAAAAAAATGTGATCATATTTGTCAGATCACATGTCTTGACTTTTCATTGAAAACATATGTTCATCACATGTCTAATCTGATAGATTTTTCCAGAGTCATAGATCACACCCAATTCCTTGGTTAATTATCATGACCGGTCACATGATTGTCCAAAGATGTTGATTGAGACTATGTTTCCAAGAAGCACTTGTTTGGCGTGAGAAAAAAGTATTAATTCAAGAAACATTCATTGTGCCAGGACTAGATGGGGGTGTGCTGGGTACGCTGAAGAATAAGACATGGCACTCCGTGAGCCAGGCACCGAAGGAGGACAGACAAGGAGACAGACCACAGTGTTGTAAGCTAAGCTCTAAGCACTGCGAGCAGCTAGGAGGAGGTGACATCCAATTCTTGGTGTGGCCAGGGACAGTTAGAGCAAGGATCCTTGGCAGGCAATGGCAGGGTTGAGTTCTCAAGGATGTGGAAGGGAACAGAGAAGGTGATGAAAGAGCGTCCAAGTAGAGGAAGAAGCCCAGGCAATGGCACAGGGCAAGAACGAGCATAAAGCTGCTGGAGGGGACCTGGAACTCAGGTGGGATGGGGGAGAACTGGTCAGGTAGGGCTGGAGAGGTAGACAGGAGAAAGATTAAAGGTTGGGGCTGCCATGCTTTAGTGTTTGGGCTTTATCTTAAAGTCTGTAGTGTGTCATGGGTCATCCTTAAGTGGGGGTGGTGGCGGGAGTAGTGGCAGTAATGACCTGATCAGATCTGTGCTTATTAAAGATCCCTCTGCCCCAAGTGTGGAGGGTGGATTAGAAGGGGTGAGTACAGAATGGAGGCCTGGAGAATCGTTTGGAGGTGATATAGGAATCCAGGAGAGAATCGGGGAGGGCCTGAAGAAAGGCAGTGACAATAGAGTTCAGGAGAAGAGAATACATTTGCAAGCTAAGATGTAGTGGGTGGAAATCACAGCACTGGTTGGGTGTAAGGGGTGAGTGGGAAAGAGCAGACCAAGTGGCATACCCAAGTTTTTGTCTTCATAGCATGATGGATGGGAGGTGCCACTTACTGAGAGAGGGGCATGGGAGATTAATTCCCCAATGGCAGCCCTTTCTGTAATCAAAAGGAAGCACTTTCGGTTTTTGGCCCATCCATTCATTCATCCATCCATCTATCCATAAAACACCTATTCAGCCCTCGTATGAGCTAGGCACTGTGTTGGGCCTGGAGATAAGTGATGAGTAAGAGAGGTAGGGTCTCTGTCCTCACAGCTTATACACTTTTAATAGCTTCACCAAGGCACTAACCCTTGACCTCTGGCCTACAGGAGACTAGGTGTTCAAAATCTCAGAGTTTTTATTCCTCCGATTTTAACTCGGGCAAGTTTAAATTAGAAGTGAATTCATTCTATTCTCATGGCCCCTTGTTTTTTGCACTCTGCTAGACATTTTACATATACTATCTCTTTCACTTCTCAGAGGAACCCTATGTAGCAGGAACTACGGCTACAAATAAGGAAACTGAGACTTTGCCTAAGGTAGCAGAGCAAGGACATGCAGAGGGGTCACCCAACCCAGACTGTCTGACCTGAGAACTGTGCTTTGCTACTGTGCAACCCTGTCTTAGCATGTGTCTGCATGTTGTGTGGGATGGTGCTGTGTGCTCCTATTACACTTACGAGACTGCTGTGGTTCTCCTTCACCAGGTTGTTAAACGGATGCATTCAGGGACTGGGGTGTTAGCAGTGGCATCACATCCTGGGAAATGCTGTCTAATGAATGAAGAGTGTCAGGCCCGCCCCATTCCCAGGAGCCAGTGGAGTTCTAGAGGAGTTCGGATCACGTTTGTCATAGGAACCTCCTGGTCTTGAATTTAAACAGTGTGAGGGAGTCAGGGGGACCAGAATTCACCCCTGGGCAAAACCATATGCTCCTAGGACACCCTGTTCCTTTCTTCTCTCAGAAATGGGGCAGAGGCAGTGTGCCCTTGAACTAGCCCAAACATACAGTGGAACAGAGAAACCTAGGTGACAAACCTAAGTGGCTCTTCAGGTACCTCCCACTGCAGGTTCAACATAGGCCATTTTCAGCCAGTCATTGTAACAGAGTTCAGTGTGGCTTAAAGTAACGACCCTAGAATGGCATCAAGGATCCCTAGGTTCAAATTCTGACTCTTCCTTCCTTTTATGGGTTGTGTAACTTTGAGCAAATTTTTCACTTTTCTGAGCCTCTTTAGCCATAAAATGGGCTAATACCTAACACAGTGTTAAAAATATTAAATGAGACATGTAAAATCATCTATAACAGGTCTTTGTCTATAGAAGGTCCACATCTCCTATACACATTAAAAGTTCATCGATTGAATGTTACTGATGCCTTGTCAATAATCAAAGTACTGTCTTCCTAATGAAGGTCAGTTACCTGGTTACTGAGAAAAATAGCTACTAGTTTTTATCTAAAATGATATAAAGGGGAATTATTGGGTTGCTTCTGTCATAGCCACCAAAAGCATTGAAAATACAAAGGCAGGGGTCATGGGGTAAGGACAGAGAAGAAAAGAGACTCCTATGGGGATAAAGGTTGATCAGGTTAGGTGGTTCCCAGAGCCCAGCATGACTGAGGACAGCCGCTCGCGGTGGGTGCTAAAGTGGAGGTCGGCTTTAGGCCAAGTGATGTAAGAGAAGATAAGACAGAGCATTTCTTTGTGTATGTTGGGGTGTTGTTGCCAAGGAGTTCACTGGCAGGCTTATCTGAGGTAGGTTCCCTGTGGGTTACAGGCTGCCCTCTCTCAGCTGCTCAGAGATTAGGAGGAAGGAAACCAAACCCCAGCCTGCTGTCATTGCATACCAAGACACCAGGGAGCAGTAATGTGGATTCTTCTGCACTGTTCTGTCTACACTGTCAGAGCAGATCTGTACAGCGGGGAGAGCTGACAGGTTCTTTGGTGATCTGCGATTAGAGAAAGCCTCTTGTCAGGGAGACTCCGGCTTTTTGGTTTCTCACTCTGCTAAACATTTTACGTATACTATCTCTTTCCATTCTCAGAAGAACCTTATGAGTACTGTTACTGAAAATAAGGAAATTCACAGATTGAAGTGAATTCCCCTCTGCCTCATCTTCCCTTTCTTCCTTTTTCTTTACCAGCTCCAGCACCAGCACCTTTCCAAAGCCTTTAGTAAAATCTTATAGACATGTGATATCTCGCAATTTGAGGGGGTTGGGGAACACAGGACCCCACCTCCCTGCTAATAGGGGGCCTGGGTGCCGGTGTTCCTTCTCTTTTGAAGATGTCTCCCAGCCACTTTCCTCTTAGCCCATGTTGGAGTCTGCTGCTGTTGCATGTGGCACTAGCTTTTGCCTGGTTCATCTTCAGTTGTCCAAGAAACATGGCATTTAGAATCTGAGAGGCTAGGGGTCATGACCAGCTCTGCCACTTTCTGACTAGTCAAGCTCTTTAAGTGCTTTGAACCTTCACTTCTTCTACAAAACGGGAACATTATCTTCTGCCCCCAAAAGTTGTGAAGCTCATGTGGCCAATGCAAATCACCAAGCAGGTGCTTAATGCATGGTGAGTGCTCACTAACTGTCCCTTCTTGTTGCTAGGAGACACAATCACTGGAGACATTCCCCAGCGGCTGCTGGGGAGGAGACAGGAGGAGTGTGGGGGTCTATCCCAGGCAGCCAATATTTTTTTAAGAAAATAAAACTAACTGTTTTAAAGACTTCTGGAGTGCTTTTTCTGCATCTCTCTTTGTGAGCTTTTTTTTGGCCCAGCCTTTCTTCCCTTCTCATAATCACCTTTGAGCTGGAGATGACTAATCCTTAACCAGTTGTCCTGAGGCTGGTTTCCAGGTTCCCTAAACTCCCAGATTCACTATCAGGCTCTAAACTCTCCAGGTGAACCCGTCCTTAAGGCAGAAGACCCTCATCTGAGCTCGGAGGGACTCTTAGTCACGTGGAGCAGTGGGGAACAGCAGCAGTGACACTGCGGGTTGACTCTATTTCGGGGTTTCTTTAATTTCCCCTTGCTTTATAAGAAAATAACATCAATTGCACACTGGTTAGTTGATCTTTTCATTTGACAGATGAGGGGAAAACGAGACTAATTAAAAATGTTCTTTTATATTTGTTAGCAATTTAGGCCTGGCTTCAGCCGCCCCACTGACAGCCTGTGAATAGCAGCCCATTTTCAAGGACGGCCAGGAGTGAAACCAAGCTGGCTGCTGGGCATTTTTACCAGCAAAGGCAATGAGCTTCTGATGGCCCTTTTCTGATAATCTAAGGAGTTTTAAGGGCAACAGACTTTTGAAGTCATCAAAACATGAAAACACTTCTTTGGGCTTAGAAGGGTACAAAGAGGACACTACAGCTATTTCTAGAAATAGGAGCCCTTGAAGTGGAGGTAGGCTTCTTTGTGGCCTGGACTTTGATAAGCAGGTTCCTTGAGTGGGTTGTGATTCAGTTAGGCCTCCTGTGTCAGGCCAGCTCTGAACAACTGATTTCTACGGTTTCTCCGAGCTCCCTGAATAACTTGAGATGACACAATAGAGGATGGGGGAAGGGCCCATGTGTTCCTCAGTGGTCCCCATGAAGGGGTGTGATGCCCAACTATCTCCAGAGCTGCCATTTTTAAAAGAGAAAGAAATACGTGTTTTTATGTAAAATCTCCTGATTATTAGAGTTGGCAAGTAATTCCACTTTTTAAAAGAACGCTGTTTGGCCCAAAACTTCCCATCTGGGGAAAACTATGCCTAGCGTACATTAATTATAAATTTTCATAAGGTTCATCTTAATTAAAAAACAAAACAAATGATCTCACTTATTACTCTAGAGGGTTTTCTTTTCTGGGATGTTGGTTATGTTATTGCTACTACTAGTGAAGATAATAGACTAGTGTCGGGTCATTAAGGTGAATAATCATCTAGCAAAGTCAAGCAGCTATGAGAGCAACACAAAGGGCAAACACAACCCAAGGTGAATTATAATTGAATGATGACTGTTAGTAATAATATCAGGAATGCTTTATCTGTGAACGTTTTACATTTTTTGAATCTCAAGTGCCTTTGGAAGTTTAGTAATTGTGTTAATCAAAGTTTAGATCAAAGGTTTAAGAAAGGGGGTGGGGAGAAGCAGGTGGGCTTGGCTCCAAGGCCAGGATGTCAAGTCCTGTAAGGGGCCCGTGGCCATCACCTCACAGGTGCTGCAGAGGCCATCTGCGTCTCCTGCACAACCAGCTGCCCTGGCCCATCAGAAAGCTTGTCACCACATCTAATCCACCCTGCATGCTGTCCTCCTGTTCTCACTGCTCGTTGGAATGGGCACTTGGTGGCCTTCAGGCACAGAGCTGTGGATGGAAGAATCTTTTCTAAGAGGGGCAGTGGCCCTTTGGTACAAGGGAAAGTGAGCCTTCGTCAGTCAGGAAGGAGGCATTATAAATAGCTGTTTTTGTACTCTGAGCGTGACTCTTGTGCCCGCTGTTCTTGCCAACAGATTTGTCTTGGCTCAGTGTATTTCAGCTTCACGGGGCAAGGTATTCCCTGGCTCTTTTTTCATGTTGGGGACAAGTCTGGTGTTCATGGCACTCAGGAAAATCTCGGGTGGTGAATGGACGGGTGGCGACCAGAAGTGGGTGGACAGAAACACGGGGAACAAAAAAGATGGGAGAGCTCAAGAAGGGGCTAAAGAAAACAAGAAGAAACAGAAAGGAGGGAGAAAGCTGCCAAGCATGTGCAATATTTTATAGTATAAAAATGGAATCCTCTTACTAATCTATGAAGATATTTAAGTCATTTTCATGTGTGAAAAATTACCTGTGAAATCCAGATGATAGATCATTTACCCTTAAAGGACCTGTGGGGTCTAGCGATTCCTAGGCAAGAGATCACAGGTTCCAAGGACTCTTCCAAAGTATGAAAGGAGTCCAGGAGTTGCTGTCAACATTTCTTAATGTGGAGTAGTGTTTGTGCATTTATTCATAATGAAGACTGCTTAGGCTAACTAGTGGGTTATTATTTTTATTATTATTTTGACGTGGAATGGAATTAAATCAATTACCCCTTGGTAACCAGAGGCACTGATTGAATGGCAAATGGATGTTTTTGAATAATAAAAATGGGAAAATGAAAAAAAATAAAAATGGGAAAATGCATTTTACCTAGAACAGCTTTATGGCTGACGGAAATCTTATTCAGTATGGCTCCCAAGGTGGAGGGTGTTAAGGAGTGAATAAAAATAGTGCACTCTTTGATAGTACAAGGGTGCTTGCAGAACAGCTGCTCCACACCAGCTCTGGATGGGGCATCTCTTCTAAGACATAACAGCCTTCTCACGGTACAGACTAGCAAACTGAGGCCAGTCCTTGATGATGCACTGGCTGGAATTCAAACCCCAGCTCCTGTTGCTATGCCCCAGAGGCCTCTGAGACAAATGGAAAAGTCAGCCAGAGCCACAAAAGCTAGTGACTGCAAAGCTGGGCAATTCTCATTCTTGCCTGTGGGCTGGCTTGGCTCACTACTGCTACTCCGGACATAGGCATGCTCCCGAGATCCCAGCTCTAGGATGCGTGGCTCTGGCTGCTCAGGACCCCTTGGCACTCTTTGCCACAGAGTCTGAGTTCTGGGCCTCCCTATTGGTCTCTGGTCTCCACTCTTGCCCCAAAGTAACAAAGGGCCAAAACCCACTGGCCAGAGCAGCCTCTCTATACCTTCAAGGATAACTCTGGGTTCCAGAGAATCTATTCTCTCTGAACAGTGACCCTTCTCTTCCACACAAGACAGTTTGTGTTTGTTTCCGTGGACTATGGACATATTCTCCATTGGTGCGCACTCCCAAATTCTGTCTGGCACCCGACAATATCTCCTCCTAAGGGCGGGACTGCAACACAAAGTCTGCAATCAGATCCCCCCACAACGCAGGGACACACTTGTGCGTGTGTCGGCACACGCCGACCAAACGGGGGGCTTCTCTGAGACCGTCCATCCACTGTTACCACACACGCTCACAGACACTGCCTCTCTGAGACCGTGGTCTCTCTGAAGGCCCACTTGAGAACTGCCGCAGTGATGTGAATGCTGCCACATGGTCCTGCCACTTTGGGGGTGACCCTCAGGAGAGACAGCTGGTGAGGCAGCTAGGGTTTTCCTCTCTTAAGGGCCTGAGTCTCTAGAGTGTTTTTCCAGTTAGTATCCGTCCGTGCCAAGAGAAAATAGCTCCCTTCCCCCACCCAAAAAAGAAAAAAAATCTCAGTGTTTGGCTGCTTTTAGCAATCCTTTCTTCCTTTGAAGTTTTATCCATGGAACGAAAATCCCCTTCAGGCCGATTTGGCTGAGGCTTGAGGGCTCTGAATGAGCTTGCTCTCAGTTCTCAGAGAACAAAGTCAAACACAGGGACAAACCAAAATCCTGCTCCCGAGGGAAAGGGGCAGAGAGAGATGTGTGTCTCCTAGGTTCTCTAGTGACTGCTTAGCTGTCCTGTAGCTTTGTGATTCTGAACCATGCTTCGCCAGCTTTCACACACCCCTCAGCCCAGGAAGGAGGGCACAGTTACAGCCCAGGTGGGTGAGGACAGCTGCTTGGAATGTAAGCCCTGAACGCCCAGAGAGGGTGGGCCTCTTGGCTGGAATTGAGCTCCTGCTGATGAAGGCCACTTCCTGGGTCCTGATAAAATCAGACTAGAAACTAGGAACTGTCTGGGCAAGCAGGGGTAAACCCCAAAAGCAGGTCTATACCCTCACTTTACCATAATTCCCAGGTGGGCCCTGAAAGAAACAGCTGAGTTTTGCCTTCCCTCTCCTCTCCCTTTTGCCCCAGCTCCCCCTACCAGCTGCTTTGAATCACTTATCCAGCGTTCTCTGTGTGCTGAAAATGCACTAGCTGCTTTACAAACCCAAGGCTCCCCCCATGGGATCCTCACGTCTACCTTCTGTGGTAGGTACTACGGTGGTCATTTTGTAGATGGGTTTGAGATTGTTGCCTCTTGGCAAATGCAAAGCTAGATCAGAATGGTGTCGTGGTGCCCGAGGAGGAGATACAGGCTGATGGAGCCTCCCTCACCTCACTTCCTCCCACAACTGGCCTTTCTGAGTGTGAGGCAGAGCCCGACATATGATAGGTCAGGTTACAGAAGTTCCTTGGGTAAGCCACTTGTTTGTCACTCTGAGCACATCTCCCCATAGAAACAATGTTATGTTGACATTGGGTTCCTAGGCTAACCTACAAAAGCCAGTTAACCCATTTCATATCCAGTGTCTGGTTTTGGAGACAGCATGGTAGAACTGAAGAAGCTCTAGTTAGAAGGCATAAAGGCTTGGGTTCAAGCCACAAGTCAGTCACATACTTACTTTGTGGCTTTCGGCAAGTCATTTAGTCTCTTCTTCAGTGTCTTCTTCTTTGAGTTGGGATAGCATTACCTGACTTGCAGGAGTTGTTAGGAATATTACTTGAGAATGATATGGGTCACATGCTATACACCCAGATAATGGTGCAATAGAACTCCACTGCTGTGTGTAAAACTGGCTTTGTGTCCTATGGCTTCTGAGTTCCAGCTTGAAATACAAGGGGCATGTCTTTCTTGGTAAACTTGGATTGGAGAATCTTTGCTTTCCTCAACTTCCTGGGGGGCAAAAACCGGGCAACTCTTCTGCTTTAAAATCCCTGGTGGCCACCCTGAATTCTGGGCTGGAGTTCTTCTTAGGATGGGCCAGGGTGTGTCAGAGGAAAGTGAGAAGGAGCAGAGGTAGGAAGGGAGTAAAGAACATAATGTAAGGACGCATCAGATTTCTTCTTCTGCTGTGGTAGAACTATAAGATGATCTGGTTACTTCCTCCTGAGTTTCCTGTGCCTCCCACACCATCAACCAGGTGGATGCCTCCTGGTCAGAATTAAACACAGAGTAAGTAGTTCCCTCCTTGCTTCCTCTACCTTTTCAGTCACGAAATCATTAGCAAGGCAAGTTAACAATTCATTAGATGGGCAAGTGCCTGTATAAACACCCTCTTACCACCCCTATTTCATCTCCTTCCTTTGCCAGTTTAAAAATTCTTAAATGGGAAAGCTCAGCCAGAGGCTCTCTGCCTGGGAAGACTGTAGTGTATACACTGCCAGCAAAATCCTTTCATGTTTCACCCTTTTGAAAAATCTCATCCATACGCTCTGGGCTTTGCTTCTGCTCTGACATTTGTGACTTCTTATACTTGTATATACGCTCCTAACACCTATTTCAGTGACTGCGATCCCGTGCACTTGTCATCCCCGCCTACCCCCCCACCCTGCCACTCTGGCAAGGCATTCTGCTGTGTGCTCAACCCCACTCTCTCTTTGCTCTCTCGAGGAGATCATGCGTGTCTCCCCCAGTGAGTGCAACCCGTTTCCTTTGCTCCCTCTCTGTGCAGTTGGCAAACGTGTCCCTGCTGTGGCTGTGACCACTGCTCCTCTCTCCAGTTCCTCAGGAGAACGGCTTGGCACCGCTTCTGCCAGGTCTCTTATTTCTAGCTCACACCTGCTGCCCCTCTGTGGGCTGTGATTTTAGAGTTTCATCTGAACATTCTACTTTATCCCCTTTAAATCTCATTTTAACGCTCTCCTGTTTGGTCCTCAGGCCTCTGACCACAAATATTCCTCTTGGTTTTTGTGACAAGCTCCCAATTCCTTGCCAGGGGCCTGTCATTCCAGCAATGAAATCCATGGTCCAGAAGAACAATCCTTCTCAGATCAGCCACGGGGCAGCTCTCTGTCTGCCGCCCCCGCCCCGACACACCTGTTTCTTCTAAAAGTACCACTCACGGCTGAGAAAGAGGCTAAAGCATTGCCTCCGCCCCATGCCCCCCAGTTTCCTAAGACACCAGAGTCACAGAGATATGAACCAGGATTCTCTGGTCATGTTACTCACTCCCACACCCACAGGCAGGAGGGAGACGGTTTATGGTTACACATGTATGTGCATGTCTTTTCATCTCTGACACAGGGGTGTCACCAGTGTGAATTCAGCAAAACAGTGGTCTCACTAGATGCTCTGGGGTAGGTGGATTCCACAGTCAAGTACATGTAGGTGCTTTATCCTGCTTTTGCATGGTCTCCATAAGTGAGAATCTATAGTAAAGGCTCTACAGTATAGTACAGAAAAGGAATATATTAAATTTGGAATTTCCCAGTGTATCTGATGATTGGTTCTCTACCCTCTGTCTTCCTGTGAATTTCCTTTTAACTTCTGCGGAATTCACTTTAACCAATGCTACTTTAATAGATATCCAAAGGAGACCACCTGAGTAGCTACCTACGTAGGTTCCTATTAAACCTCGTGATGATCTCGTTAGCTGTCTGCTTTCTCTTCTTCAGAAGGTCCAAATTTATCCTCCTTGGGTACAGTCTCATGCTTCTATTTTTATTCCCCAAGGGTAGAAACAAGGATGGGACATTTCCTTTTTATTTCCATGTTACATTTATTTAGTAATCAGACTCAGGCTTTGCTTTGTTTCTCTTTGACTTTCTGACTCCCTTTTCTTTCTGGATCATTTCTTTTACAACATCTAGGAACCCTTCAACAATGCAAATACACTGACCTCTTAAGTTTTCCTCAAGCACATTCATTCTCTCCTTTGGTAGGAGACCAGTTTACATGTGCAGCACCGATTATTTGTGACCAAGGTCAAGCACGGAAAATAAGTAATTGGTCCCTATCACATCTCTCAGGTTATATTTCCTGGGCATCAATGCGACAACATGGAGCCCCATGGAATTTTTGGCACTTAGAAATGTGTTTATTTGACTTGCACATTAGTTTTTAAAATTGGAAGGTTTTATATACACACATGGAGCCCAGTTTCTCTTGAGAAATCAAACCTGTTAATACTTGGTTGCTTTCTAACTTGGAAACAATCGGCTGGAGCTGAGTACTGGCTGCTTCCATTACACAGGGTGCATGCTGTCCACTTTGCTAGAGTCCCCACCACTCCTTAAAGCCTCATATCCACTCACTTCTCACATTTACATTAACTCCCTGGCCTCTGCTGGCATTTGGATGTATGACCTCTCACATAGACTTTTGTAGTTTCCTCCAGGAATTTTCCTAGAAGTTCCCTCAAAAATGTCTCCCCTGCCTCCTTCCCAATCTGATCCTTTCCACGTGAGCTGTTGGCACCTTCGGGTATGAGTCCTAGTATGTATTTGATTTCAAGGTCTGACCAGGTGCAGCAGGGTAAAAGCTGGAGCCGTTGGCATTTGCAAAGATTACATGCACAGAAATAAAATATCATCCCAAGTCCGCATTTTCTGGAGAAAAATATTTTCAGTTGTTCTGTGTTTATATAAGTCAGGTACAACCTGGTTTTATCAACTATTTCCCAGTCATGGAACACTGAGTAATGAACTTGTCCTTTAACTAATGGAGAAGTAGCTTAAGCTCATGTTTACCTATCCTTTGAAATTTCCACTTTGCAAAATTGAATGGTTATTGTGAATATTAACATTATACAATCAAGTCTTGATTATTAAAGGACAAATTATCCAGTCCTCAAATCTCTGCTTTTTTAACCCATTGACTTACTGTTGACCATTTCATTATTCTTTAGTGCACTCATCACCAGTTGGGTGGGGTGGGGAAAAACCCTGTAAGCACAAAATCATGAACTGGGCCATCAGCTCAAATCAGAGGGTAGCCCGATGTACTGTCTTCACCCCAACCAGGAACATGTCTGCAGACGCCCTGAGTGTGAGCAGTCTCCACTTCTCTCCCTACCCAGGTTCAGACACAAGGTAATACAGAAAAGGAAAGGGAGAACCTAATTAATTAGAATCCTCTGTGCTGACAGGGCCAATAAACGTTTTACCAAACTAACCAATTTGGGGTTTGTATTTATCCATGATGTTCCTAACACTTCTTGCCCTATGGTTACCCAAGATTGGAGATTACAGACACACTTTTAGCTCATTGAGTTCAAAGGCAAGGTGGGGTACTTGGCTTGATTGGCACTTGGCAGTGCTCTCCAAAAAGGCCCACTTTCAAGATTAAAGAAACTCTTCATTCGACAGACTAGAAAAGATCTCATTACTAGACAATGAGGAATTTCAGTCTAAGTGTAGGTTTAATAAACATGAATATTCAACAACTATGTAAGTCCTTGATGCCTTGGCAATTCGAGGGTATAAGTATGTTCTTGGAATGAGGAGAGCACCTCTTTCTCTGAAGAGCATTAGGAGATCAGGAAAATATTCTTTTAGTAAAATGTGAAGTGGTGAGGCTAAAGAAAAAATTAATCACTCCTGCAATTTTCATAGTAGAGACTTGATGACCACCGCCCAACCCAGAGGGGGTTTATAGAAGAAATACTGGAAAGGAAGCTAAAACCTAAAGTCTGCTCCAGAGCTCCAGCCCTGTGAGTTATTACTATAGTTAAGAATCACTATGCATTCAAATTGGAGATTCTACAGTGGAGTCACATATATACTGCAGCATGTTCTTACAAATTCCTGCAGTATCAATAGCATCATACCAGCACCCGAAACACTTCAAATCCATTTATTTATCTACTCTAATTCTCATAAGCAGCTTGTGAGATAATTGTAATTTCCATTCTTACACACCAGAAAATTAAGAATCAGAGAAGTGAGTAACTTTCCCAAAGGAACCAGTTAAGTAAGAGGTAGGGCGGGAGCTGAAACTCAGTTCTTCTGATTTTGAAAGCAGTGAGACCCAGGTCTTAATTTCTGCGCTTCGCATAGATGACAGGCCCGGACACATGGAACGGTAAGCATCTGCCCAGAGTTTCTTGAGAGATAGTTCACTTGTTTCATTAAAGAGAGTTACTGAGTATCCTGCTAAGTCCAGAACGGGCAGCTTTCAAAATTTCCTTTGGCCAAATAATAATTGCATTAAAGTTTTCTTTAGTAAATATTGATTTAAATAAGGAATTAAAATCAATCACTTGAATGTTTCTTAAGAATATACCTACTCTTGCTTTTCAACTTCTTTTTAAACATAATGTATGTGTGAACAGTTTCAGGAGAATGCAATTAAACGAATATGCTAATATCATTAGCTCTAATTGTAAAGATGGACTTTGTTATATCACAAAATGCCTTTAAGCAAAGGACAATAATTCTTCAAAGTTATAATTAGTAAAATATAACAGAGGGTTAAGGTTAATAAACTGATAATCTTTTCTCTGGAGCTAAAACAAACAAACAAACAAACAAAAAACACGTCAAGCTAAGTTTAAAAGCCACCTAAATCAACTTCTGCATGAAAGAATCTGAAACTGTGGTGGTGAGGAAGGAAGAATGACATGTGATGTTTTTTTCAATATGGATTTCTACCCCCACAACCAAATAACATGCTGTCGAGTTCAGGGTCTCTGTCTGACCTAACACCCTTTACTATTCTAATGCTTCAGCCAGGTTCAGCATGTAACGGTCCCCATGTTTCCAGGAGCCTCGACATTTTGTCTCTGGAAATACTGTGAAGGAGAATTCATTCCTTCATTGATCTATTCAAAAAGCATGTGTTGACTGACTACCTCACTGCTCGCTCACTCACCTATAGGATGAACGACAGACCCAAGATCTGTGCTTTGGCAGAGCACCAAGAGCTTGCCGTAGCCGACTCCTACATGCATTTCTACCTCATTCGGAACAGCTCTCCTTTCCTCTCATGTCCAGTATCCACTCAACCCTTCCGCCCTTTGCCCAGGCTGCATCCTTCCTAGCACGCATCTGGTTTCTTCTTTCCTCAGGGAATTCCCATTTCTCTCTCAAGCTCACAATCATATGTAACCCTCTTTCTGAAGTCTAATATTACCCACTTTCTCAGGTGCTCCCCCAACACACTTGTTATGCATGTCTTCTTGTTAAAACAAAGCTCACCATATAATATTCTATTTCCTTCTTTTGTGAGGGTTTGAGGGAACGCTGGTGCTGTGGGTTGAATTGCGTCCTTCAGAATGTCATGTTGAAGTCCTAACCCTAGTACCTGTGAATGGGATTGTATTTGGAAATAGAGTCTTTGGGGATGTAATCAAGTTAAGATGAGATCATATTGGATTAGGGTAGGATGAGCCAAATCCAATGACTGATATCCTTAGAAGAGGAGGGAAATCTAGACAGAAAGACAGAGAGGCACAGAAAGAGAATGCCATGTGAAGATGGAGGCAGAGATTGGAGTGACGAAGCTACGAGTCAAGGAGTGCCAAGAATTGCTGGCAGCCACCAGAAGCAAGAAGAGAAGCATGGAATAGATTCTTTCTTAGAGTCTGGGAAGGACCCAACTCTGCTGACACCGATTTCTAGCCTCCAGAACTGTGAAAGAATAAATTTCTGTTGTTTTAAGCCACCCAGTTTGTGGTAATTTGGTATGGCAGCCTTAGGAACCTAATGCAGTTGATAGTAGCTTCTGTATAAGCTCATCTTCCCAGATACACACATGGGCTCCTGGAAATAGGGGCTGTGGTGATCCATATTTCCTCTCGGCCTTGACATGATGTTAACACAAAGCAGATGCTCAACACGTTTGAGCTGAATGAGGGAACATGCTCAGCACCACCCTTCTGGTTTTAGTCAGTGGATCCCTCCAAAAAGGGTCCAGACCTTTCTCTGAGTGAGCAAGCTTATGAACGAGGTGGAGAGATAAAGTTTAGCCCCCAAACAATGACTTATAGAAGACAAAGAGGAAAAAAATCAAAGTGGGAGAAAATGTATCAAAAATCTTGTAGGCAGGTTCAAAGAGAAAGCGGAGCCAGGGCTGGGCTGGTCAGGAAGGGAGTGTTCAGAATACTTTGGACTGCATTTTAAAACGAGTCATAGGTGATGATTAGGTCCCAGGAGGAGATGTCTGAGGAGTTAAGGGAATGTGTGGGGAAGGCAAGCAAGTGATAAGACTGGACTGGCGTTTGAGGAGAAAACTTGTTTTTTTTTTTTAATATCCTGGAATATGTTTATTGATTTTGGAGAGAGTGGAAAAAGGAGGGGGGAGAGAGAGAAATATTGATGTGAAAGAGAAACACCAATCAATTGGTTGCCTCTCATACATGCCCCGACTGGGAATCAAACCCACCCACAACCTAGACTGGTGCCCAGACCGGAAATCAAACCTGCAACCTTTTGGTATATGAGACGATGCTCCAACCAACTGAGTCACTTGACCAGGGCAAGGAGAAACATTTTCTAAAGGGCCTTGAATGACAGCAAAGCAGGTGAGTCTAAATTTTATACAATGGGGTGTGGGTTGGAGCAACAGGTTCTCGTGTGGCAGCGGGAGGACAAAAACATGGGCAGCTCCAGGTAAGGTGGGCCTGAGCGGGAAGAGCATAAAGTGGGCCAGGGGCTGCTGGGGAAATCCTGAGGAGGGGGCATCTTGGGGACCAATTGGGAACTGAGGAACAAAGGAGCTGAAAGTTTTCTTAGGGAACATCCCTGTCAATCACAGGTGGGGGGCAGAGGGCTCTCATTTGTTGGGGGCAACAAGCTCACTCCTGGGCTCAGAGAAGACAATGTGTTTGTCATCCCAGAGGAGTGAGGCTGCCTTCTGTTTTTAGAAGCCTTTGAAAGACATTCCACAACTTCTCTCCAAAACTCACTTTGGCCTTGAACATGTCTTCAGTGAGCCAGGAGATTCTTTCTACCATCCCCCACGAGAAGCACATTCCTCACTTAAGAAGCACATTTCCCCCTCTTAAACTTTCCTGAGCCAAGAAGAAGAATAAGGAGGTGTGGTCACCATGTCCTGTTGTGAATCCTTCACACACGTAAGGCCCATTCCCAGCCCGTTTTCTGTTCTTCTGTCCATGAAAAATGCTTCTTGTTTATTTACAGTTTTTTCATGGGTCCTGTTAATTGTCTTTGTGGTTTTTGCTTAATCTCCTTTTTGGGTGCTTCTTTGGTTTGGGGTTTCAACGGGCAATCAGAGAGGCAGGGAAGTGTAGCAAGATGAGTGGAGGCTATGTAGTCAGGCAGACCTAAGTTTGAATAGCAGCTCCCCTGTTAACTAGTTATATGTTTTCGAGCAAGTTGCACAATCTCCTGAGCCTCAATTTTCTAATCTGCAAAACAGATCAATAATCTTTATCTCATACTTGGAGAGTTGTGCCAATTAAAAATAATGTACATGAAATTCTTGTAAGCATTCAATAAACGATGGCTCCCATTGGTAGTCTGAGTTGGGGGGATGCTGATTACACTGGGAATACCACCTTTCCAAGCCCTTTAATAAACGCCCTGACAGTCACATGTGCTTAAAAAACTAGACACCTGCAAGTTCAGATGGCATCTATTGCTGCCTCTGATGGTCCCATAAAACACAAACTGGTCTTTTTCAGATATAGCAAAACTACGTACAGGCCTGAGAACTCTGCTAAGAGAACTGAATCTTTTATTTACTCTCCACAAAAGGAGAGCTGCATAACATATCAAATAGTTATTTTGCTTGCAAAGGGACTTGAGTAATGATGTCTTTAAAACTCTCATATCAACTAACCAAAATCATTGGGATTTTTTTAATTGGGAAAGACTAATAAAACTCCCACTGCAGATAAACTCACTCTAATCAGCTCCTTTATATTATTTTCCTTTAATATGTTGTAAGTGCTACTGTGTTAATCATATTTTAAACCAATGTATGCAGTGCGATCTCAAGTAAATAAAACTGTGCAGCGAAAGTGCTGAAGAGAAATATGTTACCGTGCTCAGAGTGTTTATTTCTTAGGGGGCATATGATTTATTTTTCTACAACAAGTCTTAATGGTATAAAGAAAAGCTATTCAGAAAATAGTAAAACAGCTTTATAAAGACATATTATCATCAATATTTAAAAATATGTATATCAAGTAAGCTGCTGAAATGCACCAAAATGGCAATATTGTGTTTCTGAGTGACAGGACTATGAGTTATTGGTTTTTCTTACTCTAACTATTTTGAACTTTACATGTGATTTAAAATGATATTACAATATATTGTTTAATCATACTATAGGATATATTATTAAATTATATAATGATAAATGTATTGGTACTTTATTGAAAAAACATTTTATCAAGATAAGTGAAGAAAAAATGCCATATATTGCTACATTGATGATTCATAATGTGTGACCTACAGATATATTTGTCCCTCTTAGAAAATCACCAAATCCCAGACTTTTAAGGGCTCTTATGTCATCTAACATAACAATATTTGATGTAGGATTGGCCTTTGTAATAATATTAATAATAGTAGTTTGCACTGATGTGCCAGTCCTTTGTAATACGCACTTCAGATGCATTGTTTCATTGGATCTTTTAAAAATGCTCTGAGGTTAGGTACTTGTGGTAGGCAGACTACTGTCCCAAAGATGTCCAAGTTCTAATCCCTGGAACCTGTGAATATGAGTACGTTAGGTTACACGACAAGGGGCGATTAAGGTTGCAAATGGAATTTCAATGGGCGGTCAGCTGAACTTGAGAAGGAGAGATTATCCTGGATTATCTGAGTGAGTCCAGTGTAACACAGGGGTCCTTTTTGGTAGAGGAGGGGGACAGAGAGAGAATGTAAGAGGGATACAATGTGAGAAAGTCTTGACTGGCCATTGCTGGCTTTGAAGGTGGGAGGGAGCTACAAGCCGAGGAATGTGGGCAGCCTCTAGAGGCAGGAAAAGGCAAGGAATGGATCTCCCCTAGAGCCTCCAGAAGGAAAGGCAGGCCTTGATGACACCTTGATTCTAGTCCAATGAGATCTATGTCAGACTTTTGACCTACAAAACTGTAATGTAATAAATGTGGATTTAAGTCACTAAGTTTGTGGTAATTTGTTACAGCAGCCTTTGGACACTAAAATAGTATATTCCAGTTTTACAGGTGAGCAGACTGAAGGGTTAGAAGAGTAATTTGGTCAAGGCCACACATGCGTGGTTAGGGACAACTCCAGCATCTGAATCCAGGTGTCTGATGACAGAACCTGCACTCATGGGCACTTGGCCCACCGGTGCCCCCAAATGATTGTGCAGCATCTGCCTTAGCACAAAGTGTGGAACTCCTTCCCATAGCTCCCGCACTTGAAGACGGTGCTAATTCATAAGTTGACCTTATTTATTGGGGGCTCAAATTGGTCTACCCAGTCACTTTTTCCATTTGACTAATCATACAAAAATAACTTAATTCCTCCTTTCTGAGAAACACTTAAAAAAATCTGAGTCCGATAATCACTTCTCCCCAAGTCTTCTCTTCTTTGGGTGAAACAATCCCAAATTCAGCCCCTCCTTATAGCACGTGGTCTCAAGTTCCAGGACTTGACCGACCTCTCCCCTCTGGAAAGCATCCAGACTGCCAACACCCATTGAAGGACCTAGCCAGTTTCTACCTTACTTTGAATTTGTGTATTTTGATTTTCTTCCATGAGGTTATCATGCTGACCTTAACTCTTCTGAACTTGATTCTATACTATATCTTGAGCTCTTTGATGGAAGTATTTCTAGAGCTCAATCAATAAATAAATACTGATAACTTTTGAATTATCTGGTCTAAAAGACTTGAAAACATAGCTTCTTTTCAAGTTCCTTCTGATATTATCACAAACTGATTCCACTCTTTGTTGACACAAATCACACCTTTCTTGTTCTAGCGTGCAGGGGCAGGAAGAAAAGTCCTGTTAAGCTGCAGTAAGGAACTGTTTTGGTGAACGTGCAGCTTTATAGCGAGACTTGTCACATCACAGGCGGCTCATGTGTTCGTTCTGACATGGAAGGGGGAACCGGGGGGAAAATGAAGAAAATGTTAAGAATCAATGTGATTTTGTCATATTTAAAACATTTTGAATTTTTAGGGCAAGAGACCTGCACATATTAAATATTAATAACTACCTCCTAAAATCTTTGACCATCCACAGTTTTAAATGATCCATGTTGCTCTTCCCTCATTTCTGCAAAAAATGAAGGGCTGACTGTAAACAAATAAGGGAGCCAAAAGACAAAACAAAACAAAAACAAACAGAGACAAAACCCTGGTCTTCTGCAGTTGCATAATGATGAGTGTTTGGTGAAAAAACATGAACCCATATTTCCTTCATTTTGCTCTCTCTCTCAAGGAGGTGTGGGAAGGATGGGGGATAAAATATTTTTGTGGGCTGGTATATAAACACTCAAGTAATTAAATAAGTTGCTCTTTCAGAACTGACTGAGGAGTCAAAGGTATTTGAACATAGCATAAAGTTTGCATTTCCTTTATAAATACCTACAGGTGTAAGAATAGATATAGAAAATGCCACAATTTCATTTGGGGCTGTTCTGAATCCAAAATACTTGAAAAAAGAGTTTGCAATATTGAGGGAAACAGGTGCAGACAGTTTGGACCTCTGGGTGCCTAGGGCCAGTCTCTCGTGGGTGCCAAGTAGAAGATGAGGAGAAGGAAAGCCCAGCTCAGGGCACAGGATGCAGACTGCACTGGTGAGGATTTTAACCCTGCTGCGCTTGCTGCTATTGCGCCTTTATGCTTGGGAAGTCAAACATCTGGGCTATGACATCGGGCTACCTCACAGGGCTCCTGGAAAGAATAACTTAGAATGGTTTCATTTTTTTATTAAAAAAATCTTATTATAATAGGTGATACATTTTATGCTGTAACTGCAGCGCATACTGTAGGTATTCAAGAGAGGAGGCCCTTTTTTGCAAGAATTGTATGATTTACAGAACATCTCTGTGTTCATCTAAAATGGGAGAAGAGGAGCTTCGTGGGTGAGGGGACAGTGAGCATCGATGAGAAAAGGGTAGTTTAAGGTCAGGTGTCTGACTGCGCAGGATCACTTACCTGCCCACCAACTAGGCACTCCTTGGCCCCAGCTGGTAGGGCCTAACTACCCATGGTGCACACGGCACCTGCAATGCAATCTGCTACCCCTTACTTACTCCCACCCAGTTCCTCCTGTTACCAAGTCACCTAGGGTCTGTGATCCCCTACCTCTGTCTAGCTTATAGTTGGCATTTGGACTTAAAACCTCCAGTATTCGGACCCCAAAATTCTGTCTCTTGGACACGCATGGAGTCTGTGGAGGGAGAGTTCCCTACAGCCTCAGTTCTAGAGAATCTAATCCTGGCTGGCTAATTGGTGCCATCCCTAGAGAGGGATTTTGGGATTCAATGTAGCATAGTTGGTGTCCTCCAAACCTTCAGTTCAAGGGCTGCGCCAATGAGGTAACAGCCCTATGATAAGTGAATCCCACGCCATCAGAAGATCTTTTATCGTCAATGCTTCATTGGTATCTAAGGCAATGCTTTCCTCACGCTTGCCATTCAACAATATTCAACGACAGATGTTTACTGAGAACCTACTAAGTGTCATGGACTTACACATTATCTCATTCAATACTTATAGCAACTTTGTAAGATTTTCAGAGGAGGAAGCAAAGGATTAAAAAGATTAAGTAACTTGCCCAAGGTCACACCACTCGTAAGTGGCAGAGCCAAGTTTTGATGCCAACTTAGACCATGCTCTGCTGTCTCATTCTATAAATATCTATTCAGTGCTTAGTTATTTTCAAGACATATTTCCCACCTCTTAAGAAATCAGGCTGCATTACCCCTCCTCAGCTACTCCACGGCCCTGGCTCCAGGAAAGCTAACACTCTAGAGCTTGTTAATTACTCAAGGGCTTTTGGGAAAGGTAGTCAGCTTCTGGTTGGAATGAAGTATGGTTTCAGTCCCTTTGAAGGGGCTAACAGGAGATATCTTGCTTCAGCCTAAACTGCTGAGGGACATATTCAAGTGGACGGCACACAACAGGTTTGGAATAACACATTCCTCAAGTGCTCTGAGTTTCTGACCAACAACGAAAAAATTCTATGGTTAGACTTTTCTTTCTGGACATTCACTAACAGTGATAGTGGAATTAGGTAGCTTTTATGTATATATTACATATAAGCAAAACTCTTCATGGAGAGTTCATCCAGAAACTTCAGGGGGGGCTGGTTCTTGGATGTCTGGACGACTCATGGCATCCTTGGCTCATCCATGAATACTGAGAGCTGCCTGTGTGAGGAGGGAGTGATAACCCCCCTCCCTCCTCCCCTCAGTGAAACACTGTTTCCACCATTCTTTTACCTGCATTGTGAACTCCCCACTCTGAGCCCTGGCAGGTGTGTCTTTTTATTAACTTTTCTCTTCCTGCCAGGACCAGGTCACGGGTGTGAGGTCTGTATAGTCAGTCTCACAGGCCCCACGCTTACAAGGGCCCTGGACTTGGTTTGATGCTCTGTCGTCACCGACTTGAAATTTTTAGAAATTTTTGAACAACAGGCCCTACATTTTGCACTGAGCCATGAAATCATGTGGTTGGTCCTGCTCCTTGCCAGGGAGGAGTCATTCCACACAAGTTTAAGAGTGGTGGTCCCTGTTTACAACTCAGCAGGGACTTCCTCATGGTGGATGGAGAGGTAAGAGGTACACTCTCTTTAGCTTCAATTTCTTCATCTCTGAAATGGGGACAGTAGTACTTACTCTTTCTTGTTACTGTGAGCCCTGAATGACATCATGCATAATACATTCCCATCAGAATGTTCATTTTACAATAGGTATTTGCTAGGTAAAATCCATGGATGACAGAAGGTATAGTAAATAGTTTGAATGCTGGAGTTAGGAGCTGGGTTAGAATAATATCAGACTCATTGTGGTAATCATTTAACAATATATACAAATACTGAATTACTATGTTATACATCAGAAACTAACATGATGTTATATGTCAGTTATATCTTAGTTAGGAAAAGAATCATATCAGCCCGACTGCTTAAAAAGTTGTATACCCTCAGTTAGGTGACTTGGCTTCTCCCAGCCGTAGTTCCTTTACCTATAAAATGGAAATGCTAACATTCACCTTTTAGAGTTGTTTTGGGATTTAAATGGCTAATGTATTTTAAAAACTGAGTTTATCACCTGCTATCTAGTAGGAGCTCAAAAGGTAACAGTTCTTAGATTGGCTCCCTTATAACTCTATTTCTGCACTTATATGATACAACTTCCTGTTTACTATATTACCTACTAAATGTAACCTCCTTGTATATGAAAACAATTTCGTAAAAAATAATTGACGATTATTTTTCTTTCTTTGCTAGACTATGAATTCCTCAAAGGCAGGGACCATGTCTTATTTCCCCTTGTATCCTACAACACATTCTAATGTGTTAAATCTTAGTTGTAGTAAATCTTTCTTCTGCTGTTCATGCCAACAATAAGATGATAATTTTTATAACATTCCTAAATTAGCAATTAATATTTAGCTTGTCAATGATTAAGAAGTAGAATGAATTAAAAATACATTCTTTGCCATCGAAGGCCTTTTTTTCCCCTTGACTTCCACACTTAGCTCATCGTCTTGCATCCCTGGGGCTAGTTCTCGCTCCATTTACAAAGCAATTCCACCAGGGAACATAACTCAGTTTTGTGCAACCAACTACCTTCTCTGGCAACAGCCTGTGTAGAGAGGACAGTGGGGGAAAGCCTTTGCTGAAACCTCAACAGTTTGATGCCTGTTAGAATTCAAATATGCCACAGAACTGTGACTTTCAACCTTTTGAGGTTTATGGATCCCTCCAAGAACCTCTGGAGAGTTATGGACATTCTCTCTAGAGAAGGAGATTCACTATCTTGCATACAATGTCAAGATGTCCTCAGAGCCCCCACAACTCTTGTGCCTCAGGTTAATTCTAATTCTTGTTAGAATAGCCTTGAAAATTCAATGAACTATGTGAAAGACTCAAGTTTCCTGATAAGTTCAGCCTCCACTAGTCACATTTCTAGATTCAAAACAAAGCAAAAACAATTACCACTCCCTAGATTTAACCTCAGGGTTACCCCTGAGGGCCCAGCCCCCCAGCATTAAGGGGTGAGGGCTTCCAGCCAACCAGTGCCTACTTTTTGGAAAACCTAAATTCAGCGGAGTAAAAGGAAGCCTTGTTTGATAATATCGTTTACATTTCCAAATCCCTGGTATCAAGCTTTCTTCCTATCCCTTGTGGCCCTTCCTAAGTTTAGCTGCTGGTGTAATGGGGTAACCATGGCAACAACCACCTGCCTATTTAAAACTGTCTCCAAAGCTAAATAAGGAAGCTTTGAGAAAATGGCTGCTCGCCTGCCTCTCAGTGGACAAATTGGGCACTCCTGGGTATTTTCAACATGAGCAAGCAGGGGGTACTCAAAGAAGCAGCATGCACTCAAAGTTCTTAATATAAAGTGTTCTGGGATCTCGTAAAACAAGGCCTACCTCTATCCACAATTTCTTCACTTATTAGCAGGCACATGGATTTACATGCAAATCCCCATGCCTGTCATTCTAGGGGACCATACTACCTTGACCTTCACCAGGTAAAGGTGAGGCACGAACCTAACTGCAAAGAGTGGTCTTGTTAATGGGAATTGGGAATTAGGAAGGAAAAAGTCATTCAGAGCACGGTAAATTTGGTCATACTTTGCACTAAAACACATAGTTACAACATTTTTCTAACAGAGGTGTTTTGCTAATTGTACTCAACCATGCGGATGATTGCTCTACTTATGTCATATGTTGACCTATGAATTTTTGGAATATAGAGAAATTTCTCCCTCCCTCCACTCCCTTGCTTTCTACCAGCTACAGAGGTGTTGCCTCTTTCTGAGCCAAGAGCGCACACAACTGATCACACTGCACAGCTTGCTCTTTCCCAAACACACTGCATTCTTGCATTTCTTGGTGTCTTTGTGTACATTTGGTTCCTTCCCCTTGGGTTGCCCCTCTCTTTTTGTCAACTTAGAAAATATATACTTGGTTTTCTGTGTCTTGGTTTGGGCGTCTTTGTCATTGGAAAGCTCTCCACACCAAGTTCCATGCCCATCGGTCACCTGGATTCACATCACTTAACACAAATCTCACGTATTTCCGCCTTCCAGTCTGTCTCCACAATTGGACCGAGAGCTGCTGACCAACACCCCCCCCCCCCGCCCCCCCCCCCGCCCCGACCCCACGTCTATTCAAAATATCTCTGGAACAGAGCCTGGTATGGATAAGTGGTATGTTTTCAAAAGATACATTCATTTTGAGTGAATAAACAGAACCCCCATGGGCTTCACAAGCATGCGGCATCTTAACAAGCATGTGTGCATGAGTATGTATAAGGACACCTGTATGAAAAGACCAGAAAAGTATGGAGTAGATGGGGTGTTTTTTAAAAGTGATGTTGTAAATAAACACGAGAGTGAAAAAGGTTGTGAGAAGACAATCAATTGACTTGCATGTTTGTGACTACGGGAGGAGTGTTCCGTGAGTGCGCATGACCCGTGGGTGGGTGTGAGAGCAACAGAATGCGCACGGAGACTAGTTCAGCGATGATCGGACCCTAGACATCCCTTTTCCTGAAGCTGAAAGACCTTCATTATGTTCAGTTTCTGATCTCTAAAAATCTAAAAAGACTTTCTTCTTCCTGGCCAAACTCTCAGGCTGCGGGGTCAGGGGAAAGGAGTAGGAATGAAAATGATGGGGCTTTTCAGGAGTTGGACTTCAAGTGAATGCTTCAGACACCCGGCCCTTCGCATAACGAGAATCCTGCTGGCTGAAGTCAGGCCCGTCAAGCTGAGTGTGAATCCTTCCCTACCTGACTGAGGGAGGGTACAGTGGCGCCCAGGGGTCATCTTGAAATGATACAACAAAGAGGAAAGAGAAAGGATGGAAATTAACTACCGTGATGAAAAAAAGAAGGGAAAAAGGTAACTTAACAATCCCAGGGATAGCAAATGCCAGGCACCTCTCACTTCCTGAAAATCCCCTCCCGCCAGCAGGGAGGGTTTGGTTTTATTTGCACATGATCTGTTTTTCTCTCTCCTCTCCTGTTTGGACTTAACACCCCTCACTCTGGGCGAAGGCTAAGGCTGCGATCCGGTGGGCTGGGGTCTCGCTGCCTCTCCTGCCCTCTGCTGTCGGGGTAGGAGGCGGCGACGCCCTCCGGGTCCTCGGCCCCGGCTCCCGGGCTGCCGCCCCCTCCCCTTCGGGACCGAGAGAAGCTGGGGCCATGCCATCCAGCCTGCCCCTCTCCCCAAGAATCGCGGGGGCTGGGGGTGCGGGAGCAGCACATTTTGGGAAAGCGGCCGAGCCCCAGGAAGGGCTCCACTTAGCCAAGAACTGACTCCACTCGCCCTGGCTGGCGCTTCGCTCCATTCCTCCCGCCCCCTGCTCCCTCCCTCTGCACTTCGCCCTCTGGGAGGGGACGGGAGGCAAGGCGTCAGTTTTCTGACATTGTTTTCTTCTTGGAAATGGAAGCCCTCCTTCCGGCAACGTGGCAGGAAAGCGAAGTCCCTGGGCGGCCGGGCCAAGAACACTCGGGTGCTAGCAGGTGGAGGCCTCCTACGGGGCCGCGGCGCAGGGCGGCGCGCGGGCAGCTCGTAGCCGTAGAGGCTGCACCCCAAAGGCCCTCTTACCTGCTGTTGAATTTCTCAGGGTGTTTCTCTCTCATCACGTGGAACCGGTGTGCAATGGAAGCATCCTGGAAGGAAAAGAGACAGAAAGCAGATCCCTGGTTAGTTAGTGGCCATGATGGTGCGATATGGAAGGAAGGGAAGCAAAGGTTCTCACTGAAATCCCCCAACCTCGGAGAGCCTGTCTCACAGGGGAGAACAGGTCCCAGGTTAGGGGCTAGTGGCGTCCACGCTGGTAGACAGACTCCTTGCAGTATTCATCCTCGACCGGACCATAGTCCAGGGGGAGGGAAGGGGACAGCCGCGGCCCTTTGTTTGAGGAGAGAGGGTGTCTGGATTTGTGAGCAGCAATAACGCAGAAGCCCTTGTGTGTGGAGGGGGGGCGGTTACTGAGGGTGAGCCTTTGGAAATGCCTTGCCATATCCATTTTTAGAAAAGTACTTTTTATTTTGGAGTATTTTAAAACTTACAAGAAGTTGCAAAAAGAGTACAGTGACTTCCTGCGTCCCTTTCACCCAACTCACCCCAGTGATAAGTTCTTTTTTTTAAATTTTATTGTTGTTCAAATACAGTTCTCTCCCTTTTCTCACCACCCCAGCCTAACCCCCAGCCCTCCCCACCTCCCTCCTGTTTCCAGCCCCCCCCATTGTCCATGTGTCCTTTATAATTGTTCCTACAAACCCTTCACCCTTTCCCCCTGAAATTCCCTCCACTCTCCCCTCTGCTCACTGTCAGCCTGTTCTCAATTTCAGTGTCTTTGGTTATATTTTGCTTGTTTGTTTGTTTTGTTAATTAGCCATAAACGACCCTGAATAGCTGCTACAATTTTGAGAAAGAAGAGCAAAGTAGGAGGGATCACTATACCTGATACCAAACTGTATTACAAGGCCACTGTAATCAAAACAGCCTGGTACTGGCATAAAAACAGACAGACAGACCAATGGAACAGAACAGAGAGCCCAGGAATAAACCCAAGTCTCTACGGTCAATCAATTTTCAACAAAGGGAGCAGCAGCATAAAATGGAGTAAAAATAGCCTCTTTAACAAATGGTGTTGGGAGAGCTGGACAGCTACATGTAAACGAGCACCAACTTACACCATACACAAAAATAAATTCAAGGTGGATAAAAGACTTAAATGTAAGCCGTGACACCATTAAAGTCCTAGAGGAGAACATAGGCAGGAAAATCTCAGATATTTCACGCAGCAGTATTTTCATTGATATGTCCCCAGTGATAACTTCTTACGTAACTACAATACATTGTCAAAGCCAGAAAACTGACGTTGGCAAAGCATGTTATATATTAACTCTTAATCACCCACAATAGTAGAAATAATTGGTAGGGTTGGATAACATGCCTAGTAGAGAATAAAAAGTCTGTTTAAACTTCTGGCTTCTGCTTCTTGATCGCTCCTTGCAACAGCTCGCTCCAAGGTCCATGACAGGTTCATTACCACATTCTATGGGCACTTTGCTGTCCTCCCTTTAGCACACCCCTTTGCTGCTTTCCTGGCCACTTTCTCCTGAGAACTCACAGTGTGGAAGGCTCCTGGCACCAGGCTTCTGGGTTCTCAATCCTGGGACCAGAACCTCTTAGCCCTGAGTCCGGTCTGTAGCCCACACTCTGTGTTGGGACCATCTCCAGTTCTCATCATTGTTACCAGCATCCACTGTCTCCACAATGTCTATCTCTAGTACCAACCGTACACTTCAGACCTAAAAATGAACTCATCTTTCCTCCTCAAACTTGGTTTTCCACCCTTGTTTATGGTCTGATTTTCCAGCAGAAGAATGTGTAACACCCTCTTATCCCTCAAGCCCCATGGTCCCATGCCAGCACTTGGGCTGGGGTGGGGGAGAGACAGACACAAGAGAGCTGATTCAGATTTGTTCAGGGGGAAAAAAACCCCCAGAAATTCATTTACCAGAATATGTGGGTAAAAGAGAACTGAAATTCCATACAGTGAATTCTCAGCTAGTGCATATTAATTCTGTTTCTTAATGTGGAAATGCTACGTAACATTTTTTCTGGGATTTTTTTTTTAATGTAAGGAGGCGTAGTGCAGCGAAGAAGCATTTTGTGAGCATATGCTGTGTGTGATGAGCAAAATACAAGCTAATGGTGGGGACAGAAAATCCAGAGGCAAGTTAGGGGGCAAAGAGGAGCTTTTGTAGTATGTACACTTGGCAGAGGAGTGAAGCCCGCCAGCAGCCCCCTACTGAAAAGTAGACAGGCCAGGTCAAGGATATGGCCTTATTCTGTGGTTGGCAAGTACTCTTTGCTGAAATCATGTCTTAGAAATTTCAAGTTTAAACTCTAGTTATTGATTTAGATTTTGGTTTAGGACACATGAAGACTTGAAGGCCTTGGTTAGGTAGGCACCCTGTGGACGCACGACGGGAGATGCACACACCCCGGGGGCCTCAGTCCTCTGTCCCCCGAGCTGCCTGGGCGGCGCTCCTGGCAGCTGGGCTCTGCGCTGCCAGACTGCGCCCACCTCCTTCTCCCTGAGCAAGTTTCAGTGAACACCCTGAACCAAATTCATGTGACATCTGTCAAACGCTTCTCTAGAATTCAAGAAAACATTCCATCTGCTTGTGTTCCTTTGAAGAACCAATTTTCTTCTGTCAGGAAAAAAACAAAAGAAAGAAAAGAAAAGAGAAAAGCAATCACATGTTGCCGGGCATGACTTGTACTTCATGACTCTCCCACCCCCAGTGCTGCTTCAACTGGCTCCCAGCTTCTTATTCTCGGGGATGTGTGCACAGGCCCCTCCCCCTGTGTAGTTCCTTTATCTTTGGCTTTTGCTAACTAGGTTCTGCAAAACTTCTTTTCACAAAGAGCAGCTTTTACAATATTATTAGTTAAGCATGTGGGTCTTGATTTGACAGTGTAATTCCTCGGTAAATGCATGAAGTAGTGAAGGAGAGTTGAGCGGTTCCTTTGCTGTTCACTCCTGAAAAGGCGATGCTGGTCAAGATCTGACCATGTTTCCTTCCCTGGGGATTAAAAAGAGAGTCAGGGTTCACTTTTACCCTCTGTTGAGCTTCTCTCTGTCAGGCACTGAGCGGGCTGTCCTTACATTCTGTAGTGATCTCATTTAAATTTTGGAAACCAGTACTAAACCGGTCAAAGGCTTTTTTGGTAATCATTACAGCAAAATGGGACTTCTGTTCTGAAAAGAGTGGGGTGTAGATGGGAACTGCAAACCTGCGGACGTGATGATGGCATTTTTGAAGACATCATTTTCTCGGGTCCCCTCTGTGAAGTGTTGGGTGAGATGACAGCAATGAGGACATGTGGTTACTCTTCCCCGAACGGAGAGTCCAGTCGCACAGTGGGACAAAATATTCCAGTAGCCCTTCCAAACCCAAGCAGCAGTGCCTAGACTCTGAGAGGCTGGGATGTCTACGCTGGTGATGTGTGGTAGAAATAAATTTACGGTTTTCTTATAGCCACTTAAAAATGTGAAAGGAGAGGACGTTAACTTTAAGAATACAGTTTAGTTAAGAAATCCTATCCTTGTAACATGTAATTAATATAAAAATTATAGCAATATTTTAAATTCTTTCCTTCATACTACACTTTTGAAATTTAGTGTGTATTTTATACTTAGAGCATCTCTCGGTTTAGAGTAGCCCCATTTCAAGGACACAATAGCCGCATGTGGCTAATGGCTACTATATTGGACAATGCATTTCTAGGTCCCTTTGGCAATTTATGAAGATAAAAAGACAGAGAGGAGACGGTGAAAGAGATTATTTGGATTGTTCTGAAAAATTATGGCAGATTGGGGAATTGAAGAGTATAGACCGCTTGCTGAAGACCCCTTTCGGTGAGTCCCATTGTTTCAGTACCTTCATGGCTCTCACAGGTGACACAGAAAAACCTGAGGCTGAAGGAGTCCAAAGGTTAAATTCCCTAACAGGTAGGAGGTCTGTCATTGTGGAAACTGGGCTGGTGAAGTCTGATAAGTATGGCTGTAAGGTGGAAATGGTGCGTGGGGCAGTGTGGTGGCTGTGGCCTCTCCTTGACCCCTGGGGTCCCTGAGCATCAGAAATAGATTTCATTGAATCAAGGGATTAGCTGTTCACTCATCCTGTCGAGGCTCAGTGAAAGCAGAGCCTTTGAGGCATTCAGAGTTACACATACCCGAGGAATTATTTCACAGTCCCCAACTTCCTGTCACTGATACCTGGCCATTCTGACATTTCTGCAAATCTAAAAATAAAGAGCAGAGACAAGGAGGCCAGAGAAGTTAGAGGAAGTAGTGTTCCGAATGACTGTGTTTAAAATCTCCTGCCAATGGACGGAATCAGAGGGACTGAGAAGGCCAACTATTTCAACTCTTCATTGAGGGGAGCTGGCATATATATGGGTGATGGGGATGTGGTGACAATGAGGCCACAGTCACTCCTTGGTTAGGCCAGAGTCTGCCCTGTTTATCTCTCCATCTATTAAATGGGTTCTGTTGGTAACAAGGGTACCAGTGAACTATCAGGGCAAATTCTTTACCAACTATGGGCACCACCGTGGTGGTCATTGTCATCACCTCTGTAAGGCAAGGCAGCGGACATTTGATATTAATAGATATTCCAGGTCCTTCAAAAGCTGCAAAGACTTCGCAAGGCTCTCTTTGCCAAAGAAGTCCTACTCTAATCATTGTAAGGAAGTAAAACCGTGGGTTGGTTTACATACCTACTTCTCCTCTTACAAAGTTTGGGAAATCAAATAGGGAGCAAGAGCTTCTGCAAATGTCAGCCCCAGATTTTGTTAGGGTTGTCTGTTGGCTACTTGTTTTCTCAAGAATTTCCCTTTCCAACTTTTAAAGAGCGAGCACACAAACCCTGCAAACATTGAAAGAAGGCTAAGGGCACACCAAGGAGATAAAAAAAAATCCTAGTTCCTCCCTGCTTTGCAATAAAAATATCAAATATGTACGAGCTAAAGGTGTGTGGGGAAATTATAAGGAAAGATACTGTGAAGTTCTTGATAATTTGGAAGATGAATAGATTGCATTATTATAAGTCAGCCTAGGGAAAATAAATATCTTGACCACTGAGTGGGATGGAGACTCTGTTTGCATGCATTTCCCTTGGGGACAATTAGTTGGTCTTCTTCTTTCCTTTCCCAGTTGTTTGCAAGAATGAATTAAAACTATGACCAGCGTTGGCTCTTGGGATAAGGCTTGGTTATCTAGTCGAGGTGAGGTTGTCTATTCTCTTTTACTGTGTTCAACCATTTGGTAAGCTAATACTGAGTGCTATATATTTTTTTTCTGTGTGGAGAGAGACAGGGGGTATCAGGAATCATGTTGTTTTGGGCAGCCAGAGTGTAGGTGTGTTAAGAGAGAGGATTTGGGGCTGAAGACCCTGAAGGCAGCCATGACTGTCACCTGCCCCCTAGAGGTTCCCAGGCAGGTCACCCTGCCCTGCTGCTCAGCTTTCACTTTTGGCTGGTTGCTCATGGGTGCTGGTTCCCCTCTGCCTCTCTCTTTCTTCTCCTTGATCTATTTCAGTTCTGGTTTCTGCTTCTGTGAAGAACCACTTCCTTTGACAATTCTCTGCTCTCATAGGCTGTCTTCAGACTTACTAAAGACTTTATAGGAACCATCTACATCAGAATTATCTCAGGGGCTTGTTCAAAATACAAATCCCCAGACCTTACCCAGACCAACTGAATCAGAGAACGAATCAAGATGGAATTCCATCAGGGGGTGGAATTGGCATTCTGAGAAGAGGCACAGGTGAGCTATCACACACTAAATTTTGAGTCATCCCCAGCCCCGCACCAAATGCTGCTGTGTCTGGTGACGTGAAGGTGGAGGGGAGTGTGCCGAAGCTGCGGGGCTCATGGCCCACAGCTCAGTGGGCTCCGAATCTCCACAGCAGGGACTCCTGGCTCAACCACTCACCAGCTCAGACGTGTCTGTACCTTTCTAAGCTAAAGTTCCTTCTTATAAAATGCGGAAAGATAATGATGATACCTACCAACAGGAAAACTACGCCTGGTATGCAGTAGGTACCCAATAAATATTAGCAAGTTATATCCTAGTTGTTACAGGCAAAAGACTCAAGTTTTTGTGAAAATGTAATGACAGGAAGCCCATGCTCCAGAAGCCCCATGAACACCAGACATGTCAGTCATGTGTGATTTGTAGGAGGAGAACATTGCATGTCCCCATCAGAGGAAGTGGAGCCTAGCAGGTGATCCAAAAAGGAGATGGGCCTTTGAGCCAAGAAGAGGAGGGAGGAGTCTGCCTAGGTCACTGGCGAGGGGAGCTGGAAGAATCCTAGGGAAAGATGGCTCCCCCAGCTGAGGCCACGGGAGCTAGAAGATGAACAAGATCCAGGCACAGAAACCCCTGAACTCATGCCTGGTCCGATCCGCCATCCTCTCAGAACCTGACTGTGGGCCCAGCAGTGCCCCTCTCTTCTGCTTAGTAACAGAAAAAGAGCACTGTATTGGGAGTCAGAAAATGAAGGCAAATCCCTTGATCTGTCTCTGTTTCCTCACCTATGAAGTAGAGATAATACTACCCTTAGTGTAGTCATAAGAATCAAGAAAATATCGGTAAGTATGGAAAATTTTAAATCTTACAAATGTAAGGTATTACTATTATTAATCCTTTCCTTTCCCATGGTTGTTCTAGTCTTATTAAAAAACAAAACCTTTTCCTTAAACCTGCTCTTGTCTCAATATATCTATCGTTTCTTCTCGCACACTTTTTTTTAACAACCAAAATTGTCAAAAGAAGCACAGGTGAGGATGGGTGAGGAGGCAGGTATCACACAGTCTGGGTTTGGAGGGATTCAAATGCATATGAAACTGGGCAGCATAATTCCTCAGACAGGGGCACAGAGGAAAGAGTGGCTTCAGAATGAGGCACAGCATGAGTGTGCCAGTTCTGCCCCTTATTCATCCCATGTCCTGAGGCCTCACCTGTAGAAAGGGGACGGTGGGGACAAGATACCTGCTGGATTGCTGTGAGGACTAGAATACGTAAAGGAGAGCACACAGTAGGAGCTCAATACATGCTACCATCTTTGTTGTACCTCCCTCTAAATCCCAGCTCTATTTACAACAGTGATGGATCTCTTTTCTCTTTCATCCTGCCCCCAATAGTTTGGGAAGCAATGTCTACTCTGTCTTTGTTGGACCAGAAGGTGAGTTCATTGAAACAAAGTAGCTGAGCACTGGGGGCTGGGGGAAGAAGAGAAGTGTGGCACCATCTGTGTGTATGTGTGGCAGAGGGAGGAAGAGACAGGCACAATTAAACCAATCCCTTCAATCTAAGGCAGAGAGTGCACGGATGGGGTGAGTACAGAGGGTTGTGGAAACACCAAGAGGGAGCACAGAGCTCAGCCTAAGGGGTCAGCCAGGGGATATGCCTCTGGAGTGTGGGGAATGGGGCTAAGAAGAGGGAAGAAAACAGGAGAGAAGGAATTCTGAGAGTCAAGGCAGCCAAACTAGTTTGGGACCACGTAGTCCTCTTTGGAGAACAGAGTTCCAACTCTGAAAGCTCATGTGAGGGTCTCCTGCTGACCTCACCCCTTGGTTACTTCTTGGTGTTGCTTTCCTTTAACTGCTTCAAATTATCCAAAGGGTAAATCTGTCTTTTGAAAATGACCTGTCTTTTCTTGTGTTAACATTACAGGGGAGGGAATTTCCGCTATAATCAAGGATGGGGGCTTGGTGCAATCAATAAAGATGTCCAGATGCAAGGATGCAGGGACCCAGAAGGGAACAATGGTGGACTAGAACCTTTCCTGCTCATCTGGGCATTTCTCTTCTACGCAGAAAGGCAATCCCTGGCCAACTTACCACGCCAATGGAGAAGTAGTTGTTCATGATGTCGTACGGGACCTGGTCCCCATTCTCCACCTCTTCTCTGGGGATGACTTCCAGGTGCCAGCGGTCCAGCATCACCAAGGGGCTCTGCTCGATCTCCTTCAGGATTTTCGTCAGGCTCCCCCCTTCATAACCTGTAGAGCATAACATTGCATTTTCCCCAAAGCAGACAGCTAAGTTGTTGCTGATGTACAGGCCGCTGTCAGGGCAGGGAATCCTGTGGGCATCTGTGACTTGGAGTCCCCTCAGTGTGTCTGTGGGCCAGAGACACTTACATTCCCTGAGCCACAGAATAGAAGAGGACAATACGGAGTAATTAGAAAGAAGCTGGGGAGATTTGAAAACCGGAGTAGATGGGGTGGGGTGGGTGCAGGCCAAACGTGGGCAGGCTGTGCTGCTGAAGTAGGCCCTAGAGAATTGGTGGGCTGGGTGGCCGCGAAGCTGCTTGTTGAAGAACAGAGGATCCATTTTCACCCCATGTCATGTTGCAGAGGAACAGGGTGGTAGGCAGAACTTTAAGATGACCCCCACGATTCCTGCCCCTGCTCCCCTCCCCTACCCCCTGGCCAGTGTATACACCATTCGAACCCCCTGGGATTTGTGAATATCAGACGGGAGAGTCACTGTCCAGTTAGGTATGTTATATGAAACAGCTGACTTTAGCAAAGGGAGATGGATTGTCCTGTGTGGAGCTGACCTAATCAGGGGAGTCCTCAGAATGGACTGGGCTTTTCCTTGGGAAATAGAAGCTTGAGAGGGATTTGACATGAGGAAGATTCTCTGTTCCAGCTTTGAAGATGGAGGGACCATCTGGCAAGGAATGAGGGAGGCCTCAAGCATCTGAGAGTGGTCCCAGGGGACAACCAGCAAGGAAACAGATCCCCAATCCTACAACCATGAAGAACTGAATTCAGCTAACAACCTGAATGAGCTTAGAAGCAAATTCTTCCCCCGGAGCCTTCAGTGAGGAGCAGAGCCTGTCTAATGCCCTGCTTTCAGCCTGTGAGGGCCTAAGCAGAGAACCTGGTCACCCTGCTCCAGCACTTCTGGCCTAATGGACTGTGAGCTAAAAATGGATGTTTTAAGCCTCTACATTATGATATTTATTATGTAGCAATAGAAAACTAACATAGAATGTGAATCGTAAGTGATAAGAGGTTAGTAGGAAGAGACAGTCTTTTCTTTCAAATAACACTTCTATTGTTTTTAATCCTCACCATAAGACATTTTTTCATTGCTTTTTTTAGAGAGAGAGGGAGAGAGAGAGAGAAGCATCAATTGGTTGTCTCCCGTACATGCCCAGACCAGGGATCGTATGTGCAGCCTAGGTATGTGCCCTGACCAGGAATTGAACCCCCAAACCTTCAGTTACAGGAGGACACTCCAACCACTGGAGCCACAGTTCTGTGTTCCTGCTTACATTTGGGGCAAACTTGAAGAGTATTTTCAAGTTGCTAGGGCTTTGGTCAGCTCATTAGGGGATGCCCCACAAGACAGCACTGGCAGCACTTATGTAGTGGAGGGACTTGAAACTATGTGGGAGCACAGGCTGGGCTTCCTGCATGAAATCTGTGCCTAGCTAAGCTGCCTAGATGCTCAGGGCCTGGGGCCACACTCCGCCTGTCACTCTGAACAGAAGGCTCTTTTCTAGTCTCAGTGAGTGGCTGAAGACCCTGAAAGCTCTTCCAGTACCTGCCAACTTGCTCCTAGGGCTGGCTCTCACTTACTCTGGCCCAAGCATGAGCCAATCTCTGACCGCCGACTGACCGCTGCTGGGCCTGGTCTTGAATTGCTCTCTGAGTTGATCAGTTACCTTAAGCCCCACTCCGGTTCTGCCTGCCAGGCTGATCTGTGTGCTGCTTGTGCTGATCCGAACTTCTCCACTCTCTGGAGCATGCCCAGCTCTGTGGGGGCTGTTGCAGTTTGCAAAGGTCTCAACTTAGCTCCTGCCCATTGTCCTGTAAGGTTACTATCTGAGGTCCCCCTTAGGGAATTTTCAAAATGGGGGCCCATGGCTATGGGGGGCTAAGATGATCTGGATGCGCGTAACAGCCGGTGATGTGGCTTTTCAGTCTGCGTTCTGAGTCCTAATTTAGAAGACCGGTAATTTGGGAAGGGGGGATTTTATGCAGAAAACACCTAAGTGTGCCCCTCCTGGGATGGGCACTGGGGGGGCAGACAAAGGGGGCTCTACCTTAAAGTGGACTTGTTCTACTGGGGAAGGCAGGCAGTAAGCAGACAGTTCCAAGAGGACAGTAACAATGTAAGGGGTAAGCATAGGCCTTGGCATGGAGTGCAGGGCAGGAAAGTGTCCATGAAGTCAGTCTGGCCCCAGAGTGGAGTATGATTCTGTGGAATGTGATCCCTGAAAAGGAAATTCAACCTTACTTTGTGGAGCATCCCTGTCGACTGGAAAGCTTATCCCCAGGGGAGTGCCACTCACAGGCAGACTCACCTCCTCCCCAGCGGAGACATCTGGCCAGGTCATTTCCTGTTCCAAGAGGCAGGACAGCCACTGGTGGATGCTTTGCAAAGTTGGCCTTATCTGTAACCCATGCAGAGGAATAGAGAACCATATGCCATGGGTTATAGAATGTTCGCGTTATCTAGTTATCTCTGGCCTGATGCCTGACCCCCTCCATAGCGTTCCTTGTTTGAATACCTCCCATGATGGGGAGCACATCTTTTCCTAAAGTCATTTCTTCCACCTGCAGTGTGCTGACTACTACAAAGGGCTTTCCCCCCATATTTAGCAAAACCTGTCTCCCTGTAACTTGCACCTCTTCATCCTAATTTCATCCTAATCTGTCCCTTTGGGATGATAGCACACCTGAAAAGCATTAGTTTGCAGGGCTTTAACCCTTAATGGTAACCAGCACTTATTACATTTATCCCTCAGACCAACCCTACCGGGTATTATCATTTTCCTCACAAATGAAGAAACTGAGGAACAGAGAAGGAAAGTAATTCCAGAGCCAGGATCCAAACGCAGAGCTCTACAACTCCAGGGCCATGCCCATCCTTTCTTGAAGGGCTCAGCAGGTGCACAGACAGTGACACAGGTGGGGTTTGAGACATTGGGGAACAGTGGGGCATTTGGAAAACTGAAAATGTTATACCTAAAGTCACTCATGTTCGAAAGTTTAAACATAACATTGCATCTAACAGAAAACTTCCAGGTGTCATTTGGCACCCAAGAAGCAGTTTGCCACTTCCACCACCTCCCAGACTTGCAAATACACAGACTCCTAATCTTATGTCCTATGCTGCTGTGAAGCAGCCTCAGACTGCATTAGAGAACGCACAGCAGACCGTGGATGTTTTAATCTGGCTGAAGATCTACAGCAGTAGGTTGGCTGACTGGGAAAGTTGAACGAGGCACAGGTACCCAGGGCTCCAGGGGGCACTATTTACATAAGCCTCAGTTCACCTAGTGCTGTGGGACTGAGTGACATTATGGGGGAGCAGTGGTGGGGGGGCCAGGGCGATGCAGGAATCAGCATCCTACATGAGGCTCACACTAGGGTTGCCCCAGCAAAACAGTTCATAGGTCCCTCAGCTTGTCTGACTTATGCCAGAAGTGGCTGAGCCCAGTCAAAACATAGGGCTGAGATTACTGCTGGGAAGGTTGAGATGGAGGATGGAGCAAAGCAATAGACTCTCACATCCTTCCCAGCACCTATAGTCTGTGTTTATGCCCTGCTGCCTTTGCACATTCTGTTCCCTTTGCCAGGAAGGCCCTTGTTTCCTTAGGTCTGCTCTTTCTACCAGAACCTCCTTCTCAGCAGGTCAACCATCCTCACAGTGTGGAGGCTAGAAAGCTGGATGCCATCCTAGGTTTCCTTCTCTCTCACCCCACATCCATGCACTCATCAGTTCCTCTGTGCTTTCCCCTTAGTAGATCTCCAAGCAGTCTTTTCTCTCCATCCCCAAGGTGATGCCTGAGTTAGGTATGATAGGACTCCTTCCCACTGGTACAGCTGCAAGTGCCTCCTCTCAGCCTCCAGTTCCACCCCCTCGTGTGTTCTCCAAACTTCCACCAGGGTGGGCAATCCTTGAACCACAGGCCCGAGCACATCAGTACATTCACAGTGCTTTCACGCTTTCGGGGCTCCCCTCACTCCTTAGCATGGCACACCAGGCCCTTCCAGGCTCTGACTTCCTCTCTAGCCTCATCCTTTTCACATTCTCCTGCCCAGTCAACATGTCAACCACATCTTAGTGTTTTCAGTACCTTAAATTATAGGCTCCGTGTTCCTCTGCTCAGATGTTGCCTCTGGGAAGACCCCCCTGGTGCCTCTGGGAAGACCCCCCTGGTTGCCCTCATCTGCACCAGGTGCCTCTCCGGGATGTTTCTTTAGCACCAGGGAGGATCTCATCACACTGCCTTGTAACTGGCTACTCATTTTTTCCCTGAATGTACTGTGACCTCCCCAGGGAACTATATCTCATTCACCACAGTATCTCCACACATACTTGCTGAAGGTCTATTATGTGCCAGATGCTGTGTTAGGTGCTGAGACCCTAACAGCAAGTGAAAAGGCCATGACTTAGGCTCTCATGGTACCTGTAGCTAAGGGGAGAGACAGATAGGAATGAGGTCTTCCCATAAATGAGGCATAATTTCAAATTCATACTGGAGAGGAAAGGAGTGTGGTCCTATAATAAGGGGACAGAAGCTGTAGATATGTCAAGAAAGGCTCTCCAAGGAAGCCACACTTTGGCTGAGATCCGAAGAAGCTGACCGAGCAGAGACCAGGGGAGCATACCAGACAGGAGGAACAACTTGTGCAAAAGCCCCGTGGTGGAAGGAACTGGGCCATTCAAGGGTCTGAGAGAGGGACTATGTGGCTTGAGTCTGGAGGGAGAAGACTGGAGGTATAAGGCCGGAAGGGTGGGCAGCTGCTAGACCACCTAGGGCCCCGTTGATCATTTGAAGAATTTTCGTCTTTGCCTTAAGAATAATGGGAAGCCACAGACGTGCTCCACACATACCATGAACCCACTGACATTCAGGAAAGATCACTCTGGCTATAGAGGGAGAACAGATAAGGATCAGGGAAGGGACCAAAATGGGGTTGTAAAGAGCACTGCGTAATTGCTACAGTATTTCTTGAATGATGAGTGAATGAACACTATATAGTTAGGCCTCTTACCACTGTTTTTTCTACTTGAGCCCCTAACCTGTGAAAGCAGATCATCTCACATGACCTTCTTTCTGTTTTGAGCAGCCTCTATCACCTGTGTCCTCTGAAGATGCACCTTCTAAAACTTTTCACCAAAGCCTACTCTCTCCTTCATGATGGAGAGGGAACCGTGCAAGCAGCTGCCAGTGCTGCAGCCATCCGCCCTCTGCCGATCAGCTTTTCTTTCCTCAGCTCCCAGGGGACGCCTCCCACAAAACAGCTCAAGCCCAGGTGACAGGAGAGTGTGGGTGGCTGCTTGGCAGGGCTGTGTCCATGGAAACCAAAGTGTGTGTAGGGGACACAAAGGTGGCTGGTGTGCAGGTGCTGGTCCCAACCCTCTGGGTGGTCTGCTTATGATCCATGGAGGCTCAGCCGCCCCTGCCCTGTTCAGGGTCTATCATGGCCCATCGTTGACTCTGCTCTTGCCCTCACCTCCCACATCCAGTCTGTCAGCAAATCCTCTTGGCTCTACCTTCAAAAGATACCCAAAGCTGTCCACCTCTCACCACCTCCTCTGTTTCTGTTGTATCCAAACCAGGATCATCTCTCACTTGCGTGCCTGCAGGAGCCTCCGAACTGGTCTCCCTGCTTTGCCCTTCCTCTAAATCTGTTGTTTCCCTCCTTTGCTCAAAAGTCATCCAGCACCTCGGGACTTTCCCAGTATGAAAGCCATATTCTGTATAATGTCCTACACTTCCTGGTGACCTGGCTATGTACTATTTCTGCTGCATGCTCTGCCACTCCACCTTCATCTGCTTGGCTCCGATACACTCTGCAGCCTGGGCTGACCTCCCTCTAGGTCCCCATGCAAACGTCATCTGCTCTGTGAGGTTTTCCCTGACCACTAGGATTTAGATTGCACCCCGGCCCCCACAACTGCGTTCCCTTTGCCCCTTCCCTGCTCTATTTTTATCACCTTCTGACACATTATATGTTTCACTTATGTCTTTGTTTATTGTCTGTGTCTCCCCTATAGAGGGAAAGCTTCATGAAGACAGGATTTTTGTCCATTTGCTTATTGCTGTATCTCTATTGCCTCGAGGAGAGCTTGGTGCGGAGGTGCACAGGCAAGTTTTGTGGAATGAATGACAGGAAGACAGAAGCAGCCCAGGGCTTGTTGCTCTGGGCCCAGTCTCTGACTTTGATGATGGCCTTCCCCAGCTCTTCCCATTCCCATCCTCATGTTCCGCTTCCCAGTGTTTACCTGGGTTCTCCAGGGTTAGATCTTGAATATACTCTTATCCCAGGATTTCAGAGTCAGTTTCTGTTATTTACTGGGGGTCAGGTATCCAAGGAGCTGGACTAGAACACCCCTGATCCCAGCCTGGACTGCCCGCACTGCCCCTCTGAGTGAAGAGTATTGGACACAGCCCAGTGTGGCCTTTCTTTGCTCGCACTGATCTGCACTTTCTAGATGTGCCTTCTGGGCTTGGGCTCCTGGTGCTCACCTCAAGGAGATTTGCTCTGGGATATGCCTCTGTGCTTAGTGCTCTGGCCTTTTTCTACCACCTGGATCTACCTGGGGTCTCAGCTCCGGCCCTCCCCTGACCACCCAATCCTGTCTGCCCTGCCATTGACGAAACCCCAGCCACCACAGATGCTTTTTCAGCAAGGCCTGAAACAAACCGTTACATCTGTACCTGTGGGAGTCCTTCCACTGTCCTGTTTCTTTGTTTTTCCACCCAAATTAGGTATTTAGTCAAGCATTGGTCCAAGAGTGGAAACAAGGTTGACCAAAACGTGGCTACATTTCTCTTTCTTTTGTATCGCCTTCTTGGGACTTTAAATGTACTTACTGTAAGTAAACTGCAGAGGCCCTCCCAGCCCATTCTTACCAATGCAATCCAAAATCCAGCCGACGGTCCCATCTCCTCCACAGGCCAAGACGCGGAAGTCTGGAGTGTCACGGAAAAAGTTCAGTCTGGGAAGTAAAAGAAAGGCCCAAATGGTCTTGTTTACTAGGTTGTGGCTGACTTTTGACACTGCTTGAGTCAGAGCCCCCCCCCCCCCCCACCTTTCCTGGAAGTGTGTTATGACCTTGATTCCTTTTGGGGTTGAAAGGGTCACTTAATGTTCTGAAACCAGAACTTACTACGCAATGCCATTGAGTATGAATCTCAGGGGCCATCCTTGTATAAGGAGAATCTGACTCAGCATTGAACACAGAACTTTTTTCCCCCTAGAAATTCTCTATCATTTGTGCAGAGGAATCTATAGTTTGCTTATTTCAGCAACAATACAACTAACCCATGACATTTTGACTCCCCTCCGGGTCTCCTGCCTGCTCTGTCTCCACAACCTCTCATTTAAATCGGATGCACTGAACTAGCTAGATCTTTATCCCGCTCTCCTGTGGGTCCAGACCTAAGTGGAGTGAGTACCATCTCCCCCTGGGCATCTTAACCCTCGCAGGGAACTGTCTGTGGATAGAATCCAGAACTGTGAACTTGGAAGAGCTAATATTACATTCTTTTCTTCCCTAAGCTCTAACTGACATTTAGTGTTTCCTTCAACTGTGAATGTAGGCCACAAATACAGACATATTAACAATGCCTGTGACTTTGTGAGGAGTTGAAATCACAGGTATTTTAATGTTTTACTACAGGTGTGGGAGATATTTCATGCTATTATGTATGCTCATCACTACTTTTAATTTACAGTAGTTATTAGACTTGCCTGTGGAATTTGCTACATACAATATGTTAGCAAATCACATATATTTCCATACTGCAAATTTCTTTTCTCAACATTTTGATAACTATTTTGAATATAATTAGTTTCCTTGGTAATCCTATGTATTTCATTTTATGTTTAGAAAAATATTGTTCTGAGAAGGGGTCCTCAGGTTTCATCAGCCTGCCAACCAGGTTCCTGGCCCGGAAAGGATAAGAACCTCTGCTTCAGTGCAAATGTGACTCATGGACACCCTGGGGTGGGATTTGGGAAACTGAAGCTCAGTTGTTCCTCTTTACCCACACTGGTGGTCTGAGAAGACCCCTGGGGCTGTGTGAGTCACTGACACAGCTGCAGGCAAATTCACATTCCCTCTCTTCCTCTTCATTCCCTGCTGTCCTATAGGAAGTGAATTCTGAATGGAGGCTCCTATCACCTAGACAGCCCGTCTGATTACAGACTGACCTCTGAGACACTCAGCTGCAGCAGCTCTAGAAGTTGTCGCCAGGCTTGTCAGCCAGGGCAAAAACAATTTAGGAAGGATGAGGTTAAGCAACAGCATTGCATTCAAGTCTTAAAATGCCCCCAAAGAGAATGGGCTGGGAAAGGTATCTGTGGGCTGCTGCTCAGCTGCAAGTCAGAAGGGAGGAGCAGCTGGCGGTCACGGTGGCCGCCATTGCACCCGCGGCGGTGTAGGTGGGCTCTGCTTTGAAATTAGTGTTAAATGGTGGCAGAGGTGCTGACTCTGTACTCAGGTTTCTTTCTCCTTTTAACTGGGCTTTGCACTGCCACTTCCATATATTATAGCTTTGTGTCAAAATACTGAAGACAGAGACAGATTCCCTGTTTGGAGTCCTTACTCCAGCCCTTCTGCAGGTCTTGCAGAACCCAGTGTGGAAAAGCAAGTTAGGAAGTTGGGCAAAGTGGCTGTGTGCTGAAAAACCCAGCCCGTGTGCACAGATCTGAGGGCCTGGCCCCTACACAGCCTCTGGCCAGCACGTGTTTCTAATGCAGCATTTCTGTCTGGTCAGAACAGTCTTTGGGTGCCTTGCAGGCCCGATGTTGGAGGAGAATCTGATTACAGGGACCCGCAGCTCATCACGTTAGTGCTAACACAAGGATCTGTTCCTCCTGTCAGACCTTCAGTCCAGTTGCCAAGGGGCTGCCTCATCTCCTCTCCTTACTCTCCCTGTCTAATGAGCAGTGAAAGAGCCAATAAGCAAGTGACTGGAGAAGGGCCACAGGGAGCTTAACAATCTCTAAAATGGACAATCCAGGAAAACAGTGATTTCATTGGATAACTAATTGTTTTGATCCTAAAATGACCCACAGCAGAACACACAGCAGAACTACTGACTGACAGTGATAGGAAATTCTTCCCTTCTCTCTGAGGATTCAGTATGAAGATACAGCTAACACAGCCTTACAAATAAGTAAAAGTAATTTACCAGCCCGCCCTTCCTGTCAATCAAATGAATGGCATATGCAGGAGGCTACTTCCCAGAGTCAAATATAATGAGAGTTCCTGAGTATCTCCAGGAGGAAGTAAGAGCAGATATAAGATAAGGAAGAGAAAATGAGTAAAATGGCAGGAAGGGAAGTCCACAAATGAAAAAAGACAAAGAAAGGTGACAAAAAAGGGATTCTTCAGAGACCAAAGGGGAGAGGGAGAAATAAGGAGTAAGGATTGTTCTCCATACCCTGGAGTAGGCCCCCCATTGTCCAGGTTGAAAACTTGTTTGGGGTTGAGCAGATAGTGGAATTTCCGAAGAATTCTATGGGGAAAAAAAAGAAAGAGAGAGAGGAGAGGCAGAGAAGGAGAACGTCATTATGAGAAGTCACAGCAGGGCAAATAACTCTGGAGCCCATTGATGGTGGGAATGAAGGTCCATTTAAACCCCATTGGGGAGAAGACTGAAGGCAAGCCCTGCAGACCCTGAAGTCCCAGCTTCGGGTGCATGACTCATGCCCTAGTCCCTGGTTCAAGGCCTCCCCATTCTCCAAGACTCTAGCTCCTAATCCCAGAAGTATCACCCCTTGTAGAAAAGACAGGACAGAGAAACTCAGAGAACAGAGCTTCAATTCTCCTAAAGCTTTTTCCTTCACGGAGACCTTCTCTCAAATGTTCTGTATGTTCTAGGTTGTAGAATTCTGCTCTTTGTGGACTATACAAAGGCATCATGAGACCCTCGAAAGAAAGGTCACCCAACTCTTTGAATCAGGAGGAAACACAGGAGGTGGGGCTGGGGCAGGGGAGGGCTGGGGCAATGACCCCATCTAGGCTTGGTTTCAAGGCTCCAGCTTGAGCTAATCAGATCAGCTCAGAAGGGGTGCTCTACCCTTTGGAGTGGGGTAGGGGTTCTCATAGTTGTTGCTTCAATCCTACGTATTATTATTTTTAACCTGGATTCCAGGTCACATGCCATCTGTACATTACCCCGGAGCTGAACAGGACTGGGAGTCAGAGATGCTTTGCCCTTTTTCCCTCTCTCTTCCCATTCTCTTAGTGCTGCCAGCAGACTGGGCATTTCCTTCACTGATGAGGTGAGTACACTACTTCCATGGGCTGGATAGGTCAGGAAGTCCCAAATGGTAAGTCCTGCCATATCTCTTACTCGAGAAAACACTTGAGAGATTAGGAAGGAAACAGGCATGTCAGAACTTGGCCTGACTCTGGGACCCATAATAATGGCTCATGTGACAGGCCCTAAGCTAAGCACTGTGTCTATTTTAATCCTCACAACAACCCTAAGAGAGGAGAAATTATTATTTATTTACAGAGGAGGAAACCAAGGCACTTGAACCAGAACATTAAGATATAAGCAGTAGGGCTGGGATTTGAACCCAGGCCTGCTTTTCTCCACAGTCCACTCTGTTATGGCTGAAGGGAAGAAAGGACCCAAGTGGGGCTGTTTCAGCCTCTCCATTTTGAAAAAGAAGACAACATACCTTTCTCCTTGTCTCCCTCCACTCTTGGGGTTCACCAAGACCAACAGAGGGTGGGTACCCGGGGTGGGGATGATCTTATACTTAAAAAGGTAAAAGAGAAAGAAATTAGCTCTGTTTCAGCCAACAGGGGGAACAAGATGAGAGTTTACACTGAGATAGCACGTGGGAGAGGTGGATAGGAAGCAGTTACAAGCATGGAGGAGAGGAGGGTGGGAGGTAGATTTTTGTCCACTGGCTGAGCCTTTGAGGGGGTGAGCAGCTAGGTGTCTTTAGCTTGAGTGGCCTTAAAGTAGTGTGAATGGTGACAGGGTTTAAGGTCAAAATCAGAGATGGGACAATGGCATCATAGCTTCAAATCATTCAACAATAGTGAGGCATTGTGCCCACAGCACGAGATTAGGTTTTGTGAGAAATACAGCAGAGTATGACCTTTGACGGTATGGCCATCTGGTCAAACACCTAGATAAAATAACACTCATGAAGTTAACCATGACTTCCACCCAGCACCGATTTTCCTCCTAGGAAAGTTCCACACTTCTTACTGTCCAGTGGGTCCCTTCAACCAGATGTCTTACCATCAGGTTGCTCCAAACCTCAACGTGTCCCAAACTTGACCTATCTTCTTTCATCATAAAACTGGTCACCTCTCCTGGCTCCCTGTTCCAGTTTAAGTGTGGCACTGTCATTCATCCAGTCACCCAGGGAAAGAAACCCTGTTCGCCAAATTCTTTCCTTGGACTGCCCCTTTCTCTCTGGCAGCTGCCACAGTAACCACACTGCTCGGGCATTTCCCAGCTCAGGTAAGTCCTGTAGGCTGTCCCCATGTGGTTCCTCCCCACGACATCACATTAGTCACACTGCTCTTTCTCAGGAACCTTTAATAACACCTCATTGCTCAGAGGGTGAAATCCAAATCTCCTAACCTTTCATCCAAGCATTGCGGTATAGCCCCACTCGACTGCTACCTCTTAATTACTCTAACCCTCACTGCGGTTCCAGCTAAGCCCAGCTCCTAACCTCCAGTGAGTGTGTCTCCTGCATTCCCACCCTGTGAGTCGGCTCACACTGACTTCTTCTCCTGCTCAGTGCCCGGAAATGCCCCCTTCCTTCTTTACAACCTTTAAAAAAATTTCTCAGCCTCAGGGCCCAGTTCAAGAGCTACATCCTCTGTGAAGTTTCCCTCAGTTACTGCAACTAAAACTACTGCACTTGAAACAGGTAATACCTTCTGGATTTCTTTTGTGGTTATTTGTTTGTTTTTTGTTTTCTTTTTTTAAAAGATTTTATTTATTTATTTTTAGAGAGAGGGGAAGGGAGGTTGAAAGAGAGCGAGAGAAACATCAATGTGTGGTTGCTTCTCATGTGCCCTCTACTGGGAACCTGGCCCACAAACCAGGCATGTGCCCCGACTGGGAATCGAACCGGCAACCCTTTGGTTTACAGGCCGGCACTCAAGTCCACTAAGCCACACCAGCCAGGGCTGTGTTTTATTTTCTTAGATAAATGTCTCAAAACGTCAACTGGATCTTAAATGCCTCAAAAGCTCTGTGTGTGTGTGTGTGTGTGTGACTCATCCACCAAGGGCCTCATAACACCGGATGCAGGAGTGGGCACTCAATAAACACTTGCGAGTTTAGCTGAAGGACAGACTGATACAGAGAACAATCTGCTCCATATGCTCGATCTAATGCTCACTTACCCACATCCCAGGCTAAACACACAGCAAGCACAGAGCCATGCTGCTTGGAATGGACAGCGCCATTTTTTATGATTTTTAGGAATGTTCTTATTTGCTCCAGGGCAACTGTCTGTGTGACACCCAGAGGCATCTTGGAACCTGAAGAGTAACTTTTACTTTTGGGGGTGGTATTCAAGAATATTTAACAACCTGTACAGCATGAGACTGCCCAGTCAGTACAGATGTGGGATAACCGATTAGATGCCAGCTGTGAACAGCTGCTATGCCTGCATTGTGTGATCGTGTGCATGGGTCCGCTTCACCTTACTCTCTGTCCTTCCAGGTATCTGGAGCTTTCTCACATTATTAAGGCTCCCCATCATCGTTACTTCAGTTTTAATTTTCAAAACACTCTAATCGGCATGTTTTTCTTGAATCGCAGAATACCTCGGCAGGGTGGGGGTGGGGGATGGGCAGTGCAGGGATTGCCACGTCCCTTTTCAAACAAGGAAACAGAAGGCTCAGAGACACGGGAAGGGCCTTCGTTTTCTATTTTATTTCCTGGCTCTTTGTACCTCACCAGGTTGTCTTTCCTGCAGTCCCTGGGTCTTTGTAGAGAAGATACTGACTGGTGAACCCAAGTAAAAAATGAATTGTTAACTACGCATGTAAGGGTAAAGAAGAACTTTTGGAAATGTTAGCTTCGTTTTGGCCAATTGCATTCTGGAGACAGTGTGGCAGTCTTGGAAAATCCATTGAGTATTTTTAGGCCACACTCTTGTTATTATTTAGCATATTGACATTTTAAAAGCAACTCGTTCCTAAAAAGGTCAATTTGACCAGCCATAGGATCTACCAACCTCCCTTCCCACCACTTGCCTACAGTATGTGGTCCAAGGTAATTCCAGAGGCTGGCAATAAAAAGTGTCATGTGACATAACCGATCAGATGAGAAAGCAAATGTTGAGATATATTTCTCAAACCCTGTCTTCCTCTCCACAGCTTGGACAGACTAGAATGAATTCTCAGACTTGAGCTTGCTGAGTTACCTGCATTACAAGTTCACCCTTAGTGGACACACTGCCGTCAGAGTTCCCACCTGGCCTGTCCTGTGAGGAGAGAGGAGAGATAAACATGTTTTGAAAAAAAAAAAGCGCCTAACATATTTTTTAAAAAGGGATCAGAAGAAAAACAAATGGTTAATAAAAAGAAAGATAATTAGAAAACCAGTACAGAATGGGAAGGAGTTCTTCAAAGTGGGGCTTTGGACCTAAGAAAAGAAATGTTGGCCTATTGGTTTCTCTAGGACTTTCCAGGCCTCTGCCATCATTTGCTCCGATGTTAACTTTGAGACACTGGAGTGGACATGGGGAGAGGAAACACTAAAATTAACAGAAATCTACTTTGTGGATTTAGAAGCTTGAGCTCTGAGAAATAAGGTCTTAAATCCAGCTTCTCTGCTCAGTGCTAGCTAAATGGTGTGATATATTGAGAAAGTTAGTTGTCTTAGTTTTGTGTCCTCTTTTCTTTGTTTTTAAATATGCTTATTATTTATTTTGCGGAGGTTTATTTTACATATAGTACAATGCTCAAATCTAAATCTACAGCTGGATAAATTTCTGCTTGCTTGTGTGCCTGTGTAACTACCGCCACGTGTCAGGCATCATCCAGTTACTCTTGACGCCCTACTGGCTTTGCCTGGCTTTTGAATGTCATATAAATGAAATCGTAGAACGTGGTGGTTTGTTTTTTTTTTTTTTTTAGTCTAATTTCTTTTTTCAGGATCATATCTTTGTGATGATCCCTTTTTTCCATCTAAGCAAAGTTTTTTTTTTTCCATGTAGTATTCCATGGTACGAATAAGCTTCAATTTATTATCTATTCCCCTGCCAGTGGTCATTAAGCTTGTTTCCAGTTTTTCACTGTTATGGATAAAGTCGCTATGAACAATCTTTTGCATGTATTTTGGTGGAATAAATGATCATATTTCTCAGGTAGATACACAGGAGGGACTTGCTGGGTCATAGAGTTTTACATTCCCAACTTAGCAGGTATAGACCAACGGTTTCCCCAAGTGGTTTTTCTTCAGTTTTTAAAGAGAACAGAGCAGCTGGTCAAGTCAAGGATGAGATGAGATGTGAGGAATCAGTGGGACTTGGCAACATCATTAAGAGGCAAGGGAATAGTTAAGGTGTTTGGTGCTTGGTTTGAAAGAGGAAGTGTCAACACAGGAGACAGAGACAATTTCCGATGGGGATGAAAGGAGCTGAGGGCTGAGACACTCAAGTAGAAATCATCAGGGCAGATGTTTGGACATAGAAGAGAGGTTGACAGGGACAGGGAGGCCTGGGGGCCTGGCCTGTGCAGGTGGGGGCTACGGTTCCCTGAGCTGCGCTCTGCCTGCAAGGGGCTGAGACCGAATGTGCTTTCCTTGATGGGCTATTTCAGAGCATTCTGGGTGACCGGCAGTGGGAACCATCGCAATCAGGGGAGTTTTCTCTCACAATCTGGTGGGTGCAGCACTGGCCTCATTTACACTTGTGCTGAAGACACAGACCCCAAGAGCTGTGGAGGAAGCCGTCTGGAGGATGCGAGCTTCGGTCTGCTGCCTGCGTCTGAAACGTGCAGAGTGGTGGTGGGGGAACCGCGGCCCCGGTGGGGCCGCAGCACTTACCCGGGTGATGGGGCATATCGAGGTGGGCAGCAGAATGTGGTCTTTGAGTTCCCCACCATCACACACTGTGGATAATTCACATTTGCGGTGAAACTGGAGGAAACAATGAAGATGAGTGTAAGTGAAAGTGACCAAGGAAGCGTTAAGTAGGAGGGTTCAAAGGTTTACTGAGGAGGCAAGCTTTCTAGTGCTCCCCAAATCCTGATGTGCTGCTGGCTTTGGCAGTATAGCTGAGTGTGTATGTGGTGTACATGTGTGGTATGCTGTGTGTATGTTTTGTGTATGGTGTGTGGCATGGGCGCCTGAGTGTCTTTTGTGTGTGGTTGGGGCTGTACAGTCTGCCATAGGCAGATGAAGGAGACCAAGTGCTACCCATGGCTGCTGGAGCAAAACAGTCATGGGCAGGCCTGTCCGTGGTGCTTCAGGGTGGCATCCCATGTGGATTCCAGAGCTCCCCTTGGGTGTTTGCTCCCTGAGCCCTGAGACACTGGAAGGAAGGAGATCTTGCTGAACAAACTCGTAAGAGGCTGGAAGTAAATCCCTTGACTTAACCTCTGAATCTTAAGAGTTACAGTTTAATTTGGAGCCATGTCCTTTTTGAGGCTGATCAAGGGCCTTGGTCTAGGGGACAAGACATGGCACTGAGTTTGCTGCGGCAGGGAGGTCGGGCATATTCCAGATGTCTAGAGAGGAAGTGGACACTTGATGTTTCTGGCGGCAGCAGGCACAGGCCTCTGGCCCAGGCAGTGGGACTGCCGTAAAGAGTGTGCCTTCCTCTGGAGTCTTGAGGAACACGATTCCAGTGTCTAATTCCTCTCCAACTCTGGTAGGGCCGCTGGCCCCAGATGACACCCAGGAGAAAAAAGTTAATGGTGCAGCCTGTTACAGTTGACCGGCCACACAGACAGTGGATTGGCCAGCTTCTTCTTAAGCAGCCCTTGCTGCCCTGGTTCTGGGGGTGTCCTGTCTCTGGGCAGCTTAGTGATTCACTGGAGGCGCTATTAGACTTAGGGCATTGAATGGGTCTGCTCTTTCCCTGGCTCTGCTCATGCCTTTGGCAGGATGTCCACTGCTCCCTGGCTGCAGCTTGAGCAAAAAATCACATTGAACAGAAGCAGGGCTGCCCTGGGCGCCAACCCACCGTCTTCCGGCACCACACGCAGTGCCACGCGGTGACACTCTGGTAGCACTTGATACTTTTGTGGCACCGGTCACACTTGACGGAGGAGTTCCCTTCCACCCACGCGTGCTGCATCACCTGCAGGAGGGAAGGGAAGGATACCAGGGAAGGCTGCAGAACCATGCCCCCGGGCCCTGGGCTGGAGGAGAAGGGTCTGGGAGGAGCACAGGGCGGGGGTGGGGGGGGGTGGGGGGTGGGGGGGCTAGAGGCGTGGTTTCCTGTTCAGTTTATGCACTTGTAGGATGCCGGGCTGCTCGGTTGCACTGCACTCCTGTGGTCTCTCCCTGCCTAACCACCATTTTGTTCATCGAGGTAGGTGAAAAACCACTTTTCCTGTGTTTGAATAGCTCATTCCCTCAGGTAGTCAAGTCTCTGAGCAGCTCTGGTCTGGCAGTCCATCTGTCTTTCTTGCAGAACTCCTTTCAGGGTGATGTGCGCATGTGCTCCCTCTTCTGGAAGGCAGCGTGATGGGGGGAAACAGGAGGGCTTGGGCCGCTGACAGAACTGGTTGGAGTCACTGATCTTCTCTTTGGCAGCAGGGGGAGCTTTGGCCAGTTCCTGGGCCTCTGAGTCTCAGTTCCCTTGTCTGTAGAAATGGTACAATAAGCCCCACCTCTGTGTTTGCAGGGGGGATTAAATGACAGTGCCATTAGAAGGGCCTTCCTGGCACAGTTCTGCCCTTTGGGGGTGCCCACTGATGGGTAACTTCCTTCCCCTTCCTGTCTCCTATGGGCCACTGGCTGTCAGCCTTAGCAGCCCATCAGAACCACCTGAGGAGCTCCTAGAAGTTCCAATGCCCAGCGCTCACTCCAGACCAAATAAATTAGAGTCTCTGGGGATGGCAACTGCCATTAGTATGTTTTAAAGCATGCTGGGTGATTGGAATGGACAACCAGGGTTGAGAAGCTCTCTATAAGGAAGTTAGAGGAAAAGTCCAAAGATATTAGTGTGGGTCAGCGGCCCGTGTCTTTTACATCTGTTTCCTGGAAAGCTGGGTGTACTTCCTCCCTGGCCAGGAAATGCCACTAGGGCAGCCCAGGGACCTGGAAGCCATGGGGATGCGTGTGTATGTGTGCGTCTGTTAGTGCAAAGTGACCCATGACACCAAATTCTGGGAGCCTGAGCCCTTGGTTGTCTCCCTTCAGAATTCTATAGAACTTCTCAAAACTTTCTAGCAGAGGACCCTGGATTGCAGAAGGAAGAGAGTATGGACTCTGGGGGAGTGGGGGGGCCTAGTCTGAAGGGCCAACTGCAAGTACAATATTAAAAACACATGGAATATTTGCATTGTATGATCCATGTTTTTATTAAATAAAAGTTTCAAGTCACTTATCAATTAAGTTACTAGTCCTTCTCCCAAAAGGTTTTTGGTAAAATCCTTGTTCTAGAGATGTGTCATTTTTATTTTGTAGCTTCTCACTTTCTGCCATTCACCCTTGAGGGTATAAAGAATTCAGTTTGCTAATCAATGTGTCCTCTACATGGTCACATTGAATTTATTCCAAGATTATTATTACTTCTATATCACGGAGAATAAAATGAGGCTGCAGAGAGGTTAAGTGACTGGCCCTAAGTTCCAAGGCTGATAAGTGGCCAAGCAGAGCTTCATAGTCAGACCTTCTGACTCCAAGTCCATGGCTGTCTCCCAACACCACGTTGCCTTCTCCATCCTCTTCTGGGGTTGGAAGAGGTAGTGAAGGACTTGGGGTGCCCCTGGAGACTCAGGTGATCATGCCCTGCTGGCCCCTCAGTGGCTTCCCTCTGTTGTGTGTGTGGCAAGTGGCCAGCGTGCAGGCTGAGGGCCTGAGCCCAGGAGGTGTGCTGTGTGCCGTGTGTCGGGGTGAAGGCATGGACATGGAAAGCTGTGCATGAGCGTGGTGCAGAGGTAGACAAGAGGCCATGCGGTGTCTCGTGGGGCATGCATGTGTTTCCTCGCAGGCACCCTTCTCTCATGGAGTCCTTTTGGGGAGGGCTGGATATTGCTCCCACCTGCTAAGCATCTCCTGACTCAGATCCCTCACTGGAATCTTCCACGCAGGAAGGAGTGTCCTTCCCCTGCTGATTTTGAGAAGAGGCTATTTCTAGACTTGGTGAATGGCATCACCTAACAGCCAAGTTAGAAACCTAGGAGCTATTCCCGACCTCTTCCCTTCTCTCACTGTCTACATCTCCATCACCAAGTCCTGGTGGTAGTACCTCCAAATGACCTCTCCAGCTCTCCCTGTATCTTCTCCACCTTAACCAGTGGGACAGTCAAAGTATTCAAAAACTGGCATGGCAGGGAGACACTCGACACAGACACAGCCACCACCATGCTACCGTGAACATGTCAGCATAGCAAGTGAGTGCAGACCCCACCCTCCTTGAGCCCTCAGTGCAGCCCTGCCTCCTGCTGGAACTGTTGGAAGGTTTGTTTCCCCTTAGATCTCTCTCCTGCACCACGGTCAGAGCCATTAACCTAATACGCAAACCCAATATCTCGTGTGCTCAAAGCTCTTCAATGCCCCCTCAGACACCTAGGAAACTCCTTCCCGACTCCTCAGATGACCTTCCCAGGCTCAATCTCTCCTTCAGGGACCAGCTCCTGCCACTTCCCTTTAAGTGTTCTCTGCCCCAGTCACGGCAAACTAAGTATAGGTCCCAGAATGAGCCACATCTCCTCCATGACTTTGCATTTGGGGCTTCTTCCTGGGTGCCTTGCCAGCTTTGATCCCTTGTGAATTCCTCCTGATTTGGGTTCAAGATACAACTCAAACGCCACCTGCTTTGTGAAACCTTCCCTGGTCTCCTCCTTGGTATACCCTCTGTACGTCCCACACAATTGCTATTGTCCGTCTTACTACTTTGTGCTTTGCTTCTGTGCCTGCTTCTCCCCCGCTAGATCGCACAGTTCCCCAGCAGGCTGAAGACCATCTAATAACCTGCTCAACCCCTAGCGCAGTGCCTGGCACACGGTGGGCACCAGGCGGATGCTGAATGGGTTGATGGATGAACTAGATGGCTTAAGGGTGGTCCTCGAGGCAGAGAAGGGGCTGGATAAAGCTCCCAAAGCCCCTTCCTGCCCAGGAATCTGGTGATGGACATGTTGCCCAGGACATAGCATGCAGTAGAACACGGCAATAGGCGTCACCAACCTCGCTGCCCCTTTTGGCTTTTGAGTACGTTTTGACACACCCAGGAATGTTTTTGGACACACAGCGTTCATGTACGGTATATTTACAGTCTGAAAAAACAAAAGTAAGGAAAAAGCTTGTGAGTGACCACATAGGAAAAGTCCAGCCAGCCCCTCATACTCCAGCTGAGGCCTTCTGCCTGACTGGGGTGACCAGTCAGGGGCAGAGGACATATGGAACTGGCCTTGCGTAACAGAAATTCAAAACAGTCTCTGGTTGTTCATTGAGAAGAGAGTTCACGGTTACCTGCTAGACACACTCCTGTGCTCTGCACCCTGCCACACTGCCTTCCGCTGTGGGCAGTGAATTCGGCAAGAAGCCATCCACCGGAAGGTCTTTCCACTTAAGGGCAGCGTGAGGAGTCATCCTCCCCGCTAGGCTAGCGCCTCAGTATTTCATATCAGGGGTGCTGGGGGTGCGCCTGGGCCCGAACTCTGGCTCTGTCATTTGTAACTACCCTCTTAATCCTGGGTAACTTGTTCTATATCTATGAAATTCAGGGTTTTCTACAAAATGGGAATAAAATCGCCCCTCTTTCTCTTTGCAGATCTTTCGCAGCATTAAATGAGATAATTCATATAAAACACCACGTGCCTGGGTCAGAATAGCTGTTCCCCAAATTATTATCAGTATTGTTGCTGTTACTGCCGTTGATGACTGTGACATCAGCAGGGGCTCCCAGACCTGGAACCCTCCCATTCGGAAGGAGAGCGGGTCTGTAAGAAGTGGTGCGAGCTGGATTTGCGTGGTACAAGGAAACACTGACAGTTCCCTTCTTTAGCCTGCTGATACTCTCGGTGGACACTGGGCCCAACTCTGTTAAGATGACTTTTGTGGCCAAGGTCACCTGCTGCCTAGCTCACGCGTGCGTGTTTAGATGAAATGCTCTGGTAACATGGACCACACCCAAGGGTCCTCCCTGCAGCAGAAGCTCCCCAGTCTCTGGTGTGTTCAGACTTGTCTGTATGGTGGGGTGACTGGCAGGACTCTGCACCCAAAAGCCTTCTCTCTGCAGTCCCTCCCCTCTCCTCCTCTCCGAATCCACCCTCTTTCCTACATCACTCTTGCTGTCTTCCTTCTCTATCACTTTCTTCTGTCTCCTTTTCAGTCTCTTGCCTACTTTTCCCTTCTGTGATTTTTTTCTCTTCTAGCACTTGATTTTACTAAATGGATTATAAAGTGAAACAAATGGATAGTTTCAATTTCCACTGCATTTACACATATATATTTTATGTTACTTATTAATAAAAAAACCACCTAGGTTCCTCTGACCACCCAAAATATCCACTAGCAAAACCCAACTGAAATTAGTGTGAGATTTTTCATTACGTGTGAGCCTCAATTATTTTTTTCTCTGGGGCTGGGGGGGTGTGCCCTGTGATGGGACCCCAACAAAGGGACAATACTTATCCATTTGACTTGGGTGGAACAAAAATAGCACCTGGAGGTCGTGCTTTACTTCATGCTGTGGGAACAATGTGGGAGGGCCCTCAAGCTAGGAAGCAGAAATACCCAGACTGGTTCTGGAATGGCTTAGCTACGTGCAGAGCAAGGTAGTTCTGGGGAAAAGCAGCCTGAAGGACATTACTCACATGTGCAGCACAGGCCTTGCTTCCGAACGCCCATCAGCATTACGTGGCAGAAGTTGCAGTAGGTTGGTTTCTTGAAATGCTTCATGGTCCAGGCATGCCTGCCATCTCCCTTGGAGCCCTGGAGGGATAGTAAGGGAATGAACGGGGGGTGGAGCAGGTAGCCGCAAGCTAGCAGAAGCCTGGGGCTGCCTCCTGTTATGTTTTCTTTTGTCTCTAGAGAGTTTCTTTTCATATCTGGAAGACAAGATAAGCATTTATTTTACTGATGTAAGGACTCTTAAAAAATGGAAATTACCAGAGGGAACTGGGGGTGGAAGGAAGCACGAGAGAGGAAAGGGGGAATAAATGGTGATGGAAGGAGATGTAACCTGAGGTGGTGAATGCACAGGGCAATATTCAGATGATGTATTATAGAATTGTACACCTGCAACCTATATAATTTTATTAGCCAATGTAAACCCAATAAAGTCAATAAAAAATTTAAAAGATGGAAATTGAACAAAGTTCTCTGTGTGTTTGTGTTTTCTAAAAGTAGCAAGTATCAAAAATTAAGAATATCTGAGCAGGAATATGTGTGTGGGGGATAAAATGAGCCTTCTCCTACAATGGAGAAGAACAAACTTTCTATGTGCGTATGTATGCATGTTTGATCCTTTAAATGTTTATAACATTTGACATGCAAATTTCCTTTCTTGGATTCTATCCTAAAAAATAATTTTTGAAATTAAGATGAGAATTTTGGGCTCTGTCAGCTGTTTTACTTAACATTATTTATTTCAAATAATGCAAAACTGGAAATCCTAAAGGTCTCAAAATTACCAAAAGGTTAGTTGTGCTATAACCATATGATTTAATGTGAAGCAGCCATCAGAAAGATATTTAGAAGAAAATCTGATGGCCTGGGATGTGCTCATGATTCAATGCTAAGTAAAGACCAGAATGCACATTTGAGGACCTATTATAATCTCAGGTTTACATAATAAGATCTTTGATGCCAAGAAATGTCATCAAACTGTTAACAGAGGTTAGCTATGGCTGGAAGTACTACGAATTTATGTTATTCTCTAATTTCTATTTTTTTGTACTTTCAAATTTTTTACTGTCAGCACGTACTCTCTCATCAACTTTCTGTACACAGATAAAATAGTAACGAAACAGTCAAGGAGCGGGTTAAGACATTTCTTCCTGACTTGGCTCAGAAGCAAATTCATCCTTATCCACCAGGTAAGCCAGGTATCACACAATCACACACCTTCTCGGGACACCAGAGCTGCTGCCGTCTAGCCCCTGAGAGCGCAGCCCTACTGAAGGTTGTATCTTCGGAGACACCCCTCCGCTCGCGCTGTCCCCCAACCTTTCTTATAGGCTCCATCAAAGCAGCACCACTCTTGGGCTGGTCGTTAGGGTAGTGAAAGCTACTGTAGTAACCTGGCGAGAACTGACAGTCAGGTACACAGAATCCCGTGTGACCCACTCAAACCCAGTTCTCACTTTCGGGCCCCCCTGGCCTGCACTGGGCACAGCAACAGTCCCCAGAGGAGCCCACGTGCTTGTCCAAAAGTGGGTCCGCCCCTGGAACCAGGTTAAGCTCTTCTCTCCTCACCACCTCAAAACCCTACTTTTTCCAAGCCCTGAGTTTACTGAATTACAGCTTTTTTATATAATGGGTTCTATAAGCAAAGCTTCTAACCCAGTGCCGGATAATGAAAACTTTTATTGAGTTCCTACTCTGTGCTAGACAGCAGGGGGCACAAAGCTAGAGCGCTTTCTTACGTGTAAGGAGACTCGGAGAAGTTATATAAATAACCCAAGCCCACACAAATGATAAGTGACTCAATCAGTAGTCAAATCGAGGCCTTTGCTGGCCTCAGAGCCTATGCTCCCTCCGCCTTTCTCCTTATCTCCACGCACCAGGGGTTTTCTTTAGGAAAGGCAACCACAGCACTGGTCGGCAGACTCAACCCAAAGGACTGTCATTTTACCTGAAAGTACCTGTATTAGCTAACTCAGGTGGCTGACTCTCCCTTTCCCAGCTATTATTTTCATAGATTTGAGGTAAGAAGCAAAAGGCCCTCGGCTTGGGAAGAAGTGCCGTGTGCACTTGGGTTAGAGCACCATCATGTGGCTCTTCCATTCCTGCACATGGGCGGCTGCAGGATTGGGAGCGACCTTCCCCTGGGCGGCAGGCTTTCTGCTGCCGCTGCAGTTTCCTGGGAGACCGTGGGTTCTGCGTGTATTGCACTCAGAGATCCCCAGACTTCTCAGTGGTCATATGTGAGTTTTGAAAAAGCCAAACAAGCAGTGTGACTTTTAAGACATTTAGGAATGCTTTCTCTGAACCCCTATATTAAATGCAGAAACTTGCAATTTAGAACATATTTAAAAGTAAATGCATGACACTTTTGATTATTAAGAACTAAATTCACATTTTTTTTTTTTGTAGGTCCTTCCACTTGACCTTTCACTCAACAACAGGAATTGAAATCCCATACATCCTTGAGGACCAGGGCAAACATCGTCCGGTATTTTCTCCCACTGGTCCCTCTCCTAAGTGTGGGCCACTAGAAAATGAAGTATCTTTGGAGTTAAGTACAAATAAATTCTGACTCCTCTTTGTGCTCCTTAGGCTAAGAATCTCAACTTTCCATATGTATAAATTGGGGAAAAAAATACATACATTATCTGGTTCTTTTGATCACTTTCTGCCTCTCAAAAGATTAATATTTTTCCGTTTTTCCTTCCCTTTCCTCCTTCACCAACTCTTAGCATTTTTAACTTAATTTGTGAAAAAGATGAAATTCTTCCCTGACTTTTTTTGCTTTTTGCTTAGTTGAATATAACCTTCTGGTGGGTGAATATTGTATCTGTGTCCCCTCACAGAGCTCAGAACAGTATCTGTATTTGCTAATAATTTAGTACATGCTTGTCAAATGAATGAATATAGTTTAGCCACCAACAGGTAAAAAGAGAGGACTTTTGGGCTGGCCTAGAGCATGAGGTTTGCCCACTGGAGCAGAACCGAAGTGATGTGTAGGTATGAAATTCCACCCAGAGCTTGATGTTCCTGAAAGGCAGGAGACCTTTGAACTGAGGCTTGCTGACTTACGGAGTCATCCATGCCCAGGAGGACCAGCAATGGGATGGTGGTCATCCCTCCGTGGACCCATTCCTGCAGAGACACGAAACCGTCCTGGTCGTAGTCCATCCCTTGCAACATCTCCTTCAGTATCTGCAGAATCCACAGAGCAGCAATTGTCCGCTTTCACCTTTGACTCCTTTACCCCACCTTCCGCCCTCTTATTTCTCTTTTGTTGTGCATTGTCTGGCTTGTGTTTCACCCCCTCCCCCTCTGATTCACCGCAAGTAGAGCAGTGAGGGAAAAAACCGGGGGTGTGGAGACCAGAGGTCCAGGCTTGGCTCTGCCTAACTTGACTGAGGGCCCTTGGGCAAGCCAGCCACAATGACTCTGTGGGTTCTGCTTCACTCATCTGGAAAATGGAAACAATGTTGCTATGTATGCAGCATTGTAGTGAGGATTAGAAAAAAGGTATATAAAATGTAACTTTATATAAAAAATAAAATGACTATTATTACCTGATGATGGAGGAAAACCTTTAAATTGCATTCTAGTTCTAAGTTCTTTGATTTATGAGCTCTTGTTATAGAAATTTAGTTGTGATAAAAAGGTCAGGGGAATTATTGTTTCAATTATGTCTACACTTTCCCCTGCTGTCTATGGTTTTTCCCAGCAGAAAAGTGGGAGATCAGGGTGTAGGACCCCAGAGAAGCTGCCTGTAAGAAGATAAGTCTGGAAGAGCCTGCCCATTTCTCTCCTGAGTGTGTCCCACTTTTCTCTTGGAAGCTCACTCAGAAGTCACCTCATGTTTCCAGAAACTCACAGGCCTTAGCTCCGTGGGATCCCATTCAAAATATTGGGCAATGTGCAGCATTTGGTTGACAATACGATCCATCTCCTAGAAAACAGCAAGGGGAGAAACCAACTGAAGATGCATGTTTAAGAGCAAGGCTCAACATCAAACCCTGTGGGAAGATGGGCAGGGCAGAACATGAGAAGCAGCTGGTGTAATACGCTGACATTTCACAGGGAGCTCACTACTTGTTTCTGCTCTTATTTCTGCCTTGACCACAAAGCTCAGTGGACAGCAGATGCTCACAAGAAGCACAGAAGTCAGCTAGGCCAGAGGTATGCAGAAAGTCCTCTGAACACTGACTTCCTCCTGGGCCAGCCTTCCTCCCCCTAGTCTGGGCTTTGACTTAGCATAGGAAACACTCCTGTTTTCTCCTTTGTGATCTTTACTCTCCAAATGCTTACACACCAAGGTGGTTCTCCCTTCCCTCTTTAGTCACTCCTCATTCCCACAGCTTTAGCAACTTGGGATCCATCAGTACTCCTCAGAGGTCAGTTTCAGTTGGATGGAGGGCCACTGCATTGTTCTAGTTCAGGTGCCGTGATTTAGATTCCTTTTGGCATCTCCTCTGTTTCCACTGTATCATGTCCAGCCCTGAACCTAGGACTCTGTGAACAGGAAATTCATGAGGGGTTCACCGGCCAGGCTCTACCTAAAACTGCACAGCACTGTTGGAGGCTAATGAATCGGTGCACCCCAAGTCCCACTGAGACACACAAGACAAAGGAGGCATTTGCATCCTTGGGTGTGATCAAAGATGGTAATAGTAAGGTCAACGTGGGAAGACATGTTGGTGAACTAAAGCAAGGTTCAAAAGTGCCACCTCCACCAGGTAGAATGTTGAGTCAGAAAAGGAATCAAAAAAATTATATTTTGCCCTGGCCGGCGTGGCTCAGTGGATTGAGCTCCAGCCTGAGAATCAAAGGGTCTCTAGTTTGATTCCCAGGCAGGGCACATGCCTGGGTTATAGGCCAGGTCCCTAGTTGGGGGTGTGCAAGAGGCAACCACACATCGATGTTTCTCTCCCTCCCTCTACTTTCTCTCAAAATAAATAAATAAAATTTAACAAAAATTATATTTTATATCAATTAAAAAGTAATTCATTGCACAACTGCACATGGGGTGGTAGATGTGGGTAAGGAAGTCAGCAGAAAGGTGGAGACAGGGTTCTGCAGAAGTTCCAATGGAAAGAGTTTGCAAGTCCAGTTGGGACTAAGATTCAATGAGAAAACAACATGATTCAGGAACTGAGAATTAGACTCATCCTTGAGCTGTGAACACGGATGGGCATTTTCAGGAAGCAGAGGGGGCAGATTTTAGGCTGACCTCGCTCGCCTGATGTCTACCTGGGTCAGGCCACACGAGGATGATTAACGAGTCCTGGAGTGGAGGGTTCAGTTTGGCACCACATTTTAAGAATGGCGTTGACAAACCACAGCTTGACCAGAGTGCCTGTTTAAGTCTGCCTCATGGGAAACAGTGTAGTAATTGGGAAATATGAGCTTGAGGGGCATTTCAGAGGAGATGTGGAGGTACCTCCAAATGCTTGAAGGCTGATTGTGTAGAATTGGTATTCCAGTGGCCAGCTGTCCTGGTCAGCTACGGAGGGCAGAAGCAAGCCAAGGGGTGTAGGGAGGGATTTGTTGAAGGTTGGCTTATTTCGGCCTCAAGGCTGCAGTGGGAAAGGGAGAGGGGAAGAAGTAGGTTTCATGTTGAAATTTCCCTGGCAGTCTAGAGGTGCCTTTTGTGCAGGAAGGAAAGCTTTCTAAGCCACCCTAAGCAGTGGGGTGGCTGTTCTGAGGCAGTGGGTGAATTGGCCAGTACTGGGAGAGTTCACAAAGAGTGTAGGCGTCCAGCTGCCAGGGATTCTCGGTGGGAAGTTGAATCAGGTAACTCTTTGGAGACTGCTTCCATCCACCAATGTTACCTTCCAAACACATCTGAAATTTACTTCTTACTACCTGCGATGCTTCTACCCTGGTGCAAGTTACCATCACTTCCTGTCTTGCTGATTTCAATAATCTCCTACCTAGTATCCCTGCTTGCACCCCTATAGTCTAGACACCGCAGCAGCTAGAGTGATCCTGTTATAACCCAAGTCAACCTTGTCACTCCCCTGCTCAAAATCTGCAGTAGTTCTCCATTTATCCCGAGTAAAAAGCAAACCCTTTCAATCACCTCAAAGGCTTGATAACACTTTGCAAACTTCCTCCACCCTTTATCCCACTTCTCTGATCTCATCTCCAATTACTGACTCACACTGACCTCACCTTGAACTCTGCTACAGTCACTCTGGCATCCTAGTTAATCTGCTAACATTCCAGGCACCTCTCCACCTCTCCGGACCTCTGCACTCTCTGTTCTCTCTTCTGGACCTAGACCTGGCACTTCCTCCAGACCTAGGCGTTTCCTCATGACTTACAGTCCCTCACCTCCTTCAAGTCTCTGTCAGTTGTCCCCCCTCAGGGAGACGTTCCTTAGCTGCTCTAGCTAAAACTGCAGCGCCCTCCAACACTGCCCTTCTCTCTTTTATTTTTCTTCTAGCACACATTTTACTGTTTTTCAGTGTGTGTGTGTTTGCACTAGAATGAACAAGTCATGAGGGCATGCTTCTTTTTTGTCAGTGGGCTCACTGATGTATCCCCAGTGTTTAGCACATAGTAGATAGTTAATAAATATTTGTTGACCAAATGCTTGAGAGTCTACGATTCTTTGGTTGTTCCTGTGGCTGTAGGGCTCCTGTTAAGATACTCTGGGGTCTGGAAGGCATTGGGATGGATGATGTAGCTGGTCTAGTGGACTTGCTCCCCTTCTTCTTCCCTCTGTTCTGACTTAGCCCTATGCACCCCAACCTTGGAGCCTTTCTGGCAGTGGGTACCATCTTTAACATTGCCAGTCATGAAGACAAGGCCTGCGTGACTCTTTCGCCCTCTCCCCTCTCTGCCCTATTCCTTTCCTATCCTTCCTTTCACTCCACGATCTCTGACCTATCCCTGCCTATTCCTGAGGGAAAGAGGGGTGAGTGTCAGGCTTTTCCAGGTGCAATGAGAAAGGATCAGGTGCTCAGAGCAGACAGAACCAGACTCCTAAAGTTAGTGCCCTGGGGTATGAGAGGAAAGCAAGGGTGATGCCAGACAGAGCACACCTGCAGTTACCTGCCCTCCTGCCCTGGTCTTGCCGCCTCTCCCCACTCCTGCCTTCTGCTCCTGGACTGCAGCAGGAGATTGCAGGGAGAAGTTCTGAACCCATTAGGAAATTAAACTAGATAAGACACTAAAGCATCTCTCCATTCTGAGATTTTTATAATCCTGGGCTTCTGGAATAAAAAGGCAAGTTGGAGTTCACTCTCCTCCAGGCTGGCTCTTTGGAAATAGAAGGGGCGGGGGGGTGTTCTACTCATTTCTGCAGCCCGTATAGAGACATTGCTATTCTTATAAAGATAGGACTCTTACAAAGAATTTTCGGACTATCTCTCCATCTGTTCCTTTCTTCCCCAGCCTTTCGTGGATCCAGAAGGGTATTTGGAGCACTTACCGCTTGATCCAGAAGACCATTCTCATCCGAATCATAGAGACGAAACATGACTGCAAGAAACACAGAGATGAGGCTCGAGGCATCCTCCAGGCACCAGGGGCTGGCTGAAGCTTTGTTGCTGCCAGTTTTAGACCAGTTCTGACCATCACTGAGGCAAAGGCTATTGCAGTCAGCTCACCCACCCCCCAAAGGCACAGAGTCTGACTTCCTTCAAGAGACATGGGGAGAGGGAGGAGAACCAAGCCACCTGGCTTCTGGGACTGATGAGATCCAGGTCATGAGTGTGATTCCCTACAGAGCATTCAGACCTCTCAACTGGAACACAACCCAAAGCATGCCCAGCTGGGGATGGGGCAGGGCCACCAGAAGTGCCAACGGAGCATTGCTTCTGTGGCGCAAGAAAGGGTGTGGAGTGAGGCCCATTCAAATCTTGGCTCTGCCATACCACCTGTAGGGAGTCAACTAAGTCATTTAGGCTCAGTTTCTTCACCTGGAAGATGGAGCTTATAATGGTTTCTTTGTCTTAGATTTTTAAAGGTGAGGAATAATATATAAATGATGCGCCTAATCTACAGTGCTTGGAATGTGGAAAGCACACAGCAGATGTTATTTATTTTTATTTTATGTTAATAAATATGTTATGTTATTAAATGTTAATAAACATTTATCTATGGCATTTAATAGGTACGAGTCACTTTATCATTATTAGTTATTTAATCCTCAATGCTATGAAGTAGTTACTATTATAGAAATTATTGTATTTCTTTTTCTGAAAGAATAGCATGCCGACGTGGTATTCACAGACATCCTCTATCACATTCTAATAGTAGAGAGGTGCTATAGGATAAAGAAGGTCTGGGAGAGAAATTTGAACAAAGGATTAAATGTTCATTTATGGCAGCTGGAAACTTGCCTTTGTTCACCTAAAAGGTACAGAGCCTGCCTGTGGTCTCGGAAGGAAGCAGGGTGGGGGGCAGAGCTGAGCATGTCTTCATTTTCTTGCCCTTCTGTAACGCCCTCGCTCATGCTGCTTTCTCTGTGAGCCTCCCGACCCACTCTTCCCCCACAGCCACTCTGGGTCTCTCTCTCAGCATGTACCCACAGGGTCACAGCACTCCTGTGAAGTTGCCCTCGGGTTGTCACATCCTTTTACGTGTTTTGATGTCTCTGCAGCTCATGTTTGTTCAGAAGGGCATCCCTGGTTAGAGGTTAAGTTGTTTAGAGTAAGGTCACGGGCTTCTGATTCTTTGTGAGTCCTCAGAATGTCCTGGTCAGAGGTGCATAGCATATGAGGCTGACTCACCAAACAGGTGGTTGAATGATGTAAAGAAGGACAAGTACCATATGATTGATCTCATGTACTTGTGGGATCTAATGAACAAAATATACTGACAAACAAAATAGAACCAGAGGCACAGATATGTGGAACAGACTGACAGATCTCAGAGGGGCGGGGCTTGGGGGGGACTGAATAAAAGAAGGTGAAGAGATTAGCCAGAGAAGATCTAGGCATAGACCACGGACACAGACAATAGTGTGGTAATGGCCAGAGGAAGGGGCGACGGGCTGGGTGGAGGTGGGCAAAGGTGGGAGAAATGGGGGACATCTGTAAGAGTACCAACAATTTTTAGAAAATAAAGAAGGACAGACCTCCCACTATGTTGCTCCCTGACCCTGGGTGGGAGAGACTCTTAACACAGAGCTTAGTCCTACTGTGTGTGAAGGGTAGAAGGAGAAAGTGTGAGTAAACATCCTATGTTTTAGCATCCTGGCTTGGGACAATCACTTAACCATTCTGTACTTTCTTACACGTACAATGAGAATAATTATATCCACTTTCTAGGGCTATTATGAGGTTCAAATGAGATAATCCACTTAAAGCGCTCAGCAAATACAAGGTGTTCAATGCTGAGAGTTATTATTGTTATTACTGCATTGGTAATAGGTGGGATTTCAGGCAATTATTTCCACAAAGATACATGTTTGGTCATTAAAAAGAAGAGCTTAACTTGTTTTTAATTATTAAAGTCAAGGGAGAATTTAAATTTGTTTGGTTTAATTATAAAAAAGAAAAATAGATGAAAATTCTACAGGACAAATGACCAAGTTTCTGCAACAAAAAATTGCAAGGAAAAAAAAATAAGCAAAAGATGAAAAGAAACTGAAGAGACATAACGACTGATGGCAAAACATGGACCTTACTTGGATCCTGACTCAAACAGTTAAAAATATGTAAGATAATTGGGAAAATGTGAATATGGCCTGAATATTTGATGATAGTAAGGAATCATTTTCTTTAGATGTGATAATGGTGTTGTGGTTATATTTAAGGAAAAGTTGTATTTTCCAAGTACATACTGAAATATTTATAGATCAAATTATATGAGGTCTGGAATTTGCTTCAAAGTTATCTGGGGCAGAGGGAATGAGCGAGAGGTATAAATAAGCCATGATTGACAATAAACTGGTAATTGTTGAAGGTGGCTGATAGGAATATCTAAGTCCATTGGACTCTCCAATTTTATCTATATTTGCAATTTTCTGTAATACAAAATTTTGCCATAGGCAGTGTCCTTGTATCGGCATTTCACAAAGAGTCTGGGAGCCGCTGGTGTGAAGGTTCCGCCATACCCTCTTTGGTAGTTACGAACAAATATAAAGCCTGCAACTCAAAATCCAGTGTATGGTGGAATTAATTTGACATTTCACTTTTAATATTAGCCAGGAGGAACAGAAATCTGCTACATTTACTTCCAAATAAGTGTTTAAGACTTGCAACTATTAATACCTTAAACCTACGGGAATGATTTTAAAATCAGTTAATGAGAAAAATTTCATCTGTTCTTGGCAAGAGGTAACCTTTGCCAGATTTTTCCTTACTGGTGTTTAAATTTTGTTAATGTCTTATTAATTGCTGGAATTTGGACTTTTGCTATAATGTGCATGTTTCCCCTCAATGTCTGCTAAGGTTGTAAAAGAAGCCAGAACAATATACACATATTTTTAACAAGGTCCTATCACCACTTGTTTTAAAAAGTTTTCCTGTAGGCTCACAGAGGCCAGTGAGACCATCCCTGGAGTGAATCATTTGCAAGACTGTTTCAGCCACTGTGGGCTTTTCTTTCTGTCACCAGCTATTATTTTCCTCCTGAACATATGTTTTTGAAACCAACTTTAGTAGCAGTGTGAAACCAAGCTCAACTCTCTTAATTCACTAGCCCTCTTTCTCTAGAGGCCAAAAAATTATGGGTGAAAAAATGGTAATATGCTTTAACAAGGCAGAGGTTGATTAGATCTCAAGAAAAACATTCCTCATAGTAATGGAGTTCCTTGGGCACAGAATATGGGAAAGAAGACAGATGCTGAATATCTTCCCTTGAAAAATCTAAGAGGAGGCAGCAGCTTCCTGGTTCTAGGCCTTCAGGAATTCCTGCTGGCAAAGGAGGGGAGTCTTGATGCGTTGTGGAGATCCATTCCTTTCTAAATCCTGGTTTTCAATACCAAGGTCTCGGATGCACTTCCCACTCTCTCTGCAACTGGTACTGTGCTCCAGGGTGGATTCTAGGAAATGCTCCTATCACTGCTGAAGACAGGGCAGAAAAACCTCCCTGAAGGAGGCAGGACCCATACCCAAGGCCCAAGAACAATCTCCGGCGTGTTTACAGTGATGGGCAGAACACTAGATCTTCTTCTAGGAAAAAGTTGCAACCCTTGACAGGGTGAGTACTTACACTCTAGCTTATCCTGAGGTCTGCCTGTCTCCAGCAGGGACAGGTAACACACGACATCCTTCAGGTGCACAGTGGGGGCATCTGAGTCCGAAGGCTGGGCAGCAGCGTTCCCCAGGGCGGTTGCAGCCACTTGGTCTTTGGCTGGCACCTGCTTCTTGGTGATCTTTGATTCTGTAATAGGCAAGAGGAAAGCATTCCAGGACTTCTATTTAGTAAATATTAAATCTTTTTCATGGCGGAGGAAGGAAGTTTATATGTGTCTTCAAAAACATTGGTTACATAAATATGATCGAACCAGTGGCAACCAGAAATCCAGTTTGTGGGGTTTACACTCTGAATGGGCTTCATTCTGACTGTTTTAAGTGCCTATATCTTTGGAAGAAATTCACCTATACTCTGTGAATTTTCAGAAAAAATGACTAATTTTTCATAATGTCAGTAGCCAACAGATCAAAGGCATTTAGCCTAATTTTGGGGGGAACACACCCAATTTGTAAAGGTAATTTTGGCTTGGATTCCAAAATTCAGACAGTTGGTCATTTACAAATATACTTTTTAGCAATTTTCTTCTCGAGTACATTTAATGATAAATAAAAAGATGATTAGTCAAAAGAGAAAACTGGCATTGACACATAATTAATTTCCAGAAACTAGAAAGAATTTCATCTAACTACAATCCTAATTAGGTAAATTAAGAAAATGCAGGGGTGGGGGGAATAAGGGAACTAAATGATAATGGGAAAAAAATACAATAAAAAAATTTAAAAATGCAGCAAGTGGCTTACTGTACCACAGAAATAAAGTAAATTTTCCCTCTGAAGTTTTCCTTCTCATAGGTAGGAAAACCCTCTGTCTCTTTTATACTCTTTGTCTTCTGGGCCAGAAATACGAGGTTATTACTGACTGGAAAACTAGGCACCTATGTCTCACTGTGTGATTTATACTTTTCTGAGGCACTTTGAATGTTCTCTCTCTTCTCCCAACCTCTCCATATCCATACCCACTGAAAGCTATCTCTGAATGTCCAGTGAGAGGGCGCAACACCAAAAAGGCCGCATCAAATGAGAATTCTTTCTGCTTGGGCAACAGGAAGAAGGTTGGAATGTTCCACCAACGGCCTGTCTGGGGTGATTCCAGAGCGTGGCTCTTCCTTGCTGGGATAGGTCCCTCTCTGTGGTGTCTGCCTGACCCTATGATCTTTCTTCTAATGAACAGGGACATCTAGTTAAGATATCCATGAAAGGAGGTCTCACAGGAAAAGGATTTTCTACTTGAAATCTTGAATCACAAAAGAAGATGAAAAGAAGTGCTAGATACCTCCCTGGGCAACAGGCAGATAAATGGCCTTTCATGACTGGCTGCAGGGCACGGATACTCCCCGTACACAAGCAAAAATCACTTCTCTAAGAGCAGAAAGTTGCTCTCAGACCCGGAATGATCTAGATGTTGTTAAGAAGCATGGTGGTCAAATAAGCTAGCCAACTTCCATTATCATCATCAATTATCTTTTCTCAAATATCACGAAATGACAGCATCCCCAATAAGTCTTTCCTTGGTACCTCAGAAACTTTGGCCATAAAACAAACTATGGCCAGACAATGTGGTAACTCAGAGAATGAAATATAACTTCTCTTAGGTTCCTTTTGAAGTTCCGGATACTTGGACTAAGGAAGTCCAAGCAGTATGGTCCAAGGCAACTCTCCATTCCCAGCCACATTCTCCTTTCCACCCATAGTGAATTTCTGATCTCACCAGGCTTTCAGTTGAACATTGAAAGCTTGATGATCCCTTTTTGTTATGATGAGAAAAAAAGATTTGAACTGCATCTCGTATCCACTGGAAGAAATTCTCTCACCCTAGGTCCCTGATACAATGAGCTCTGATTTATTTGTATTATCTCACTTCTATCCTGCTTTATATATACTTGAAGATACAATAAAACTGTATTCTCTATTCCCTAGCCACATCCCAAGACTTGGAATTCATCAGTGTGACTCAGTCTTTACAGACAAAAATGAGTAGGCAGTTAGGTCTGACTCTATGACTCTTTGTATTTAAAGTTCCAAGAGAACTTGGGAGGGAGAGAGTCCTCGAGAATTCTTCTGTGGGAATAGTATGTCCAACTGATGCACTTGGAAACTGAAGGTGCGGATTGAAGGAGATCTTGGAAGACCATGATGAGTTTACAGTAAAGTGTACTTACCTACCTATTGTATTGAAACTAATATAATATTGTATGTCAACTGTAATTGAAAAAGCAATTGAAAAGTTAAAAAAATGCATTTCTAGAGAGTGGCCTGAAAAATAATTTTTGATGTTTATTGAACATTCACTATGTTTCAGGCACTGTGCTAAGTATTTTATACATATAACTCACTTAACCTCCATATCAACATTATCATCTCATGTTACAGAAGGAGAAACTGTGGCACAGAGACTTGAAGGAAAGAGCAGGAGCTTTGAGATTGGACAATTCTGGATTGAATCCCCAGCTCTGCAGGTCATATAGTGGCTTACAAACTTTTAAAGCCTCAGTTTCTTAATGTGTAAATCGGTGTGATTGTGAGGGTTAAATAAAATATGCAGTAAAGGAGGTGCCTGGCAAATAGATCTTCAAAACAATGTTACCTGGCTTCCCTTGCTCCTCCTCCCAACTTATTCAAACCAGTGTACATGAATTTTGTTGTAAGTCAACCAGGGCAAACTCTTGCCTTCTTGCCCTACCCCCCACCCCCAGCCATCCACTGGTAGAGTCGTCTGTCCCTTAGCCCAAGAACTGTCACCCAGCCTCAGAATCCCAGCACATTGGTGTGGCAGGGATGGAGGCAGATAGGATCTGCCCAGGGGCAATTACATGGAGACAAAGCTGCTGGTTAGCTTTTCCTTCTCTGCCCCAAGAATGAGGTCTTCCCCACACTTCCCCAAATCTTATATTCCAAAGACTTACCTGTATCAGGGGCACAGGCCTCATCTGCTTTGGCAGCATTGTCTGCATTCTGTATATCAGAATCTGAAGAAAAAAGAGAAGATTTAAAGGCCAGCCCATGCCTCCAGCTTCTTAGATGGGCAGGTAGGTGGCCTTCCCTGAGGTCTGGATCACTTGGGTTGTATCTGTGGCCCCATCGGATATCAGCTGGGCTCATGTCTACTTTTGGAGTTGGCTGTGTCTCCCCCATTATAGCCCAAGTTTCCGGACACAGTGACCACACCTTACCCTCCCTCTGGTAGTCCCATGCCTGGGCACACAAGCTGACTGTGCTCCACCCACAACTGGCAGCCTTTGCGAAAAGCTCTCTTCTCCCTGAAGTACTTGAGTCTGTGCCTTCGCCTCCCCCCAGCCTCCCCTATGATCCTGAGTGGCAGGAATTATGCCCTTCTTTATTCCTCTTACTGAGAGATCCATCAGACAGGGCTTCCTGTGAGGTGTTATGAGGAAAGGAGCCCTGGTCCCCTGGTCCTCTGGTCCCTAGTCACAACCCACAGGTAAGTTACTATGCCTGTGGCAAGTGGCTTAGAGCTTCAAAAACCCTCTGCCATGCTGGAGAATGTTGGTCCGTGTACCTGGGGCACCGGCCTCACTGTTACTGGTCCCCTCCTTTGGGTGCTCAGGGATCTCCTGTCTGGGCTTCTGGCTGAAGGCCAGGAAGAGGTGCGTGCTCAGTGGCTGGGGAAGGTCCACCTCCAGGTATGCCCTCATGAACAGCTTGAAGACATCATAGCTAATTGTCTGAGAAGGACGAAGAGAGAAAAGTCAGTGGAGAGACTCAAAGGACAGAGAGCAAGGAGAGAAGGAAAAAGAATCTGGGAGCTGGCATGCAAGGGAAATGGAAAGGGAAGCAGAAGGAAGTGGGGTGGTTGGCGGGGACAGGAATGAAAAAGCCAGGAGGTGATAGAGAACGGCAGGCACAGGGAGCAGGGAGGAGGATGTAAGGAAGAGAAAACAGTGGTGGCTGCATGTCAGGGTTTGGTGGGGCTCGGAACCACAGGAGGCTTTTGTAACCAGACATTGCTAAATTTAGGTAGAAAAGGGAGTGATGAAGAGTGAGCGCTGGGAGTGGAAGCCTCAGACCCCTGTGAGGGACTTGTCTCTAAGGAGCAGGACTAGCTCGTGCCCTGGAATCCTGGTTAAGATGAAGAAGCATGTAGTTGAAAACACGATGGAAAGAAATGGCTGTTCTGTGATATGTCAATTTTCTCCTTGTGCTTTGAGTAATGTCATTCCTGAATATTTAGGTCCAGAAAAATAGGAAAAACCTGGAAGAGAAAAGGACAGACTCTATCCTTTATGACTTTCATAATGCACCTTCCCTGAACAAACCTCAAGATAACAGGGGAGGGTGTGTGTCTGGCTCTGCTGCTCTCAAAACATGTCCTTGTGAAGGTTTTAGGCACTGGGAGAAGAGCGGAAGCCAAGGACAGAAGGTAGAACCAAGGAACATGCCAAAAACTAGAATGTCTCCCTGCTGTATCTCCCCCAGTACGGCCTGGCTTCTGCGCCCAGGCTGGGAGCGACCAGCCAGAAGGGGCTGCGGCACTCAGCAAACACTCAACAGTTTGCGGTGAGTCATCACTGGCTCGTGCTTTGATGGCAACGCATTCTTCATCAAACCAGCAGATGCTCCTCGAAATCTCTTGAGGAAGCACTACTCCAAGATCTGCTGTGCAGGCTTTTGTGAATAATAACAGCCACGAGGATAAAATCCCTTGTTGGGAGCCTACTTGGCTCTCCCTCTAAAATGTTGATAGCATTTAACCCCTTGTCTCTTCTGGAAGCTCTGGGAACTTTCCCAGAACCAGGAGCTGGCTTGCATGTATACCATCAGGCTTGGGCTACAAAGTCTTGACCCCATGGGGAAGTCACAAAGCAGTTTCTACTTAGCCCCAGGCCGGGCTGTTCACCTCCTTTGCAGATTGGAGGAAGCTTCATTTGGTCCAAGAAAGGCTAATTCAGGCTCTTACTAGATAAAGGGATCTCTAAGCAGAGGGTGGACCTCTGTTTCCTGTGACGGCTACCAATCTCTTATCTATTTATCATTTCTGTCCCTAAGTCTCTACGTCTCTATTTCATCCTCTTTTTGTCCATCTCTACCCCCATAAACTTATCAGCACAGACTGTGTGTTCCTCACATATCCTCCTCTTTTTTCCAAGTATGCAAGAGCAAAATCTTTTTCTCCTACTTTCCACCCACTATGACCCTTGACCCCATTCTGCCTGCCTCTCAGTGCATCTCCTATCATCTGCTTCTCTACTTGCAAGCATGTTCCACTTTGGATTCTGGCCCATCCCCTCTGAACCTGCTCTCTTGAAGGTCACAGATTCAGTTGTTTCTCCTTAGGTTTGACTAAGTATATGCTGATGGCACTTTTATTAATTTATTTTAGAGACTCTTTTTGCATTGTTTTTTCCTTTGCTCTATGTTAATTAAGTACTGTTTTAAAATGTAGTTTTGAGTTCCAAAATGTCTTGCTAATTTTTTTTTTTTTGGTCAGCATCAAATTGAAAACTATTAGCATAAAACATTTCTGGAAAATAGACTGTACTAAGTGATTTATAACAATAAATTTCAGGTAAATAAAGTCTAATGTAATGCTCTTACAAAACCAAAGCTGAAAGAAAGATCACCAAACAAGGCCATTGTGAGATTCAGGAGATCTCATGACTGGTTCCCCACTTTTTGAAGTTCAGTTTCTTTTGCAGCAAATTATGAGTGCTGGACTAGAAGAACTCAAATTCTAAACTTCTTCTAGCTTCCTCCCTAAATGAGCTCCTCTTTCTGACCCTGCAGTTTCTGTTAATGTCAACGATGCCATTATTCTCCCAACATTCCAGGCTCAGCTTTGAACTCCCAGTAGTCTGAGACTAGTTCTTGTCTCTTCCTTTTGTCTGCTGTGCTTCTGCAATGTCTGTCACATCCCAGTCTATTTGTGGCCACTGCCCATCTACCAGCACTCTGACAAGGGGGCCACTGACCCTGGTTTCTCTTGCATGTATCCTACCTGCACATGGCTATGTATCAAAGGCTTCCTTGCCTTCACCTCCACCTACTCGTCCTCCCATAGATCCTTCTTTGCCAGGATGACCTTCCTGAAGCAGAGTGCTTCCCTACTCAAAAATGCCCACGGCTTCTCATTTGCTCACAGGAGATTTGAGATCAGTTGTCTCCAAATTCTAAAATGATGTGTCCCTCCACGAGATTTTAAGCAGGCACTCTCATTTATCTTTACTTATACGTTACATACATGTACTGCTGTGCTCCTCTACCATAATTAAAAACATACACAAAAGAGAAATTAGAAAGTAGCAGTTAGATAAAATAAAAATCAATGTAAATGGCAGGTCTAACATGTAACATTTCCGTAGTCCAGTGGGTTATCCTGTGCATTCCCTAAATCCTTTGGGATTCATAGTCTTCCCATAATCCCACTCCAACCTAGATTTGTAGCTACTTCAACTCTGAGACTGTTTTGGTCTTTTCTCCTATTAGTGCCCATGTACACCTTCACACTCTGTCTACACTGATCTCTGTGTTCTTTCCTGGCCAACCCTCCATGCACTTTACACAAACTGCTTCCGTCTCTACTCTTACAGTTCTACCTACCCTTTAAGGTCCAATCCAGATGCCACCTTCTCCAGAAAGCCTGGGATGATCTCTTTTGCCCGAATTGTTATACTTTTCCACATTGGTTCCTGTTTTGGGACCCTCATATCTGCTGCCTTCTATTAATATATAGCTGTCCAGGATATACCTTCATTCCTTGACTAGATCTAGGGTTCCTGGAAGATAGTGAAATGCCTTATTTCACCTCTGTATCACCCATACCTCCTATCACGGTGTTTCCTGATAGACATTTTAATGAATGTTGGATTTCTAATTGGTACAGTTGATTGTCCATTATTGTGGGGTCCATTCAGCCAACATATTTAAACTGAGTCTCCTAAGTATAAGACAGCACGGGACACTACTGGGGAACACACCAATGAATGAATTAAGCATTAAGCATGGGTCCATACCTTCAAGAGACTCAGATATATATGGTAAAGGTATTGAAATAATTCTAAAACAGGGTCCATAGTGGTGAGTACCATTGGAAAAGAACTGACAAATTGTTGAGAACTTAAAAAACAATAATGAGTGAACACGTGTTCGACTGTTTATGTCCCTCTCCTGTGGCACGGATGGCATAGAATAAGCCCGGAAATACAGAGCATTCACATCAGAAGAGCTCAGAGGAGACTAGATCTCCTCAGGTCACTGAGGCTCTAGAAGTTCAGTGATTTGTCCTGGCCAGCTAGTGGCAGAGTAAAACCAGAAGCTGGATCTTCTGACTCCTGGTCCAGTGCTCCTGCTGCTGTGTCTGTCACAGGCCCCAGTGCTGACATCATTTCCCTGCCACATGCTCTAAACAGCCCAGTTTCAGTAAGCCAAGAGATGTGACTGTGTGCCATTGTCAAAATGATATCTGGATGATGAGTGAGTAAGTTCTTTGTGAGCACAGGTCAGGCTCAGAGTAGCTGGCTGGTAAATTTGTGATGGGCAGGGAGTGGCGGGGTACTACGCGCAAACCAGGTAACTAATCACTATGAGGCACACTGGCAATTCTCTGAGCCCTGGAGTAATGTCATAGCCACTGCCGTTGTTCAGGCCTGTTTTCTCTTTCTCTAAAAACTGCAACTTTCGTGCAAGAAGTAGCCAGGCAATTGTCGTGACTGCAAGCTGTGCAAAGAGAATGTGTTAATTCTTACACACGTCTAGAAAGGGGGGGTGGAGCTAGACGGATAGTTTACCTTGTTTGGGGCACTTTACATACACGATCTCTCTTAAGTCTCAAAACAACAGTGGGAGGTGGGACTGTTACTGCCATTTGTGGATGAAAAAGATTCTGAGAGCATAACTTGGTCAAAGTCATAAAGCAGTGTCAGAGCTGATTTGTGCCCAGGTGTGTCTGAGTTTCTGATGCCACCAAGCCACCGTGTCCCCCTTGTTCCGCTACTCTTGTCCACTTCCTGACTGTCTTCAGCTGCACTCTGCTCTCTAAAGAATCACAGTGCTGATGGGCCAGGGCACACTTGGCATGGGCAGATGCAGCCCTGCCACTCTGCAACCCTGCCTCACTTTCCTAGCAGCCTGCCCCTTCCCACAGCTAACTTGTTTCTCACTGAGACATTTTAGCAGCAGTAAGCCATCATGCTCGAGAGAAATTAAACACTGTTGTTTCCCTAACCCCATGCTGGGACATTACACCTACTAGAAGTCAGCCACACTGTGAGAGAGAATGAAATCAGAGTGGCAGAGCTCCCCTGGGACACAGCAGTGCCAGGAGCACAAAGAGTGGGGGCCAGCATGATGGAGGTGGGGGCGGCAGCATGCTCATAACAGCCAAGCTGCTCCTTGCTTCTGAAAGCTCCCGTGGCCTTCACACCCTGGGTGGCCCCGACCAAATTGTTCTCCTCCCACTTGTCAGCCTCAGGGCCGACAGGCTGATTAGCAGCCCCTGCCAGGCTCTGTTCCTATTTGGAGCTGGGGTGGGGGGAGAGGGTGGGAGACAGGGAGTTCTTTGCTGGCTCTGCCATCTTCCCCACATGGCTCCTCCTTAGGAATGTTTTTGAAATGGTGTATTCTCAGTCTAGCTTAGGTTCCAGAAACCTTCCTCTGGCTGTTCTCTTGGTGATTGGTGCATTTTATCCAAAGCCCCTCCCAGATGTACCTGGAAGGCATGAGCTCTGTTGATCCTTCCCAGTGCCCAAAAGAGAAGTTGAATGATGGGTTTGTTTGAAGGATAACAATATGAACAAATAAGTGGTCAGCCTTTCCTCAAGTTTATCCTGTTGATTAGTCACTTTTCTGCAACTGGCCCTCATAAAAGGACTCAGGACCAGGGAAGAGGGAGTTGAGTTGAAAACATTCTGGGGAACTGGGACAGAAGGAGAATAATAAATAATGGGTACCATTTAAAAAAACAGCGTTTATTTATTCTTTAGAGAGAGGGGAAGGGAGGGAGAAAGAGAGGGAGAGAAATACTGATGTCAGAGAGAAACATAGATTGGTTGCCTCTTGCATGTGCCCTGACTGAGAATTGAACCAGTGACTACTTGCCTTGTAACTGGGGACCAAACCTGCAACCCAGGCATGTGCTTTGATGGGGAATCGAATAGGAGACCCCTCTCCTTGCAGGCTGATGCTCAACCAACTGAGGCACATCAGTCAGGGCCTGCTATCATTTTTTAAGTGCCCTATCTAAGTGTTAGACACTTTGCAAAAAAATGATCTAATTTAATCTACTATCTGCAAACTTTAAGATCTTTTGTTGTTGTTGTTGTTGTTATTCTTAACTTTAGGTCACAGATGAAAAACTGAGGCTCAGACAGGTGAAACACTATTCGGGGCCACATTGTTGGCTGGCAGCAGAGGTAGAGATCTAACCTAAAACAATGTGAATCCAGGGTCATGGCTCTTAAACTTGACCCTGTCAGTAGGAAGTTAAGTTTCAAAGAGTAGAGACTGTGTTTTCTCATCCTTCTATCTTCTATAGTGTCCAGCACAGTGCCTGGATGTTCAAGATGACTTGAATATGAAGGTGGGGGAGGTCTTGCATTCATTTATTTATCCAACACATATTTACTGAGTGATTGTTATGTGTCAGATACTTTCCTGGGCCTTTGTGATATAGCAGTGACAAAAATATTCTAGTGGGAGACATAGACAAATAAGTTAGTTATGTAGTGTGACAGATGGTGAGAAGTACTGGGAAGAAAATAAGGCAGAGCCAGGGGATAGAGAAGGTGGTATTCACTTAGAAAATAATTTAAGCCAACACTTGAACCATGAACAATGAACAATATGGAAGTCTGGGGGAGGAACATTCTAGGAAGAGGCAAAAGCAAGTGCAAAGGTGCTGAGGTTAGAATGACCTTGGCCTTTTTTGACTACATCGAGGGGCTAATATGGCTGGAAGGGAATGAGAGAAGGAGAGTAGCAAGAGATGGGGTCTGAGCATGGGGAGGAGATGTAGATTGTAATGACCTTGACCTTTATTCTGAGCAGGTGGTGGGAGAAACCATGAGAGGTTGTTGAGCAGAGCAATAAAATGATCTGACTTAAGTTTTAATGGATTGCTCAGGATGTGTGTGAAGACTAGACTTTAAAAGTCAAGAGCAGAAACAGGGAGCCCAGTTAGGAGACTAGAGCAGTAATCTGGGCAAAGTACAGTGATGACTCAGGTCAGGGTGGTAGCACTGCAAGTGGTGAGATGCGGCTAGATTTTGGATATATTTTAGAGGTAGAAATGACAGGGTTGATGATCAATTGCACGTGGGATGTGAGAAAAAGAGAAAAGTCAATGATGACTCCATAGTATTAGGTTGAATAACTTGAAAAATGGAGTTGTCACTTACTGAAATGGGAAGACTGCTGGTAAAACTTGGTTTCATAGAGAAAGATCAAGGAGCTCAGTCTAGTGCATGTTAAGTTTGAGATGCTTATTTGATTTTTAAACCAGGAGGGAAACCAGGAGAGTGTGGCAGCCTGAAAACCAAGTGAAGAAAGTGGAGGAGGATTTGACCAACCATGTCCAATGTTGTTGAATAAAATGGCTATTGAGTTTAGCCACATGGAGATCCTTGGCTATATAGCCTAATGGTTTCAGTGGAGCAGTAGGGGCTACATGCTGACTGCAGAGCTTTCAAGAATGTGGGAAGAAGAGAAATTGGAGGCAGTGAGTATAAATCTTTTATACAGCTTTGCTATAAAGGGCAGGAGAGAAATGAGGTGGTAGCTGGACATGGAAATGGAAACAGGAGAAAATTTTTATTGTAGGAGAAATGTCTATATGTTGAGTAGAAAAATCAAATATATAGTAGAAAACTGATGTGAAGGAAATAGAGATAGAAATAGATAGATAGATAGATAGATAGATAGATAGATAGATAGATAGATAGATAAATGATAGATAGATAGATAGACAGAAGTGTTGCTGAAGCGATACCTGTCAAAAGGCCAAAAGAAGATGGAATTCAGTGTGCAACTGAAGGGACTAGAATTAAGAGCATGAAGATTTCATTCTTAGTTACAGGAGAAAATGTATGTAAGTGGGTGAAAATCTTGCGGAAGATCTCTTCTGTTTCCAGGTTCCCAGTGAGGTAAAAAACACAGTGATCAACAGAAAATGAGGAGTGGAGGGGGAGTGAGAGATTTGTAAAGAGAGAAAGCATGATGGAGTCTTCTAGGAGAGTGCGAAGGTGAATGGACTTGGGGAATGTATAATTTCAGGTAACTAATGGTTCACTTGAGAAAGGAGAAAATATGTTGAGAAACAAGTTCTTCAAAGTGAGTAAACTTCCAAGAGAAAAACAAATTATGGAAAGGCTAGAACATGGAGTTTTTAAAGGCTGGAAATGGAAATGTTCTTACCTCATGTAATTCATATTGTTTGAGGCTTCCACTCTCATTAAATTCAGACAAGACATCCTTTATCTTCTTGGGAGAATCTGTAGAGACATAGTCCACATATGAAGCACTGGTGAGGAGCTAACAGGAGATGGGCCAAGTAAATTCTCCCTGTCTACCCTCTGCTATGATGGAACAGCCCCTCATTCCCAGGATCATATGGATATATGTCACCCTTCTTGTCTTCCCTCTCCTTTCTTGTCTTCAGTATATTCTCTCTCTTGCTGTATGAACTATCTTACTAAAACACAAACCTAATCAGGTCATGTACCTGCTCAAAACACTTCAATGGCTCTCAGTTTTTCTAGGATAAAGTGTAACCCCCTTGTCTTGATATGTAGGTACTTGGTAATCTGACCTAGTCTATTTCTTAACTCTGATCCTAGCCTTCCATTCACCTCCTTTTTCAGCCACATCAAACCATATTTCCAGGAATCCCTGAATAAATCGTGTACTCTTCATGGTGTTTCTTCTTTGTTTTGCAAACTTCACTCAATTCTCAGTGCCCAGCTCAAATATCAGCCTCTCTGTAAAGTCTTCCTTTACCAGTCAACCAGTCATTCCCTCCCTTGGTTCTCATGTGACTTGTACATAACCATAATAGCATTTGTCATATAGTGTTATTATTACCTTGTCCACCTTGCCCATCTCCTACCTTAGTTCTACATTGATAGCTCAAATAAGCTAGAGTGTCTTTGTCTAAGTGTCTTTAGATGTTTTTAAAAACATCTAAAAAAAAAGTAAAACATTTAAATTTTTGTTAGATAGGATGGGTGGGCATTAAGCTGTATGAGACTCTGTCCTTGGTACTGAAACAGAGCCTAAGAAGATTCATGAAAAATAATGGTTTAGAAAATTCTGTTTTCCATAGAAAATAAATTAGAAACTACTGGAGAAAATGGTGGTTTCTTTGGTGGGGGGCAGGTTTATAAAGCAATTAAAAGGCAAGAAAAGAGGGTCTCTAATTGTTATTAGAAACACATCCTGAGTGCATCGGTGTTGATACCAACACTCCAGACATGGAAGAAAACCAGGCTGTCTGAGTTTTCCCTGTTTCATAGTATTCTGGACAATTGAGAGCTTTTTAGGCTTCATTAATGCCGCCATTTAGACATGTGAGCGAAGGGCAATGCCATAAAAGCTGACACAGTGTTCTTTGGTGTTCAGGCTCTTTGTAGAAGGGCTATGCTCTCTTAGGCCCACGTGAAGTACACGTGCTTGTGGGTTGGGCTGTTCTCCATGGCATTGCTGACTTGGATTCAATCAAGCACAAGTTATAATCATTTCAAGATTGAGACATATTGAAATGCCACAGTAAAATGCTGCTGATGCCTAAAAATGGACATTTCTTTCTGCTCAAAACAGATGTTGAAAAACTAATAGCTCAGTGAGATCCAGGCAGCAGATGCCATCAGTTTGGGCTGCTTCCATTCAATTCACAAAACACTATGGAGAATAAGATGCTGTGACATACTGTTCATGAATTAGTTGGGGAGATGATCTGAACCATTGTGGTAATTAATAATAGCTTCCCTTTACTGAATACCTTTACTACATATTCTCATATAATACCCCCTACCATTCCATTAAATTTTGGTAATATTTTCTTCAATTTACTGATGAAAAATCAGAAATTCAGAAAAAAATAAGTGACTTGTCAGGGGATTGACTGTGGGAGTGGGGGGTGGGATGGGCGGAGGAGGAGAAGGGTGGAAAGTTGGGACAACTGTAATAGAATAACAATGAAAAAATCTTTTAAAAGCCTATATTCCTTTCCCTTAAGCACTATTCATTATTACTTCTCAAATATTTGCTAACACAAGGAAAAGTGTAATTAATGCTATAGCAATATAATGAAGCTCTAGGAAGCATGGGCTGGAAGAAGTAAAATAAGCAAGGAGGAAGTCAAATTAGGATGGGAGTGGTGTTGGGGTGGAGGCTGGTGATGCCCCATGAGGAAGTTATCATTTGAGCTGGGGTGGAAAGAATGCATAAGGTGTTAAAAGGCAGACATAAAGTGGAGAGGGTGTTTTCAGAAGGAACAGGGTGGACGAATGTGGAGATGGGCACCACAGAACATTTGGGAAAGTGAAAACCAGGGAGTAGTTTGGCACCAGATTTGTGGGGGCCATATCTGAATGCCAAATTAAGATCATTGATATGAAATTGTTAAAAAAAATTTGGGTAGTGGAGTAACATAACTGGGCCTCTGTTTTCTAAAGGTCACTCTGGCAACCAAATGGAAGAGTTTAAAATTAGGCCAGAGCTCAGTTAACGCTATACACAAATTATATTCAAATTATTCTATGAGCAGCTTAGTTATTTTTTAAAAGCCCTTATTTTTAGAATCTACTTTAGTGGGAGATTTTCAGCTCAGCCAGAGTGGCCAAATTGAAAAAAATAAAAGTGCATTTTGGAACAGGAGCCCTCCTGGTATGGCTTCTCCAAGAATAGTGTAGAGCAGCATTTTGACTGAGAACCAGGAGAGTAATTTCATTTGAATTTATACTGTTTTGATTACTGTCACATTTTGGAGATTACACAGTTCGTCCTAGAAGAATTTCTTTGGTTCTAAATGCTATTGATCTAATCTTGCTTTATATTTAAATGTACAAGATATATACCTATATGTAGATATACGTTGATACGCATAGATTGTACACACCCCAATACATATGTGTATATACACACACACACATCATACACACATATATTCATCATATGTTTACATTCAAGTAAACAGGTTTCAAAAAGAAAAACTAAGAAGTATTTATTTAAAAATTTCTGATGACTATCTTAAAATTAAATAGCAAACAATGCAAAAAATTGCTGGCTCCTACATTTCCCTGAGGGGTCTTCCTCACCCCACATTTACTAGTTTTATGGGCTTTTATGAGTTCATAGCACCAAAGCCTTTCCCTTTTGAAAAAGAGAGACAATCTAATTCTCAAATATGACACCCACTACTTTCTCCTCAGATGTTCTTTGATGCTTTATCAGAGTTTTCTTTTCTTTTTTTAAAATGTCCTTTCCCTGGCTTGTGTGGAGTAGATTGAGTGCCAGCGTTTGAACCAAAGGTCACCGATTTGATTCCCTGTCAGGGAACATTCTTGGGTGAGGGCCAGGTCTCCAGTAGGTGGTGCTCAAGAGGCAACCACACATTGATATTTCTCTTCCTCTCTTTCTCCCTCCCTTTCCCTCTCTAAAAATAAATAAATAAAATATTACAAAAAATGAAATGCCTTCATTAAAAAGATTGATCTTTAGAGAGAGAGGAAGGGTGGGGGGGGAGAGAAGGAGAGGAAGAGAGAGAGAGAGAATGAGAGAGAGAAACATCGGTTTGTTGTTCCACCCATCCATTCACTTCCTTGGTTGGCTGTGTCCTGATGGGGGACCAAACCTACCACCTTGGCATATCAGGATGACGTTCTAATCAACTGAGCCACTAGCCAGGGCCTCAGAGTTTTCTTCTCAACAGATTTCTGGATTGGGTTTCTCTCTCCTGGGGAGTAGATGGGCACTGCTCCATTTTGTCTTGTCTTAATGAGGGGCCTCTTCAGAGCACCCCCTGATCTTCCTTCAGGCACCATCTGTGGGCCCAGGAGCAGACGCTCAGTAGAGAGCTCTCAGTCAGAGCCTGTGTTACAACACCTCCACCAGACTCAGAGGAGATCAAGCTCCATTTCTAAATGTCCACCATTCTTGGCAACAATTCCTATTTTGTGGAGTGGTAGACATTGTCCTAGTCACCTTATATATTTTATTTAAATGTCTGCAATGGCTCTCTAATGTAATAAGTATCCCTATTTAGAGAAGAAGAAACTGAGGTTTGTGGAAGTTAAATGACTCTTTTTTGAAGGGCACACAGCTAGTGGGTGGGCGACTCTGGTTTTTAACACATCTAACAATGTGACACGGGTGCCGGGTTCACTGGATGCATGGACACTGGTAAATGAGAAAAGTAAGGCCCTTCCTTTATGACAGTGGCCCTCAAGCCTGGCTGCATGTTAGAATTACCTGAGGAGTCTTAAAACACACTGAAGTCAGGTCTCATCCAGACCAATGAAGTCAGCAGCCTCTGGGGAACCCCGGACTCAGTATATTTGGAAGTACCCTGCGGGTACAAATGTACAGTCAAGGTTCAGAACTGCTGTTCAATGGATGGGTTTTTATTAGGAGACATGAAGAATGCCTTAAGTGGCTGAACATATTGGATAATTCTGTAAAAGGAAAAAATGTTTTTCACTCTGCTAAATCTAAAACCACCATGCGTGGCAGACATTCCCTGTTGTTTAGGGGGATAGCACTGAAGAACTCCACCCAAAAGGTTGACTTACTCAGATGCTTGGCAAGGTGGGGATATGTTTTCCCTTAGCCCAGACTGGCAGGACCACTGGCATGCAGTTTTAGCCCAAATGAGGGGGGTAAAAGGCTTTTCTCTGTCATCAAGGTCACTGGTGGTAACAAATACTCAAGGAAGTTTCAATCCAAAATTGTCTCTTTATGCTTTATGTGCCAAGAATTCTGGGACCTTAACCAAGCATTTGTTCTTAGTGTTTGAGCAAATTCAAAGCCCTTTTAAGGAGAAAATTTGGCCCTACTCATAGGCACCTTTGCTGCCACATTTGTGTGGGACAGGGTTGCCCTCCGTCTGAACAAGCAGACAAATCAGTAGCTTTGGTGTTTATAGCTTATGTGCTGCCCAAACTAGAACCCAAAGTTTATGGACCATCTTCCAGTTAAGAACATTGAATATTTGAGCCCTAGTTGGATCATTAAACTTTGAAATAACTATAAATCAACATTTTCAAAAAGTGAATCTGAAAACCCACAGATGAGAGTGAAATTCTAAGGTACTCTGATTACTCTCCATGACTCAAAGTTCCCTGAGAGCATCTCAAACTGTAACATGCACATGAATTGCCTGGGGATCAGGTTTAAAGCAGGTTCTCATTCAGTAGGTCTGGGTTAGGGCCCGAGATTCTGCACTTCAAACAAGAACCTAGGTAACATCAATTATGTCCAATAGGTCCACAGACCTCACTGCTGATGAGCAGACTTTAAGCAGCATTCCTGTATATCTGAGGCTGACTAGTAAGGCTTGCCTGTGACAACACAGAAAAAAAACACCCCAAAATAAAGAAATAAATAAACATGATGATGAGGCTAGAGGAACATATTTTACAGATTGAGAAGACCATAAGTGACTCTCAACCCATGGAGGGAAAGACACAGAGAGAGTGGGAAGGAAAGTTGGCACATGAGGAAAAACAAACAACTAGCCTTTCCCTTTTCTGATGAAGGTTGAGATGTATAGGTTTTCTAAGTATTCCAGGGAGTCAAGAACACAGTGAGATGAACAAAAGCAAGAAGCAGGATTTTCAGGGGTCCTGGAAAGATGGAGACGCCAGGCCTAAGAGCGCTGCATCGGCAGGCCCACCTTTTCATCCAGGATGAATTGGGCCCCAGAGCAGAATGTGAGGAGCATGTGTGAGAAGATCCAGCTTCCTAAGCATCGATACATTCTTCCAGTTACACTTCTTTTCCAGTTCATTGTTTCTCCCCAGCCTGTAGCCCATTGCCTGGCATAAAATTGATGTTCCATAAAGATTTATGGAATAAATGAGGGCTAGAAAAGGGATGGGGCTTGCCATGCTTGTCCTATATGGCCAGGGGCATAGAGAGAAAAGGTAGACCAGCAGTTGTCAACCGTGGTTGCATGTTGGAATACACGAGGGGCTTTAAACACTGCTGATGTCAGAGTCCGATGCCTACGGATTATGATGAAATGGTCCAAGGGTGCAGGGTTTATGGGGTGTGGGTGGGGCATCAGAAGAGTTCAAAGCCTCCCAGGTATCTCCAATGTGCCGTTTAAGGCTGAGGACCACTGAGACTCACTGGGTTAACAACTGGCAGGAAACCTGTGCAAGTGCTGGCTCTGCCACAGTATTGTATGAGAATAAGAGAAAAAGACTTCACACTGGAGCAGAGGGAATTTTGGCTGACATTACAAAGCCCTCTTTAGGATACTAAGATTTTCTGATTTATCATAAATGATCTGAATGGCTGGTATGGCTGATTTGTATAAGTAAAATCTGTATTGTTAGCTTGTAAAATTTCCTACTTTTCTTCAAATAATTTGGCCTCATCAATCATATTCCAAGTGAAGGTGGAGGAGCGGATCAGACACCTGGTACTTTCTTGCAACTAAAAGTGTGGTCCTTGGACCAGCAGCATCAGCATCGCCCGGGAGCTTGTTAGAGATGAAGAGTCTCAGAACTACCACAGACCTGCTGACTCAGAAACTGCACTTTAACAAGTCTCCGGGAGATTCATGGGCATGTTCTTACTTGAGAGCCATTGCTCCATAGAAGTCTAGGCATAGAGTCTGTGGGCAGAGGCCCAGCCATCACTAATGGAAAGAAGGCCAGTGTGTTGAAAGAGATGTGGGCAGGGTCGTTTACGGGCCCAGGACCCCATCAACATTTGACTAACTCGCACCCTCCTGGCCGATTCAATAGCAAGGTTTCAAGGAAGCTTACTTAGAGCCTTCCATTGTTCTACAAATCAGTCCTAAACATTTTCTAAGACTCGCATATTAACACCGACAAGTCTGAATTTTGTGCTATAAATTACATACATTTTAAAGTCAGAAACTTTGCCTTGCCTTATATTTCTGAATAGCACAATTTACTGATTCATTCTCTTTAAATGTATGTTTAAATGTTGCTTTATTGTAATTTAATTGATATGTATATATGTATATGTGTGTATATATATGTGTGTGTGCGTGTATATATATATATATATATATATATATATATATATATATTCTAACTAACGTATGGTTAAGATTGAGCTCCACTGGGTACTGTTTTGTTTAATTTGTTGAAACTAAATTAAAGCAAATTGAATCTGACCTGGAATTGAGAACTTTGGTTCTAATTCTTATTCTGGGTGACCTTGGGCAAGTCGCTGAGGTCTTCTGGATTCAGCGTTCTCATGTGTAAAATGGATAGGAGTTGGATTTAATAGTGTCTAAGGTGTCTCCCAGATTTAAAATATCTACAAAATTAAGCAACCACTAGCAGATATAGTGAATGTTTGGTTTAATTTCTTAGAGAATTAAAAATCCAAATTGATGATTTACCATTTTTCTTTTTCTGAATAAGCTGGTAGTTCCCGTTTTTGATAAATTATTTAAAAAAACTGGGAATATATCCCCTCCACCCAAATATCAGGATCAGAAGGACAACAAGCCAATGACATCTCAGAATCTGTTAGGGGCAGGGGCAGTAAGTAGGAGGAACCCCCATGTGCTCATGTCCCCTGAAGTTGAAAAGCAACCTCTTTAAACACAGAAGAGTCTCAGGGATGTAAAGTACAGCGTAGGGAATACAGTCAATAATATTCTAATAACTGTGTGGTGTCAGATGAGTACGAGATTTATCAGGATGATCACTTAGTAAGTTATAAAATGTCGAATCATTGGGGTGTATACCTGAAACTAATACAATATTATATGTCAACTCTAACTGAAAAATAAAAATGATTACAAAAAGAAACTAAATACTGGAAAGGCTAATGAAGGTCATTTAATCAACCGACATCTGATGCTCTAATCTCCTCTGCAGTGTCTCGGCCAACACTGCCCACACAGTTCTAGGGAAAAAAAAAGTTCAGTTGCTTTGAAGCCAATTCTGCTTCATCTTGGGAAGGTTTGACCGTTAGGAATCAGTGTGTTTCTTAATTTAAACTAAAGTCTTTCTTTAAGTGATTTCCTCTTGTTAGTCCTAGGGCTGCTTCTGGAAGCGATTTAAAATTAGCTTAACACCTCCTCCCGGCAATAGCACTGTCGCTATTTTAATAAAATTAACCTTCCTTCGCCTTTCCCTGGGTCTGCTCTTCTCCAGTACATACGCATCGTCTACTCGGCCATTTCAGGCTGTGAGGCCTCTCACCGTTCTGGTGGCATTGCTCACAGTAATTAATTTGTTCATATCCTTGGTAAACTGTGGTCCCAGAAATGAATCCAGTCCTCTAGAGAGGTCTGATCAGGGCAGGAGAGAATGTGTTACCTTACTAGGTAACAATGAGTCTATTAATATTAATACATTCTAAGATCACAATCAGTGGTTTGGTTAAATAAACTAATGTATATGTACTCAAAAGAAATCTCTGCAAACACTAAAAACCGTACTTCTGAAAAGTACGGCATGGTATGGGAACACATGAAATAGTATATTGTGTGTTAGCTGGTCTCCGAAGATGCCTGTCATCAGCCTCCCCCTCCCCATGTGAGTCATTCTCCCATCAGACGCGGAGTCCTTTCCTTTACCACACTGAATCTGGGCCAGGCCCGGCACTGCTTTGGCTAATGTAATGTGGAGAGAGTTCCACTTAGGACCTCTGAGCCGAGGTGTTACAAAGGCCTGGCAGCTGCCTCTTTTATGCCTGTGGAGCCCAGAGCCACATATAAGAAGTCCAGGCTACCCTGGTGGAAAGAGAGGCCAACATGGAGAGGTCCTGGGAGATGAGAAAGCCCCGGCAGGGAAAGGCCCCCTGGGGGACCAATGAGGCACCAGATGTGAGTGAAGAGCCATGCTGGACCACGTGAGGCATCCCACCCCAAGCCCCGAACACTGTGGAGCAGGGACTAGTCATCCCTCCTGGGCCCTGTTTAGATTCATGGGGGAAAACAAAATGGTTGCTTTAACCCACTTAGTTTTGATGCAGCAACAGACACCTGAAACATATTGTTAGGGTGAAGAAAACATCACACAAATAGCCTAAAATATATACTTTTTATATAATATCAGTGGTTATCACTGGAGATAGGACTATAGGTACCTTTAAGTTTCATCTTCTGGTTTTTCAAAATGTTTACACTTGTTTTTATTTTGTAACAAAAAATTTCTTAGCATCCCATTATCTTTTTTGACTACTGATTCACATGAAGCTTATCATCAATCATATTCATAGGCATACACATATATGTGTATATGTATGTATACACATAAAATAAATATATGTATCTCCAAGGGCAGTTTAACATGGCTTCTCCTGCGATAAAAGGCCACCAAAGAAGGTACAGGGTTTCTGCTACATACACAGGACACCCCAAGAGCAACTTGTTTTCAAATTCTTGGGTTCTCCTACCTAGTAAACCCTCTGGGGAAAATTACCAATTCTCAGGATGTCCACTTCAGTTATTCTTGTTCGTGTGGTTATGGAAGACCAGTTGCTATGGTAATGCAATCTGACTGAATACCAGAATGTGTCTAAAATTGGTATAAGTGCCTTTTTCAGGGTTTCCTCTGAGATTAATCATTTTCCAGGAACTGTTAGAACAATGGTGTCAAAGCACCTCATCGAGTCCTAGGACATGGACAAAACGAGGAAGGGTCACAGAAGGACAAAGCTGGTGATGCAAAGACCAAACCACAAAGGTGCCACTTCCTACCAGATACTCTGGTTTCTTTTCACTCCCTTCCTCTTCAACGGCTTTGCCACCTTTGGACCCCTTGGTCCCTTAGCTGCCTCAACCCAGTACTTGTGTTCACTAGCTGTCTTGCTGGGTTTTCTCTTTGTGTCTCCTACTAACTCTTTTCCCTTTTCTGACGCCCAATAGTAGGCATATCCTAAATCCATCCTCTCAGTTCTTTCCTCACTTTCTTGCTCTCTGAAGTTGTCTTTATTCTTACTTTTTTTCTTCCTTGCTGTCTCCACACGAGGATTCCTGAGTCGGAGCTGTAGTCTAACCCTTCATGCCCATCCAACCCTACCACCTCCCTTCCTGGGGCCTACAGGACTTCCCACTCAGAAAGCATCATCTCTCAGGATAGGGTCCTATTTACCTTTCCACATCTTTCCCTGACCCCCCATGCCACCCACCAATGTGGACTCTATAGGTCCCCAGCCTTGGAACTGCTTGCAGTTCTTGAAAGGTACCTTGATGACTTTCTCACCTCGATACCTTACACAAGCCACGTCCTCTGCCCGGAACATCCTCCCCATCCTCCCTCCTACTAGTGTTTCTGGAGTCTGGAAGCAGCCCCCTCAGCCAGGCTAGATTTCCTCCTTTGTGCTCCCCACACCTCTCAGCACCTATCACATTGATCATTGTTTGAGTCTTGTCGGTCGCTCCCCCCTGGGCTGTGAGCTCTCTACAGCAGGATTTTCTCATTCATTGCTGGCTCCCTGGAGCCTGACACACACGAATGCGTAAGTGGACGTCTGTCATCATCATCTCAAAATCAACATTCCCAAACCATCCCCACAAGCCCTGCATCCTAATGTTGCCACTTCCCACAGATTCAGACTTTGAGGTATCTTTGTTGGCTTCCTTTTGTTCCACAAGTTTTGATGACACTTCCACTGCAATTTCCCACAAATTAGCATTTGTTCATTGCCACATTCATAATCTTAGTTCTGTTCCTCAGCAAGACTAGATTTCATCCAAAGGCTGCTGCCAGACCTCCCTGAACTGGCAGCTTCCTTGACCAGGCCACCCTGCATACGGCCACCAAATTCATGGCTCTCAATTTTGCCACCTCCGTCAACAGGCCACGCCTTGACATGCAGGGCCAAGGCCTCCTGCTCTCCCCATCTCTCTTATGTCCTCCTCCCCACCCCCTGCTTCCCTTTCCCATCCAGCCCAGAAGTTCTCCTTATACCCCCACATACACCTCCCTTTGTGTCCCTCCATCTTTGCCTCCATTGTTTCTACTCCCTCTCCTCCCACCATCTACTACTCACATTTAAAATGTCTTTCCTTCATAGAATTCACCCAGTAAAACCCTCTTTTATGGGTTAAGTTGTATCCAATTCCCCCCCGCCCCCACCCCACAATTGATATGTCAAAGTCCTAACATCGAGTACCTTGGAATGTGACCTTATTTGGAAGTTGTGTCATAGCAAATGTAAATAGTTAAAATGAGGTCACACTTTGGTAGGGTGGGTCCATTCCAATATGACTGTGTTCATATAAAAAGGGAAATTTGTTTTTTCCTTTTTTTTAAGACTATTTATTTTTAGAGAGGGGAAGTGAGGGAGAAAGAGAGGGAGAAAAACATCAGTGTGTGGTTGCCTCTCATGTGCCTCCTACTGGGGACCTGGCCTGCAACCCAGGCAAGTGTCCTAGACTGGGAATTGAACCAGCAACCCCTTGATTTGCAGGCTGGCACTCAATCCACTGAGCCACACCAGCCAGGGCATTGAACACTAAGACACACACATAGGGAAACTGCCGTGTGAAGGGACAAATGGAGAAGACAGCCAAGGAGATGGGCCTGGAGCAGATCCACCCTTACAGCCTTCAGAAGGAACCAATCGTGCCTACAGCTTGATTTTGGACTTCTAGCCTCCAGAACTATGAGACACTTTCTGTTGTTCTAAGCCACCCAGATCGTGGTACTTTGTCACAGTAGCCCAGCAAAGTAATACACCTTCCCATACCAGTTTTTGCTGGCTTTCAATTCCCGCCCCATTTATGCCCTCAGTTTAGCCAGCTCAGCTACAGTCCTTGCCCACTGCTTTAAATCTGTTCTCTGCTGGTGTCAGGAGCACATTTCTGACTCTGTAACAAGCATCTGATTACTCAAGGGTAAGCCTTTCCTTTGTGCTTCTTTTTCATCCCTGAGAGGGCCCAGTACTTTCCTGATCTACAGAGCAGACTGAATTACATGGAGTTTACCCTGGAGGGCAATGCCTTGCTCCTTGCCAGTACATTACTGAATTTCTCTAAAGCCACTGAGGTCAGACAAAACGCCATGGGCTCCAGGGTACCAGGAGAGAGACTGGCCAGTAGCTTTCAGAACTCCTATTGACCTCAGGGAGCATATGGGCTGGGAACCACAGGGAGAGACCATCTAGTCCAACTCTGTCATTTTGCAGAAGAGGATGCTGGGGCCCCAGGTGACTAAAAGCTGTCAAATCACAGAGAGCAAGAGCCAGAGGGGACACTGAGCCTGATCTTCTGACTCCCAGACCAGTGATATGGACTGGGGTGCCTGCCTTGTGGGAAGGGGGCAGGCTGCCCAAAGAGCTTCATAAGATGGCCTGGACAAGCTCTGTAAGGCAGGTCAGCACGCTGCAGACGTCGTGATTTACAGAAGCAGGTGAGTGATACAGAACAAAAGGGTGGGACCCGCAGTGCAGGTGAGAACTCTGAAGAGAGCGGGTAAAAATCGGGGCCGACACACACTCATGAGGGTCCCTCTGCATGTGCAGAGTGCAGCGGTCAGCTGGTGTTCTGCCACAGCTGGGGAAATTCCGGTCACCAGTCAGGATTGGGAGATGCCTGGGGGCGTGGGCAGAGGCAGGCGGACAGCCGGGTGCCCGCATGTGAATGTGGGTGTAGCCGCCACTGTGTCTTGATGCACTGAAATTGTTTCTGGGTGTAACGAATGAAACCCAGAGCCCCACTCGAAAGCCCAGAACAAAGTCAAGAAACAGACATGCATCAGAATTCTGTATCTTACTCAGAAGAAAGGTGAGTCCAAACAGAGTGTCTATTAGAGCACACCGTTACCATTGTGGCCATGCAGCCTGCAGCCCTTCAGAATATGCTCTGAAGAGGTTCTAATGACCTGAGGAAATACTTACAATAGTGTGTTGGGTGGAAAATGCAGGCTTACAAGAAAAGGTAGATTCAGGAACTCAGCCACGGGGAGCAATGAGCACAGGAGGGGCGTGTCCAAAATAGGCACAGAGTTTAGCTGTGATTTTTTTAAACCTATTCTTTATTTTTTTTCTCCTGTATATTACAAATATCTATGCTAAGAATGTATCATTTATAGACTGTAAAGATCATTGTTTTTATGTTTAAGACATTAATTCTGTGTTTTTGAGAAAATATAAGTCGACATGGATGGGTGGCTCAGTTGGTTGGAGCATCACCCGTACACCAAAAGGTTGTGGGTTCAGTTCCTGGTCAGGACACATACCTAGGTTGAGGGTTTGACCCCTGGCTGGGGTGCATATGGGAGGCAACTGATTGGTGTTTGTCTTGCACATCAATGTTTCTGTCTGTCCCTTTCTCTCTCTCTTTCTCCCCCCAACCTTCCACTGTCTAAAAAAAAAAATCAATAAATATATCCTCAGGACAGGATAAAAAAATTAAAAGAAAATATAAACTGTCAGGTCTGACTTTATTCTCTATGGCCTTCTGCTCTGCTCTCCAAAAGTGTTCTCCCCAACCAAGAAGAAATCCCACCCCAAACGGGTCAATTCATTTACTCACATTCTAAATATTTCTGGAGTTGGTCAAACTCTTCAGGAGTGAGGGAGACCCAGCGTTCTTCACTCATCTTGAAGCTGGATACGAACACTTGAGGCCGGGGATGGAGTTTCGTTCACCAGGGTGAAGCTGTGGCCCAGCCCAGGGCCCGGCTCATTGCAGGTATGTGATGGACAAGCCCTTTGAGAGATGTGTTGAGGACCCAAGTGTTTACAGCAGTGGCGGGCACCTTCCAGCAGGTGAGTGAAGGCCTCCGTTATTCCTCAGGGAACATCCTATTCGTCGTCAAGGTGAATTCGGAAATCCTCGCTTTTCCTGGGAAGAAGTAGAAAAGACATGGTGAATGAATGTGTTTGAACATGTAAGCCATCTTTTCTTAATTTAAAAAAATCTCCAAATTTCCTTTGCTGAAAGGTTTTAGGAGGTAATTGTTCTCAAGGGAAGGAGGCTTTCTTAGGGAAGTCTGAAGAAGACACAGAGACCAGCCCAGCAGGATTCCAGGCAAGTGGCTGGCTGGGGTGGGGATGGGAGGCCTGTGTGAGTGAGTGGCCATACTTTTAGGCTCTGGGAAATCTTAAATGTCTCCCATGGAAGGTGGTAGTAGAGACAACTAAGGACATCCTCCAGGCATGAAAATGCCTCAGGCTCTTGTGTGCCCCATGTGTAAGTACAAGTCCAGTAGTCTATGCGGGTGATTTGAAAGGTGAGCCACTCTCTCCTCCACTGGCTTCTAAATTCCACCATTGACCTTCCTCTGATGAGTCACTCTGGATATTCAAATACCCCCTAAGGCTGGCGAACATCCCAGCGACTGAAGCAGTTCTCTTTCCTCTCAGAACTACAAAAAAAGCAATCAGAGGGTAGGCCTGTGGGCACCAGTGCAGAAGATCCTGAGGGAGGAGAAGGGGAGGGATTCAGACAAACACTTAACATCTTTTCCTTTGAGCCCCTCCTAGCTCCATGGCTCCTACCATCAGTCATTGAATCAGTTTAGTGGGTTGGGAGATTAATGTGGTGGGCCAGGCTGGCACTTAATAACACGAAATAGATGAGGAGAGAATGGGATGGAATGAAATCGAGTTGAAAATCAGAGTCCATCTCCTTTCAGTTGTATATACACGTGTATAATAATCATAATGTAAAATGTATTTCTTATTCTGAGTTGAGGTTAAAAAAATGTTGAAAAGACACCAACCTTATAGAAGGACACATTGAAGACTGATATTACCACAGAATAAGCCCAGTTTCAATAAGAGAGGACCCATTACGGAGAGGCAGACTTCAAGGCAAGTCTGGGGAGCCTGGAGCATATGAGGAATGGCAGAGCAGCTGGAGATGGATTTGTACAGTTTTCTGGAGGAGTGAACCTGCAAGGCTAAACTACAGCTGAGGGAAGATGTTGGAGGGAGATTTGGGCTCTGCAAAGACCTTCCACTGATCAGAGCTCTCCAACAGTAGGTGGGAATGCATGACAAGGGAGTGAGATGCCTGCATCCCCCGCAGCATCCAAGTTCTAGTTTCTGTCCTTAAAAAGTCCAATTCTCTCCGGAGTCTACCGACCAACTGGGTTCTGCTTCTTGGCACCTGCTCTTACCAAAGTACCCAGCTACCTAACTGTAAAATCCAATAAGCACTTTGCAGGCCTTCCTTGCTTCATTTGCTCTCTTTGCACACCTTGCCATGGCAGAAAACAACCCCCTTGAGCCTCTTTAATTCTTCTGAGTCTTCCTCCTCAGTCTCTTTCTGCCTCTTCTTTGCCATCATTAAATATTGGTGTTTCCAGAATACCATCCTGAGCCCTTTTCTCCTTCTGCATCCCCTCCCTGAAAGCTCTCACCCCCTCCACAGAGTCAATGACTCCCCAGCATGCTGGGGAGGGCCCTGCACTCTTTCCCCACTCCTGAATTTCCAACTGTCGCGCACTCCAAATCGGCACTTTCCCAGGCCCCCAGCCTGCTTCTCATCTGCATTCTGGTTGTGCCCTGAGAGGAGCCAGTACTCAGTCGGAGCACCTCCCCCTTTCTTTCCTATCAAACCCCGGGCACCAGTCCCAGAGTGTGACTGTCCACTGTGTGTTCCCTCCTCTCCATCACACTGGCTGGTTCATTAACTCAGACCCCCATCTTTTTTCGCCTGGTGTCTGACAACAGCCTCCTCCTGGGCTCCCTGCCTTGAGTTTTGCTCTCCTCCCTTTGGCTGGCTCTAAATTGTCAACCAGATCATATCTCTCTCGGTAATAAAACTCTTCAGTGGTTTCTATTGCCTATACAATAAAATGTAATCATCTTTTCATGATCTGATTGTTGTTTCAGTCCAAAATTGAGAAGTGACCTTTAAAAACATTTTCCATCATACCAGGGAACTTAACATCACAACTGGTATTACCACTGAACACTTATTTTACATTGTGTTCTATACTTTACATATGTTATCTCATGTAGTCCTCGTGACAACCATGTAAAGTAGCACTGCCTTCCCTATTTTTAGATGAGAAAGATGAGGCAAAGCAGTTAGCAGATATGGTGAGGAGAAAGAAGGAACCCCCCAGTGCTTTTGTGTAAGAATGCCTCTCTGATACATTGTTCTGCATACTTTCAGAAGCTCAGAGCTTTAAGAGGGCCCGGAGACATACTACATGATGGAACACCATGGAACTCAAAATCAGAAGGCAGGAGACCTGAATTCTGCCTATGACTTATAACTACTTAACTTTAGACCTTTTTTTGGTTTCTTAAACCTTGGTTTCTTTATCTCAAAAATGAAAATACTAATAAAAATTTCACTGAGTTAGTGTTAGAGTTAACTGAGTTAATATATGCAAAAAACCCTACCCCCAAACCCCACCTAGCACAATGCCTATCACACAGTGGGCACTCAATAAATAATTATTGGTATTATCCTACTGCAAACACAGTACAGCACTATGACTTAAACAACCAGCTGACAAGCAGTTGGGTACAAAGTCTCTGTGTGGTGCCAAAGATTTCTGAACTTGATCTTATCCTGCTCCAGGTTGTGGTAATTTAGTGATGACTCACCAAATTTTTATCCACTAATTTAGCATCCACTGATGATGCTTGCCAGGATTAATTATTGTGATGATAGTGGATTCCAAACTCCATTGTTCCTTCTATGTTTATTAGTTGGGATTCTACTGTTAGGAAGAGTTTTCTCTTCTTTATTTTTTATATCAATGTAAAAAATATTTTAATTTCTACTATAAGTAGTACATAGAGTATAAATAAATATGTAAAATGTAAACATAATATATAAATATACAAACAATATTTATATGAATATTTATAAATGTACATTGTATTTAGATAGTATACATTTATTTATATTAATAGATTCTTATTTTATTCAATGGGTTATAGTTCATTACTATCATTATTTGTTTTGATTCTTGAGTTGTCCTAGATTTGGTCAGTAAAAGCTCATTTGAAGTGGTTCTTTGTTCTTTAGACATAGTTTCATCATTCTTTGAGCATATTTTTATTTTCTGGGACTTCAAAATGTTCCATGTGTATCTTGCTTGCCCTTCCTCAGTCCTAGTCCTAGTATCAGTCACTTCCCAAGCCCTGACTCCGTTTAGTGGAGAATGGTACTTGAAACCAAGGTGTGGCCACTAGTTGAGGTCATCGCTTCTAGGCCCTGTCAGGGGCAGAGTTAGGAAATATATGAATGTAGGTGTGTACACACACACATCTCATCTCTGGCTATCTATCATCTATCTATCTATCAATCTATCTATTATCTATCTATCTATCCATCTATCTATCTATCTATCTATCTATCTGCCTATGTTAAAAAACCCCAAGTTCATACTCATACGTTCAAGTATAGTCTAACCCTACTATGTCAATTGTAGCCTTCCTCTTGTTCCATATTTTTAAACTTCCTTCTCAAAAAAACCTGTGTTTCCATAATCTACAACGTATTTATTTGCTCAGATCTGAGATACACAGGAAGTTGTTTCCAACTGCAGCCACATCCCTGTGGAAAAGAAGATGGAGCAGAAGATTTCTTTACAGGTTTTTTTTGTCTTTAGCGAACAGCATATTCTCAAAATACTGTTTTTAAAAGTTATTTAGGTTAGTTCTTTCCCACTCCCATTAATTTCTGTTGGCATTTCACTTTAGGGTTTTTTTTCTTTATTCCCATTGATTCTTTTTTAGTGTGTTTCCAAAAGTCAGAACTTTATAAGAAATTATTCTCAGAGTAGCATTTCTTTTCTCCATTCTTTCACTCTGTTCCTATCCCCTTTTCCACCTTATCCCTCCTCACTCCTTCTGGTTTCTAGTTTAGCCTTTCTGAGGTTATTTTTGTATCAGTGAGCAGATTCATTGATATTTTCTTATTTCCCCTTCTTTCTTACACATAAAGTAGCACATTATGTATGGATTGTCTTTCACACATTGTTTTGTTCCCTTAATAATGTATCCTATGAAACACTCTGTAACTAATCATAAATATCTTCCTCATTTAGAGCCAAATTTGACTCCAACACTAAACTGCTTAAATCCTTCAGAGGACTCTCTTGGCCTCCAGGGTAAAGAGCAGGCTCTTTTGCCAGTTCCAGGAGATTTTTTATCTATGGTAAAGAATCAGCTCATTTCCCCATCCTCACCCCAATTACTTCCTGCCCCACATGCTTCACATCCAGCCAAATCAACCTACTGTCTACTCTTAGCATGTGTCAAGGTGAATGGCACGTGGTAGGACCTCATAAACATTAGTTAATGGACAAACACATCATGCTTTTAATCTACCTGAAATGCCCTTCCCTCCTGCCTTCCCATAACAAGCCACTACTCATATGAATGGTTCCACTCCTTTTCTATAGCTTTTTGAACTCTTTGGGAAAACTAAGTCGCTCTCTCAGCTATGTTCCCATAGATCCTCTGTATTTATTACGGTAGCTGACAGTCTTATGTTAGAAACAGACACCCCCAAAATATTGGGTTGGTCAAAAATTTCATTTGTTGTTTTCTGTAAGATGGTTCTAGTAGCACTTAGTTGTCTTTAACTTTATTCAAACCAGTTTTTTTAGATTGTATGGTGACAGTTGTTATACAAGTGTGCATTAAAAAAAAACCTATCTAAACTGGTGAATTTTTATGTGGCCATTTTAATATTGGAGGTGGAAGAAAATAAGCAACATCTTTGGGGTATAATGTTTTATTATTTCAAGAAAGGTCAAAATGCAAAAAATAAAAAAAAAGTATTTGTGCAGTGCATGGAAAAAGTGCTGTGACTGGTTGAGTGTGTCAAAAGTGGTTTGCAAAGTTTTGTGCTGGAGATTTCTCACTGGGTGATATACTACATTGTTGGGTAAACCAGTTAAAGTTGATCGTGATCAAATCAAGATGTTAATTGAGAACAATCAACACTATACCATGTGGGAGATAGACGCCATACTAAAAATATCCAAATCAAAAAAGTTATTGGTGAAAATGAAAAATGTGTCTTTTATTTTGTGGAAAAATCTACATGGGCTTTTTGGCCAGCCCAATAATTAGCGCCCAAGCGCTAAGAGTAGTGGCACAGACGTGTGCAGGGAAGTCCGGGGCCATCTAATGTGTCTGGAGCAGGCACAGGGGAGTGGGAAAAGATTCCTGAAGGAACTGAGGAGGGGTAACAATATAAAAAGATATATGTTGCAGTAACTCAACAAATCTCATGTTATTATCACTTTTGTTCCACTGTAGCTCCGTGTTCGGCTTCCTGGTGAATGGAGCTGCACCATTCTTTATTTCTGGCAGGGAAGGTGAGAGGCTTGCAGGGCTGCCTGACTCTGTAAATGGTACCTGCTGACCAGGCTCTCACACAAAGGCCTCCTCCGGTTCTCTGGCCTTTGATAGAGATGACAGCTACCATACAAGAGGGCTTGCTCCTGCCGACATCACCCACATTCCCCTTTCAGCAGCCTGCCCTATAGCTCCTGTCCTAGATGCTCCTGAGAGAATGAACAGTCATCTTATTACCACCCCGAACATTTTTCCTGACAGAAAAAAAACTGTAATAGGGTTTTCTAAATAACACTCAGATTAGATATTGTCAGGCTTGGATGGAAGAAGAGTGTTTTCTGTCCCTGCAGCTATTGCACTCTCCACAGTACTTGCAGCTCCCCGGGCCTCAGTTTCCTTGTCTATAAAATGAGGGGGTGGGAATAATGGCTTCTGACTTGTTTTTTAGCTCTGCAATTTCATATACTGGATCAAACTCTATTTGTTCTGAACAGATGTCAGCATGGAAATCTCAAGTCAGGAGGAAGACGGCAAATTCAATGGGTATTGAATTGCACCCCAGGTCTCTATTCATTTGAATGAATCAGCCATAGCCAATTATCCAGGAACAAACACCTCTTCATCTCCTCTTTGCTCTCATAAAAACATTAATTCATGAATACGGCATCAGATTGGGGGAGTTTAGTTGTATGCCTCTGATGATTTATAACAAAACTATAATGAGTGTATTTTTAAAAGATAAGAATGACTAAAAGCCAGAGGGATAAAACCCCCACTCTCCCCAGACTCGTGAGGAGTCACATCTTGATAACTGCCTCATCTCTGGGCCTTCGCTCCTACTAACCCTTCTTCAACTCTGTCACTCTGATGCAGCCTTTGGAGTTCAGTTCGAGTATCACCTACTCTAAGAAGCTCCCTTTAATTGCCCAGAGCATGTGGGCATATCTTCTCTGCTCTCCAATAGCTCCTTGGGCTTTTCTCCAAGATGGTACTGACTGCAATGGCCCTATGAGACTCTGAGCTTCTTCAGGGTGAAAATAGTGTCCTGCCCACTTTGCAGCTCTAGCTGCTACAATATTTCTAAGGCTTCACTTCTTGACCACTAGAAAGGTGGTCCTTTTGGACTGAGACCATTTGTGTGGGGCAGAAGATTCCACCACACCTGTTTGCATGGCCGAGCAGAAACAGAACTGGCTGATAGGAAAGAATTGGAGAGGAACAAAAGACAGAAGTTGACATAAAATTATTGATAATGCTATTTATGAGTCATTTATTTTATAATAAAAACATGAATCAGTGTACATGTTTTGCTAAGATAATAACTATATTAATTAGCTATAAACTAGAATCTATGAACTTATAACATTCACTTTATTATGCTTAACCTTATAACATGTTGGGAGTTACAAAGTTGCTTGAACTCATCAGTGAGTTGTCACTACTGCGGTAGGGTTACAGGTCCCTCAGAAACCATGCCTCCTGATAGTCGTGACCTTTTTAGTCCCTTCCCCTTGCGTCTGGGCCGTGCCTGTGACTTGCTTTAACCAACAGTAATAGAAGTAACACTGAGCCAGTGTGAGGCCTAAGCCTTGAGAAGGCCTAGCAGCTTCCACATTTGTGTCTTTGGGAGCTGAGCACTGAACTGTCTTGCCGAGCCTCAGCCATCTTGCTGCAGAGATGACAGAGATGCCGCATGGACAGAGAGAGGCTTAACTTTACATGGAGGAGAATGGGGTGACCCAGCTGATGATGAGACCTAAACCGTCCCCCCCCCGCCCGCCTCCGTGTAAGATCCCAGTCAAGCCATTCCAGCCAGCTCCCAGTCATTTAAGCCATCCCAGCTGTGGTGCTGGGCATGGAAGACAAGGACCCTTTTTGGATTTTACAGCCTTAGTAGACAAGATGGGGAGGAGAGATGAGCAGTCCCTGCTGAGCCACACTTGAGTCCTGATGCGCAGAGTCATGCGGAATAATAAACCAATTGTGGAGCCACTAAGTTTTAGGGTAGTTAGGTATGCAGTCATAAACCACCAAGGCAAACTACATAAGCACTTTTGAGGGCAGATTCATACATATCTATTTAGCAAGAGGATATGCTTGACTCATGCTTGAACTTGTCTGAAAACCTAGTAATTGGAAAATTAGAGGCCTAAATACCTTTGATGCAATTATATATCATTTCATGCTGTTGGGTTAACCAAATATCCTCCATAAACTAATATGATAATGATGAAGTTAAATGATCTATAATTTCTAATTAAAAAGCAAGAGGAGCAGTATCTGAACACCACAACCAACTCAAAACAAGTCTGACATTGTAATGATAACAACATGACTTTCCCCCGGTCACAGGATTCTAACCATCTGGCCGAATGAGGAGGCAGTAGTTGCTGAGCATTTACAGGCAGCCTGACTTCACAGAGAACTGAATTAGAGCCCCCAGGACACTTATGAGCTAATTTGAGTTTATGAATAGCAAATATGAGTAATCTATAATACCTCATTTAGTAACTTACCAGCATACAGTCCTTATACAAACATAAAAATAAAAGTCTTGGGATTATGTGCTACCCATAGGAATTCAGAGGCAACTTATATTTGAGGGCTTTGCATCCCATTAATGGTCTCAGGCTGAACATAGGAATCCTTGCCCTCAGAGAGTTGTGAAAATGTTAGGCTGAACAGAGCTGCCCAGGTGTGTGTGTTGAGGAGGACAGGGAGAGGGGGCGGTGGTACCCAGGAGAGGCATGCAGGCTCCTGGGAGGAGCTGAGATGTGCTACCTGAGGGGGCTGCCTTAGGTACAGGCAAGCAGTGTCAGGCTGAGGAGTGTCTACAGCCCAGGGCCATCACAGCTTGAGTGTGGGTCATTCATTCATTTGTTTATTCACTCGTGCAACAAATCATTATATTGTAATAAGTCAGAGCAGCAATTTCCATTTATAGATTATAACACATCTGGTGCTTTGCACACTGAATCTGCAATAGTCACCAAACCTGTGAGGAAGGTATTTTTTTATGCCTACTTTATAGCTATAAAATGAATAAGAGACAGAACTGATGTTTGAACCCAAGGTTGTTTAGTTCCAAAGCCCACTGTCTTTCCTTTCACCATTCCACCTCTGGATGAATAAGCATTGCTTACATAAGGGCCAGGCCCTGTGCTGGGAGCTGATACCATCAATAAGACAACTGTGGAAAGCCTCATCCAAAGGTATATTGGAGGCCAGAGGAAAAATCATGGCATGCTCCTGGAAAGCCAATAGTATTTGAGGGGAAAAAAATACAGTATATAAAACATAAACACAAAATGGAATAGAATGCAAAATATACAGGAAGTGTATAAAACCCCAGACTTCAAAAAAACCTGCTCTTGCCCTGGGGCCACCTCTCACTGTTCTCAGAACGTGGGAGAATGTTCACTTGGCTTTGTCACTAGGGGTGCTACAGTGAAGATGCTAAAGGAGTCGAGTTGTAAATTGCAACACTATGATCTGATTCTGGACTCCACAGCCAGGGAACTGGTGTCAGGAGAGGACTGTGAGAGGAGATTTCCTTCACAAAATTACTACCAGGGGAAAGTGACTCATCTGCAGCATCAGGGAGCTTTCTGCCCAAAGCATCAAGCACAAGTCGGGCGTTGGAATGAGAGACACCAGAATCCAAATTTTGGTTCTACCACTTAGAGTAACAGGACATTAAACAAATTGTTCTTCATCTCTAAATGGGGATACTAGTAACAGTAATACATGGTTCACAGGGCTGTTATGAGAATTACTTGTATAGTGTTTGTGAGAGCCATAGCAAGTAAAATTTCTTACCAGTGGTTCTTAGAGTGTGGTCCTCACACCAGCAGTACTGGCATCACTGGGAATGTAAGAAAAGCAAATTCTTGGAACCCATCCCAGACCTACAGAAATTCGGGGTGGTCCAGCAATCTGTTGTAAAGAGCCTTGGAGATTCTGATGCAGGCCAGTGTTTTGTAAATGTTGCTTTACAGTGACGTAAGGGACAGGACTAAGAAGAGAAGCTTGGAATGCCTGAAGGGATTCCTCCTCCTTAAGGAAGACAGATTCTGGGTCTCCCAAATCATTTCCTCTTTCCCAAAGCAATAAAACATTATTGAAAAGCCTGGGGCCTCTGACTGCCTGTCATCCTGCCTAGCTCCTAAAATTCTCATGTTATGGCACATTCCCTGCAGAATTTTCCTTTCTTTGCAATCTCAATCTATGTTTTTACACTCCTCCTGTGACATTTTGCGCCACAAATATAATCCCACGTGGGCACAGAACAGATAACAGGAGTTTCCTACCATAAAGTGAAGGGAAAAAATAAACAAACAGAAGAGTCTGAGGTGGTGAGAAAATGACAGCTCTATTCTCGCCACAGCTCATCTCTATGTCAGAAACAGAGCTTTCCAGGATGAGACACTGCCAGGAATGGTGTGGGGCTCAGGCAGGTCCAGAAAAGACAGCACTGGAAACGTACCAGGTAATGTGGTGACAGTGGTGTGGCGTGTGCTCTTGTGTGTATGTGTTTTAGCAGTAACCATGACGAAACCACACCAAAGAGACAATGTTCAAGTTTGGAACGGTGGGGGAAACCACATTCAGGTTGGTAAGTTCCTGTGGGCCAGGAGGAACTTGTGGCAAGCTGGCCCATGAGCATTCTCTGCTTCATTCTCTTGCCCTTCCTTCTCTGACATCCTCTGATCTCCCATTGTCTAGTGTTCTTTTCTTTTTCTTTCTCCACTTACTGCTGCCCATAACAACACATAAAAACCCCCCACTATTTATTGAGAACCTGCTACCTGTTCTTCATTAATATAATCCTTAGGATAATCTTTTAAGGTAGGTATTATTATGCCGACATACCTACGACCAGACCCTGTGCAGGCAGCTGAGCCGTCATTCAAGCCCATGTCTGTCTGAATGCAAAGGCTACACTCCTTCCAGTGTCTCTGCTCATTTTCAGACCTGGGAAGGATTGTAAACTGCCTGAGGACTCATTTTATGGTTCATGCTTGGAGCCCAGGATTTAGTTTGTGGAAGGCTCTGGGCAGTCATGTGCCTCTTCTTCTACCCACTCCATAGAATCAACAATGTCCTAATGGGCAATCAGGCAGTAATTCAGCACCATGGACAACAGCATCCAGAGGTGCTTACACCTCATTCTGACCCTAGACAATCTGTCCCTGGGTGGCCCCAGAGGTGTCTAGGGCCCAGCTTGTAAAACGCCTCATTAATAACAGCTAACCTTCACAACATGCTATACTGTCCTAAGCAATTTACATGAATTATCTGGTTAACTACTCATAATAACCCTTTGAAATAGATACAAATATTATGCCCATTTTAAAGATGAGTAAACTGAAGCGCAGAGTACCTTGTCCTAGATTGTGTCACTATTAACTGATGGATTCAGGATTCAAATCCAGATAATCTGCCGTTGGAGGTGTCCTTCACCATAATGCCGTGTGACACAAAGATAACGGGGGCACTGTAGTCACACGACAGCACTTGGAATAAGATGGTCACCAAGCAAATTTGTCACAATCAAGAAATTTATCCTGATTTTAAAATAATGTGATTTGAACAAGGCACAAAGTCTGAACTATTTCATAGGGGCTCATCAATTCCTGTTTCAAAGACACCGCCGTTTGATGAGGTTTTGGTAAACTAGTAAGAATGATGCATTCATTTCCCGAGTAAATTGAAGAAGGTGGAGTGGTGTGGACTGGAGCCCATGGGTCTAATCCTGCGAAATGTTAATATTTAGTAGGTAGGTGACTTTGAAAAAGTCACTTTCACTCTTTCTCATCTGATAACTGCAGAAAGTGGAATAAGTAATATTTAAGGTTCCTTGTACCAGGAACACTATTTCTCTCCCGAGTTGTTAGACATCAACTCTTTGTCCTTGCCACATAGGGACTGGTGCCATAATTTTAGGCTAGGAAATGTCATTTGTTTTTCTACTCATCTGAATCATACATCGTTGGGTAGAAACAATGGTGAGATATGATTGTCACCTTATCAAACTGTTAACAATAGAAGTAATATCTTTATCGACTAGAAAGCACAAAAACAGAAGCCTTCCAATACTGCTGAAGTAAATTAGCCAAAATGGCCCTATATATCAATAGCCTCAAAATGTACATTTCTATGTAATTTTAAAAGTTCATCTTAAGAAAGTAACTGTGGACAATAACAACAGCACTACCTCTGTGACTACTATTACTACTTCGACAAGATTTCAACTCTAAGGGTATTTGTAGCAGCATTATATATAATAGCAAAAACCCCAAACAATTTAAATGTCTCACGATACAGGATTGTTAAATACATTTTGGAATGTGCATCTAATTAAATACTCTGAAGTCAATAGGACTCAGCAAAAAAAATTATTTGAATCCACGGGGAAAATGTCTTGTACAGATTAAACATCAACAACCACAAGTTAGTTAAAATGTTAAATTATATGTCTTTGTAGTAGTTGAACTGTGCTAACCAGAACCTTCTGGAAAGAATGATTTATTCCCCCAGCTCCTTGGGAGTGCTGCTGGCAGACAGCTCTCTGTTGTCAACTCTTTTCAGGAGTTGCCTTAGTTGCAAAGAGCTGCCTTGCCCAAGGTCATGTCCCCTTCCTGGGAATCCACATTCAGTTGCTGAATGATACAGAAAGGAGGGGTGTAGAGGTCTGGTCCCCTCACCCCAACTGGGAACAACTCAGCAGGACCGTCCGAGTCCAACTTCCTTTGCCAAACCCCATTCTGTCCCTTCACTTCCACAAGCGCGGGTCCCAAGAGCACTTTAAAATTAATGACAGCCCTGCACTGCAATTTCCGTCTCGGAATCTGCTTCCCAGAAAATCTGATCTGTAACAATACAAAAATTAAAAAACCCCACATATTCTTAAGTAACTTCTTGTTAAAAAGAAAACAAAAAACATGAAAGGATTGCATATCATTCTAGTAAATGTGCAGTTTGCTCACAGCATGCCTAAAGGATACTGTTAGCCTTAAATGAATTTCTTAGACAACAAGAAAGATTTTAAAAAATGAGCCAAGCCTTCAATTCCAGAAGCTAGCAAAAAGAAGAAATCTAAATAAAGGTGAGGAGGCCAGTGCTAAATACAAAGCCATAAAGTAATGAGCTAGCACACAAACAAAACAACTGAACAGTTAGTAAATAAAACCAAAAGCTCTTCTTGTTGTTGCTGAAAAAATAATAAAACAGACAATTCTTTGCAGGTGGGGGGCGGGGAGAGAGAGAGAAGGGAAGGAGAAGGAGCAGAAGAACAACAGGAGGAGGAGAACCACAAATATTAGAAATAAAAGGGGACATAACAATAAATGCAAGAGGTTTTATCAAATTATGAGAGAATAAAATATTTAAGTTTCTATATTTGAAAGTCTAGATGAAATGAATTTTTAAAGCAAATACAAATTATCAAAAGTGATTCAACAACCCAATTATTCACTTCTGGATATTTATTTAAAGAAAATGAAACCACTAATTTGAAAGGATAAATGCATCCCTATATTCATTGCAGCATTACTAGCAATGGCCAAGATGTGAAAGCCATGAGGTGTCTATCAATACATGAATGGATGAAGAAACCGTGAGCCCTGGCTGGCTAGCTCAGTTAGTTAGAGTGTCATTCCCATACACCAGGGTTGCTTGTTCAATCCCTGGTCAGGGCACATACAAGAAACAAAGAATGCATAAATAAGTGGAACAACAATTCTCTCTCTCTCTCTCCCTTCTTCTTTCTCTCTTTTTAAAATAAATAAATAAAATTTTAAACCCATATATTTTAAAGAAAAGGTATGATATATATACAGAATGAAATATTATTTAGGAAGAAAAAATGTAATCTTGCCATTTGCAAAAACATGATTGAACTTAGAGGGTACTATCCTAAGTGAAATCAATGAGACAGAGAAAGACAAATACTATAGTTTAACTTATAAGTGGAATCTAAAGCAAACAAGCAATCAAACAGAATAAAACAGAAACAGACTCATAGATACAGAGAACAAACTAATAATTGCTGAAGGGGAGGGGATGGGGATGTGTGAAGAAGGTGAAGGGAAATAAGAGATACAAACTTCCAGTTATAAAATAAATAAGTCACACATATTTAATGTATAGCACAGGGAATTTAGTCAATAATATTGTAATAACTTTATGTGGTGATATATGATTACTACCTATTGTGATCACGTCAAAAGGTATATAAATGTTGAATCACTGTTGTATACCTGAAACTAATATAAAAATCTATTTCAACTACACTTTAATTTTTAAAAACTGATTCAGGAAGTAGAAAAGCCTGACTAGTCCAATAACTGATGAAATTGAATCAATATTCAAAAGTCTCCTTGCCTGACCTTCCTCATTCAGACAGTATTATGGGAAAGTTACATGAATCGTCAAGGAACAGATAATTCTTCTCTTACATAAGTTGTTCCAGAGCACAGAAAAAGATGTTAAGTTACAATTAATTTTATAAGGTCAGTATAACCTGGTTTCAAAAGATGAATAGGGAGAGCACAAATAAAAACAAATTACAGACAAACCGCCTTACTAACTTAAGCAGCCCACCCCATAAAAGAGCTAAATCCAGTGAAGAATGAAAAGAACAATATGTAGACTTTATTCCAGGAAAACAAGGATGCTTCAAGATTACAAAACCTATAAATATAATACACTTTTTAACAGACAAATTCATACGACCATCTCAATATGGTCAGGAAAAAATCTCTAAAATTTCACATCAAAATATTACAGAAAAGCAAATACACCTCTAAGCACATTAGAAGGTAAATGGAACATCCTTTACTTCATAACAGCTATCTGCCAAAACTCCACAGCAGCTTCATACTTAAGTGGCAAAACATTACTAGGAATGTAACATACAACGTGGTGACTAGAGCTGACGCTGCTATGAGCTAAGAGAGTAGATCCTATGAGTTCTCATCATAAGGAAAAATATTTTTTCTTTTTCTTGAACCTACATGAAATGATGGATGTCAACTAAACTTATTGCAGTAAGCATTTCACAATATATATAAGTGAAACCATTATGCTGTAAACCCTAAACTTATACAGTGGTATATATGTCACATCTAAATAAAACTGGAAAAAAATAAAGCAACAAGATACTCTGGGAAAGAATACATAAATGTATACTTATTTAGAAAATAAATGTCAAGTATTAGAAGCATTACCACTAAAATTAAGGACAAAACAAGAATGCACATTAAGATGTCTACCATTCAGCAATCTACTAGAGGTCCTAGACGACTCAGACTGAGAACTGAGAGGTGTACACGTTAGAATAGAAAAGATAGATGTGTCACAGTTTTCAAATGATTTGACAGCATACCTAGAAAAACCAAGAGAATAAAATAACAAAACTATTATGATATTTTAGCAAAGTGACTGTATGTAAAACCAATATTAAAAATGAAATGATTTCCTTTATATAAGCTATATCCAAATAGAAAATATAGCATAACAGAAAAATATCTCTTTCAAAATTTTAATGAAAAGTGAAATGTACCCTGGAATAAGTCTAACAGGAAATGTGTGAGACTTTTGTGGAGAAATCTATAAAAATTTACTGAAAGACCTAAAGGAAAACCCGACTAAATGGTTAAATATCTTAACCCTGGAAAGGAAGGCTTAGTTTAGTTCTGGTACTTACTAGCTCTGGGATCTCAGGATAATTTAAAAGTCTTAATCAGGCTGAGCCCTAGTGTCCTCATTTGTAAAATGAGAATAACAGAATCTCCCTTATGCAGTTATTATGATTATTGGAACTTTTAGAAGGGTTTGGTATTTTTAAAAACTTAGAATTATATGTAATATGTTAACAGTGCAAACATATGTATGTAACTGCGAACAAAGAGAGAGACGAAAGGATGCTCTCGTCTTAAGATGAGAGAGAGCATGAATTTAGGGATGAAAAATCTTAGACCTCAGTCTAAGGAAGAAGATGGAAGGGAAAGATAATGCTGTTCCTTATGTCCAAGGAACACAAAGAAATTAGAAATTGAGATTCCATTGTCTGGAGTGTTTTAATTATGTTTAAAAAGATAATTTATTATTTATAGATTTCCAAAAATATTTTAAAAATTCTATATTTTCACCATCTTAGGCTGCTTCTTTCTATTTTCACTGCACAACCAGGTCAATCTCCTCAAAGTTCACCTGCACCGGTTAGAGACTGAGCCTTAGAGCATACTGAGGTGAAGACAGGTAGCTAAGCAGTTATTACTCAGAGCACACCCTTGTGTGGACTACACACACATGTGTAGTCTGTGTGGGCCTACATCATGAGCAATGCACATTCTATGTCTTTTTGTTCCTTATGAGGACTGTATGCATATGTGTGGATTTCAGCATTTGGAACTATGCATAAACGTACATCACGGTTAAATAAAGGAATTACCTGCACCTGAAGTTCTTCTACACCAGAATTGTTATTTTGTACATCATAGTGGACTTTTTCTGTCTTCTATTTATTCTATCTTTTCCTGTACGGTTTGGTGAAAATAATAATGTTCGAAAGGCAATTATGCTTGTGCATTTATCCACCTCTTGGTATGTGTAAAATACTCTTGTCTATGTGAAGAAAGACTCTGGTTTACTAAGTGTATCTGACATGCTTGTGCTGAAGGGAGCAACTACTGAAATCAAGACTTCAAGACTCCTAAGTTGGGTCTAATTTAAAAGAGTTTCTTCTTGTTACAAGATTATTTCTTATAGTTTTAATTTCAATAAAAAATTATAGCTAATGAATTCCTCAGTACTAACTAGGGGTGTGCCATTTCATTTCCCCCAAATCTTCCAAACTCATGAGCCCTACTCACTCAGGGGTGTGTATGGGTGGGGAGGAGGTGAGATGTCAAGAGATCTACACACCAGGGCCTATGAGGTGAAAAGAGCTTCTCTTCAACTGCTCCTTTGTACCACTGGTGTCTGATAAGGAGAACAAAGCACCAACACTATCCTGCACTTGGAAATCTAGATCTGTCACAAATCAGGGAAGAGCATAACCCTGGAGTCTAACACACCTGGGTTTGCATCTCATCCATGACATTTCCTAGATTTGTGGTCTTAAGCACATTACTTATTCTTACTTAATCTGTCTGGGTCCAAGTTTCCTCAGCTGGAAAATCGGAATAGTGATATCACCTTACAGAGAAGGATGAGACATAATGAAGACAGATTTCCTAGCAGTGCCTGGCACATAGGGTTTCATAGATGTTAACTGCCTTTCTTTCTTCTTTATCAAACACAGGTAAATGTACAGTTAGTGCCTGGTATAATGGAGAAAGGGGTTTAAGATGAGAGAAGGCATGAATTTAGGGATGAAAAATCTTAGACCTCAGTTTAAGGAAGAAGATGGAAGGCAAAGATAATGCTTTTCAGAACCATTTGTAAAAGATGAAATGATGTAAATTTTCGATTTCACCCCTAAGAAACAACTAATGAACAAAGCAGAAAACTATGCCGTGGGCGCTTTGCGGCGACTTCTGCTTGCAGGTGTTAGGAGTGGCTGCGTGCATGAGCTAGATTAGGACACTGGAGAGGTTGGCAAATGAGCACAGAGTTAGTCATGTGGCTGAATGTGTTTAATAAATTATAGTCCAGCTGGAGAGATTGACCTCCCTGAGTGAATCACTTTGAACTAGACAAAAAACAGAAAACAGAAACCAGCCCTCACTAAAGAAGAAAAAAATCATTTCATTTGATTGACATTGTTTTGATCGGAGCCTGAAATCACATGCTGAGTTTTGCTAGGTGAGAAAGACATTCTGTTGTTGATGGAATCACATGCATTTACACAGTCCTCCAATCGTTCACTAGGTGTGACTTTTAACTATATAAATAGATCTACGCTCAAACTTAATCTTCCCCCGACCTCCATCCACCTTCAAAATGAAATAACATAGATTTTCCTCATTTTTTCAATGGAAATGTCATTCTCCAGATTCAGTATGCTTGATGATTGGTATTATTTACCTCTGACCTCCTTCCACCTCTAAAATCTGCATACCAAATCAGAAACCAACCTACCAAGTTTTGTTTTATATTATCTGTCAGCTCTGTCCTTGTGACAGACCTCCAGTTTCGGGGTGACAGCCTCCCCCCTGGCCTCAGCAACTGCCTCCCGTCTTTATAACTTCCTCACCCCATTTCAGTCTGCTCTGCATATGAGCACTTTACAAAAGCTACTAGTTTCAATTATTCTCTTTCTCAAGAACCAACAATTGCTTCTTATTGACTATCAATTTGTGTCTAATTTCTTTTCCAGGCATTCAAGGTCCTTATCATCTAGACTGATGTAATCTCCCACTAGTTTTGGACCAGACAGTGAAAAACTTGGGAATAGGGGCAATAATTGTCATGCATTCTTTCTGCTGACAGTTGGGATGCTGGGCTAACAGTGTCAATACTAGACCCAGCTTCCCAGGTCGTGATTCATCACACGCTGAAAGGGAGAGTTCATGTCTAGTAACGAAAGGCTTGTATCTCATAAGTATGGGTGGGTCAAAGAAGTGGAATAATTCCATGAATCTATCAGAAAGTGCAGATTTTCTGGTAAAAAAAAAAAGACAAACACAAGAGGGGAGGTACCTGGTGACACATACAAGCACACACATGTCTATAGGATTGTAAAGAGTACTAGAAACTGTATGTATGGGCTGCTATGTCTACATGGCTTTGGACCCAAAATTGGTTTATGATTGGAATTTATGATCCTGAAGTACACAGAGCACCCAGAATATCTTATGCATGGGCAAATAAAGGGCAAGGAACATATGCGATATTGCTGTGAGCATTTTCTATAGGCCACTTGGCCACAAGGGGGAAAGACAGAGCGCATTCTTAGCCACTACTCTTCTGGCACAAAGGAAGTTGAAGCAGTGAAAGAGAACGCATACTGGCTGAACATTTGCAGAAAGCCTCCTTTGGCTAAAAATAGAGCATCATACAAATGTTGTTGTTTCCCTTCTTGACATGGAGTCATGAAGCTTAACTGGATGAACGCCTCTGTGTTTCATTCTGACCAACAGAAAGACCCTGTTTGTTAAAGCAAGCAAAAGAGACGTTTTAGGAGAAAAAAGCCATTCCAACTCCAAGGTCATGATTGCCAGGAAAGAGAAGCCTGGCTGTAATAAATAGGTAGGAACTCTAGATTAAGGCTAAGACAAGAGGGAAAAGAAACGGTCCTTTCAAACAACAAAACACACACGGAAAAAACAGTGCCTGCAGGACTAACCCACAGTTTTATATCTGAAAAGGATGTTTAGAAATACGGAGAGGAAACACAATCCAGGAATATACAGGAAGGTGGCACAAATGTATATGGATTATATCATGGAAAAATAGCTCGAAGTGGCCTGAAAATAGTAAGAGGCATAAACAAACAAAAAGTATTGGCAAAAAAAAAAAAAAAGATTAGGGGAAGTTTGGGAAGCGACCTGGTTAATTTCAGAGCGAGAAGAGCAAAGAAGAGTTTGGACTACTGCTTGGGAACGAGGACGACCAGGAGAACTTCTAGTGGAGGTTATTGAACACTTTCACTAATCTTTGAAGAATTTTGGAGAACAACAACAAAAGCCAAAGGGCTAGCAGCAAGCAAATATAATCTTATTTTCCATTATCAAAACATGGAAGACTAATCTTAGCCAAAAATCTATATCACATTATAAAATGGCTCTAAAGCAAAAATATCACATATAATCTTACCACCAACCATAACCACAATTAACATTTTGCTGTAAATTCTTTCTAGAATTTTCCCATGTATAGATGCATACATTTAAATTTTTTTAAACTTATTAATTTGTTTAAACTTTTTTCACTTAACAGTATATGGTAACCATTATTTGGTGTTATTAAACATTCCTCTACGAAATATTGTTTTCCATGGCTGCATAATATTTTATTATATAAATGGACCATAATTTATTACTTGTTCCCCATTTGGTTATTTTTTATTAGCCATTTCCAATGGTTAAGACTATGATCTTTACTATTTCTGTTTTGAAGAGCTTGCTGAGGCTTTATTTGTAACCCAATACAGAATTAATTTTTGTAAATGTTCCGTAAGCCCTGGAAAAGAAATTTCATCCTCTGTGTTTTAGGTATTATGAAACACACACACATGTTGCATAATACCTAGAATACAATTATGCAACATGTATGTGAGTATACCTATTAAAATGCTTATGAGATATTGAGACATTTTCATCACATTGAAATAAAACTGATACATTCCAAAAAGTAGAAATTGTCCTGACAGTAAGAGAAAAATAAAACTGAAGTAGAGTTACTCTGGGATAATTTATTCTAGAAACTTCATGTGGTCTGTGCACATCCACCTGCCACTATCAATTCAGCCTTCAGGGAGAACAAGACTCAAGACCCATCACCTGACAAGCATCAAGTCTACGGAATACTTCCTTCTTTAAGAATGAGTACAGAGCAAAACAGTAGCTAAGGAAAATGCAAGATAAGGGAATAAAGAGTAGCATACAGAGCAAAAATAAATGAGCTCCTCCAGTTGGACCTCAAAGGACATTTTAGGAGACTGGAATTCTCTTAAGAGGGCAAGTAGCCATGGCCTCTACAAATCAGAAGAGAGCCAGAATAGGCTGAGATGAAAATGAAAGATGGTATGCAAAGATATGAGTGAGATATGGAAGGGCAGCCAGCAAACTAGAACACAGGAACAGAATTAAAATCTATTAGGTCGAACTAATGAGCAGAGTTTATTCTATAGAAAATCAAATAACATATGTGGAGGAAGCAATGTCATAAAGAACTGGTAATTAGTACTAAAGCCAATTTAAAAAGATGTCTAGATAAGTATTGTAAATCCAGTTTCAAAACAGTATCCAAAGTAAAATTTAAACAGAAGATATGCATTGTTACAAAAAATTATGAAACAACAAACCTGAACTTGAAACCCATATTACATTTTTAAAAGCCTGAATAAATTGGTATCGTACTCTATAGGAAAGGATGGGACAATGACAACTGTTCTGAGTTGCTTAGATCAACTATGACAGAGTCGTTTAATTTTTGACATTTAAATCCAGTTACATAATTCCTTTTTTCATTATTTCTATCTCCTACCGGGGCGCCCAACCTTTTGGTGTCTCTGGGCCACACTGGAAGAAGAGTCGTTTTGGTCCACACACTAAATACACAGACAGTAACAAAAACTGATGAGCAAAAAAAAAAAAAAGGTTTTAAGTAAATTTACGATTTTGTGTTGGGCTGCATTCGTAACCATCCTGAGCTGCATGCAGCCCGTGGGCTGTGGGTTGGATATCCTGAAGTCTAAGAAAACGTACTCTATATGGCAAAAGACATAAAGGAGATAGCAAAGAAACATTTTTAAAAATTAGCAGCATAAAAATGATGAAATCAAATACTTCAGTTGTAAAAATGAAGAGAAATGAACTAAATAACCTATTTTAAGTAAGATCTTCATATTAGGTCTAAAACTAAAATCCAACCATATGTTTTTTACCATAGTCATTCCTAAAATGAAATGATGTACAAAGATTAAAAGAAACAATGCTGAGAAAAGGTATAGCAGCCAGATGCAACAAACTCTAAAACAGAAGTCATGATATTAATATAAGACAAAACGCAATTCAAGAAAAACATCATTAAATAGGACAATGAGGGTTGGTTTATATAACTGAAGAATCCAGTTCACAGTGAAGACACATTGTCATGGAAATATATACATCAATAAGTGTTGATAGATGAAAAGGTCATGTTGCATACAACACCCAATAATGGTGAAAGATTTCAAATGCCGCTCTCAGGCTTTTACTTATCAAGTGATCAAGAAAAAATATAAATACAAAAATTGTGTAATATAATGAATAAAATTATACACACACACACACACACACACACACACACACAAGGTCTGTCCGGAAAAAGTCCAGCCATTGTTAATGTAATGAGAATGGTTTGTGCGACATCGATCAAACCTGGCAGCCAAGGAGAGTGAACTGGAATGGGCATGTGTGAACAATGACAACTTCACTGTACTAGTCAGTGGGGGGTGGTAGATGCCATTGAGTGAACATGTGTACCGTGGGGCCATTGCATTCAAAATAACTGAGCCAGTAGAGCAATGAATTTACTTCACATTTTGTATTGAGCTTGAACATTCCTCCACAGAAAATATCTGGATGATTCAGAAGGCTGCAGCTAAGGGTAACTGGTGATTGGCAGCTTCATCACGACAAAGTGCCTTCTCATGCATCATGTCTCATGCAGAGTTTTTTGGCAAAACATCAAATCACCCAGCTGACTCAGCCCCCATACAGCTCAGATTTGGTGCCCTGCAGATTCTAGCTTTTCCCAAAACTAAAATCACGTTTGAAAGGGAAGAGAGTTCAGACTGCTGGAGATTCAGGAAAATACGGCAGGGCAGCTGATGGCCAGTGTGAGGTCCCAAGGTGTCTACTTTGAAGGGGACTGAGGCATCATTTGTCCTATGTACAATGTTTTTAGTATCTTGTATCTTCTTCAATAAACATCTCTATTACAGAGATATAATATGAAGATATTATATAAATATAATATTTATATGTATATTTATATTACATGTACCCATATAATTCATATTATGTTTCTTGTATCGTGTATCTTCTTCAATAAATATCTCTATTACAGAGATATAATATGAAGATATTATATAAATATAGTATTTATATTTATATTACATGTGCCCATGTAATTCATATTATGCACTTTGTAATTCATACCATGTAATTCATAGTAAGCATGTAATTCATATTACATGGGTGCATACTTTCTGGACAGATCTTGTATCTATACTCTTTCATTTTTCCCCCTTCTTTTTCTTTCTGTCCTGTTTTGTTTAAAATGACATATATTTAAAGTTAGTTTTTAACCAAACATATCTCTTTGTTTTTTAATAGAAACAATTAAACCGTTTGCCCTTAATGTGATAATACGTTTGACCTTACTTCTAGCATCTTATTTCATACTCTTTTTAAATGTTACCTTGCTATTTGTTAGTTTTTAATATTGGCTATAACATTCCAAATATTCCTCGATTTTGAAACATACAATTTCTAGTTTTATGTGCATTTTTTCTCTTTCTCATTTAAAACATATTTAAACTGATATTTATCTAGATGAACAATGAAACAATATCCAGTGTTTCCCACAGTACAAGATGAGAAATTTAGCACTTGAGTTTCTTCTGGAGTAATCTGAGTTTTTAGCCCCCAAATAGTTTAAATTTGTCATGTATCTGTTTCATTAAGATTGTTTTTTTGACAGTTGCATTGTTTTATAATCATATTAATAACATTTAAACATTAGGTCTATATTTGACTGGTTTCACTGTTCACCTCATGTCTTTTATATCAGATCTTCTCCGTTCCCAAATTTTAGTGTTCGTTCATTTCCCTCTTGACCAGCATATATTAAGGAAATACTTTTTTCAGTAGAGGATTTTAGTGGTCAACTCTCTTGAGTGTTTTTCTTGTCTGAGAATATCTTTCCTTTTTCCTCACATATTACTGAATACAGGATTCTGAGTCATAATATTATTACCTCAAAGTTCTAGTACCATAAATCAACTTCCTTCTAACACTCGGTGCTACAAAGTCTGACACATGCTTTTCAAACGACGAAATACTATTTTTCTGATTGTATACCAATAGATTTTTTATTTGTTTAAATTAATAACTTTCACTAGAATATACCTTTAATATTTCCTGGGACACATGAACTATTTTGAACTGAAATCAGAAAAAAAAAACTAATTTTTTAATTATAACTCATGTTCCATTGCCCCGTCCCTTGAAAAATTCTGGTTTTTATACTTAATGTGTTGAATTGTAGCTCCCATTTTTTCTCTTATAATTTCATTTATTTATGTGTCTATCGGTACTGTAAGAATTTGCACTCCTCTTTAGTTTTCTGCATTATTCTAATGTCCATGCTTCCATTACATGATTTTAATTCAACACAATATTTTTCATTTTAAAGGCGGCAAAGTTTCCTAATCTCAGACTTCTCCCTTTTGACATTTTCTGCCATGACTTCTTAATCTCTGTAAGTATAACCTGAAGATTTTTTTAAAGTTTTTCTCTTTTATTATAGTGTCTATTTCATAGGGAGACATTACTTTCACGTTCTTAGATATCTCTCTTCTTTAGAACTGCTAAAGACTGTTGTAATGAACTTCCATCACGTGTTTACTGAGAGAGAGTCCCGTACTGTGCGTTGGTCAAGGCATGTTTGAGGAGGCACTAATGTGATTGAGATGTGTTTCCAATCACCTATATGTATGTGTGTGTATATGTGTGTATGTGTATATACAGATATACATAAACACATATGTATGTACATACACATTTACTTTTTTAAAATGATGGTAAAATATGCATAACAAAATTTGCCATTTTAACCATTTTTGAGTGTACTTCAGTGACATTAAGTACATTCGTGTTGCTGTGCAACCACCACCACCCCATCCACCTACAGAACTTGTTTCATCTTGCAAAACTAAAACTGTGTGTGCCTAATGATAACACCCCATTCTCCCCTCCCACCAGCCCTTGGCAACTACCGTTCTATTTACTGTCTAAATTTGACTATTCTAGTAACTAACTATAGAAATGATCCCTGAAAGTATAGTCTTATATTTGACTATTCTAAATGCCCCACATAAGTGGAATTGTATAGTATTTGTCTTTTTGTGATTGGTTTGTTCCACTTAGCATAACATTTTCCAGGTTCATCCATGTAGTATAGCATGTGTCGGATTTTTATTCCTTTTTAAGGCTGAATAATATTCCATTATGTACATATACCACATTTTGTTTATCCATATATTCATCAATGGACACTTGGGTTTCTTCCCCTTTCTGGCTACTGTGAATAATGCTGCTATAAACATGGATGTGGAAATATCTCTTTGTCTCTATTTTCATTTCTTTGGGTATATATCCAGAAGTGGAATTGCTAGATCATACAGTAGTTACAGTTTTAATTTTTAGAGGAACCTCCATACTGTTTTCTATAGTAGTTGCACCATTTACAATCCCATTGACAGTGCTCAATTTCTCCACATCCTCATCCATTATTTTTTAAATCATAACTATATTAATGGCTATGAAGTAGTATACCATTGTGGTTTTGATTTATATTTTTCTAATGAATAGTGATATTGAGCATTTTTTCATGTGATCAGCCATTTGTGTGTTTTTGGAGAAATATCTTTCAAATCTCTCGTCCATTTTTGAATCAGATTGTTGTGTTTTAGGAGTTCTCTATATATTCTGAATAGTAATCCTCTTTCGAATGTGTGATTTGCAAATATTTTCTCCCATTCTTTGCAGCCCCTGCCACCTTAACTTAGAGATGCTAGTGAAATTTTTCTAGGAGTCCCTTCCTTTTCATCTCCAGGCCAACTTTTCCTTCTACTCTGGTGACTTACTTATAGGCTGGTTGGGCTTTCTCTCAATTCACTCCTGTGTACTATCTTTATCATGGAATGTTGTAAAAATTTCTAACATGTGGGTTATATGGTACACCTTCTGGTTGTCGGTACTGTGATAAATATCCTAAAATATTTTATGCATCAATATTTTGTTATTTCAAAAAAATTAGGGGAGTGGGATAAGTTAAATGTATATTCTTCATTTTCCATTTTTAAGGCCATATTTCTCAAAAGTGGTAGACCTGAACCAAAATCCTCCTGGGTGCTGGTTAAAATGTTGATTCTGGGCCCCCACTCTACACCTCTGAATCAGAATCTCTGAGGGAGAGTCTCCAGGCAACTCTAATATAAATGAAAATTCAAGAACTGCTGGGTTGGGTACTATTTTGTGAGCACTTAGAAGAGACAGCAATGAACCCTTGGAACTAAGCACGGTTCACACGGAAGTCATAGCAGGTGATTCTTAACATCTTTTTGGCAGGTATATAAGTTATGTAACTCAAAATGTGGTAAACAATAGTTGGATCCTGGATATCTGACAAGGTTTCCCACGGTTCTTTTCCCCAAGGTTCGCCTGGCAGGCGCGAGGGAGAAATATCTATCTGTACAATGCAAAGACGGTGATAATGTGCAGGCAAGACCAAGGCTGGTGTGCAGTGCTCAGCGTAGGTTCTGATGCTTTAGAGTGGTTTTTAGAGAAATTGTAATGCACTCACAGGAGATTTGCCAGAGGAGCTAAGGAATTAAAAACCCTGTAATTTGAGAAAGCAGTGAGGAAATTTCTTGTTTAGTAGTGTTTCTTAACTCTGCTGAACACATGTCACTTGGGGACCCTTAAAAAACTACTCAATCCCAGGCCCCAACCCCAGACCAATTAAATCAGCATCCTCCCATGTGAGAACCACAACTGCTATTTTTGCAAAGCTTCCTGGGTTATTTTAATGTTTAACCAGAGTTGAGGACCACTGTTCTGAAAAAAAAAAGGATGTGAGCTTTGTGAAGCTCACATGTGGAAGAGGAATACAAGCATTTCTGTAACAAATGCCATGCCTGACTGTTCACCTGGCAGAAGTGGACATTGGTCCAGTTGAGTCAGCAAATGGCTACTGCCACAGCTCACCTGCCAGGCCCAGGCTCTCAACGCTGTGAGCAGTTTCTTCCCTTTATTAAGAAGCATGGAACTCCTTGACATGAACCTTTCAGATACTGGCAATACATGGATCGAGATAAATGAAAATTGACGCTCCCATGATCTCATCTGCTCTGGTGGTTTCACCTACTACTTACGCTGATCACTCCATAATCTGGGTCTCTAGCCGCATGGCTCATCTATCGACCACGTCTCCATCCGGATCTCTCACTGACGACTCAAATGTAACATGCCTTGAACTGAGTCATTATCTAACCCTATTCTTGCTTCTGTTTCTTATGGTCGATGGAGCAACTGCTGTCCCAGGCACACAAGGCAGAAGCCTGGGAATTACCCTTACTTCCTCTGCCTCCCTCACTAGCCTGTACCTACTTAATTACCAGTTCTTTCCTGATTCTGTGCCTCCCTCCGTCTGAACTACCTCAGCCCTCATTCCCAAAACAGCCTTTGTTTGCTCCCTGTTTCATGTCTTCTCCCCTCCCAGCACTGCAGTAGAGGAGTGGCTCTAATGTTCAAATCTGACCATGTCAGTTCCCACTTAATTTCTCAGTGCCCCCCCACACCGTTTGTGAGAAAAGAACCATACTCTTTAACTTGACAGACAAGACCCTCCTGCTCACATTTCCAGACTCATCTCCCAACATTTCTCAACATAACACTAAACTATGGGCGAGGACTGGAATGCATTACCCACACTTACTTCTTCATTTAACTTCTATCCATCCTTTAAATTTCAGCTTATGCTCATCTACTCCAGGGAGTATTACCTGACCTCTTTGGTCCAATACCTTCCTCCTCTGACTCTCATTTAGAGATAATGATGTCCGATTCTGACTCTGTTCCATAGAGTTCCACCCAGCTCCTGGAAACCCACTTGGTCCAAACCCCAGAAACTAGTCCTATGCCTAGTGCAGATGGGGTACTCAACACACAGGGTGGGGCAAAAGTAGGTTTATAGTTGTTCATATGGAAATTCAATAACTAATGAATAATAATACAAAAAAATTCTGTTTTGCATACTCAAAACTGTAAACCTACTTTTGTCCCACCCTGTATATTTGCTGACTTAGTGTTGGTGAAATGATTGAGTGAATCTTTTCAGGGGCACATTTGCCATTATTTGTGTGATTTAAGGATTAGGAACAGTGGGGGCTTCCTCAACTGTAGGAAAATATAGCTCCTGGCTTCTTAATTGTTAGGAAAGATCACTTTGTGGTCAGCCAAAGCCTGCTGGACCTCCTGGCATGAGAAAAGGAACGAACCAACTTCCACCAATGGGTGTTCTTGGCTAGGTTCTGGGGATCATGGACACGTTGTTGATGAAACCTTGGTATGGAGACTGTAAGGGACTGGATGAGAGCACCCATTTTGTGTGGTTCTCAAAGATACTGGAAAGAACACTCTGGGCTTCTGGGAGATCGAGAGAGCTTTTTCTAGTTCTTTCTCTTTAACTGCCAAGCAGAGGCCTGAGGCAGCTGGTGAAGTGCCATAGGCTGCTGTCCCAGAGCAGAGAGGTGGAGAAATGCAGCCAGGAATGAAAACATTCGGGCCAAACATTTCAAGCATTTTAACATCTTAGGGTCAAAATGGCCTTGCTGACCTCTGGCCACTTGGAACTTTCACACCAGATCAGCCATCAGGAAAATGAAAACTGAGTTCCTATGTAGAAGATACTGTTTATGCCTTAAGTGTGGAGAAAACTATCCAGGCAGACCACACAGAAGGGAGTGATGGGCCCAAACGACTAGCTGGGCAGGCAAGGCTGGGGTTTGCCAGCTGCTGTGTGGCCACCAAGTTTTACCTTTTATCCCTTTTCTTGCCTTGGTTGACTCTTCTAGATCACAGCCGTTGCTTTGGTAAAGTCACACTAGTGAAATGAGGCTGATGACATCCATGCTGCTGCCTCACACCTATGACTGGAATCAGGAGGGGTGATGGACATGAATACATTGTCTTCTAAGTGTGGTACACATGTAAAAGATGGTTATTATTATTGTGATTTTAATTATTTCAACAGTCTTTCCTGCTTGAACTGTTTCTTTCTGGGCTCCTGTCCTGAAATGGACAGGGCTCCATTTCCCACTTGGAAAATAAATGCTCTCTTCCTGTCTCTGTTTAAATCATGATCAGGGCAGAATCTTTAATTGATACTGTGGTATCAATGACTTCAGAGGTTTATTCCAAGAGAAACAAAAATGGACACTTGGCAGAAAACGAGAAACAAGTCCTCTCGGTTCTACAGAAACAAAGACGAAAAGGAGTTATGCCCTGGGGAAAAGTGGGAGGTCTGGGTTTTGCCTGGGCTGTATGACCCCAGGCAGGGCACTTCCCCTTTGGATAGAGGATTCCTCATTTTGAAGAGGAAGGCCTGGGACCAGGTGCTCTCTTGACTCCTTCCCACCATTTTTAATGATGCTAGAGACTCTTAGGTCCTCTGCAAATTAACACAAGTCTTTTGGAATAATTCAATAATATCCCAGGGTGCTAAGACGACATGCAGCTGAGATGACTAGATTGATCTCTGTAATCTATTCAGAATCTTAGAGTAAGGAAGCCACCACCACCACAACCAACCACCATCATCACCACCAATAACTGCCACCACCATCACTACCAACCACCACCACCACCACCCTCACCAGATCTATGACCAACACCAGCACACAATCACCGTCACCACTACCACCATCACCCCCACCACTACCACCAGCATCATCACTACTACCACCACCACACTATGCCATCACCATCACCACAATCACCACCAACCACCACCATCACCACTAATAACCATGACTTCATTACCACCACCACCACCAGTGTCATTACCATTATCACTACCACCCCTACCTCCAGCACTTTCATGGCAATATACAGTTCTATTTTTTATTTTATTTATTTATTTATTTATTTATTTATTTTACAGTCCTATTTTTTAAAATGGGAAACATAACATACAAAAATGTCTTAACTTGTGGGGTTGATATAATCCCAGGAAACATTCTGGGATAGGATGTGTAGTGAGATGTCAGGACTAAAGTCATGGAAGTAGTTTTTGTCAGGCTAACAAAGTTGCTTATCTGACAATGTTGTTGGGTGGGCAGATCAGGGAAATACCAGTGATAAAGAGTATATGAACTTTATTAAGACCTTTGGTAAGATTCCTCTGATAATCTTTAAAAAAAAAAAGAATAAATATGGGCCAAGTGATAGTATAGGAAGTGGAATAAATTTTCTAAAAGAGTGTTGTGTAGTTATTGAATTAATAACTGCATTTCAGGATCATGTAGTGGATTGCCTCAGAATCGTGTAGTTCATCATTTTTATCGATGACTTAGTTGAAGAGGTCATGCTCGTCAGATTTGGGGATGACAGGGAACCGACTGGAAGGGACAGTAACTAACAGAATCAAAGCCAGAAATATCCGGGCAAGCTGGCAAGATAGACTGAACAAGATAAAATTAGGAGTAAATGCAAGGGCTCTGTATTTGGGTCCCAGGTAGCATCTGTACAAGCATGGAATGGGGGAGGGGCAGATGATATAGTTCAAGAGCAAGTTTAAAAGAGAACTGGGTTTTTTTTTTTCAGTTAATACTAAACTTAACATGTATTACTGGTATAGATTCCTAATTCATCCTCACAGGATTTCAACAGAACTCTAAAATGTAGAAAAAAGGAAAGTAATTATCTTACTCTACTTAGTGCTAATTAGGCCTCCCTTGAGATTTTGTATTTTATTCGTTAAGAATGAAGACATTCGAGAAAACTGGGACCAGAATGACAATGATAGTAATGATGCTGGAACCAATGGCCTATGAGTCAGGATGGAGCAATGGAAAGGGCACTGACCAGTGAGTGGGGAGCCAGGCTATTGGCTGTGAGATCCCGACCAAGCAAATATTTCTGGAGCTGATGACAGGCCTCCCTGGGTAGAAACACGGACCGTGGTAGTTGGCTGGCCTGTTCTGCTGAGGGGGTTTTGGCCCTCTGGTTAGGCCACACTATAAGTGAGTTCCTTTCTCCCTACCTCACCCATGAAAGGATAGGGCCTCTTGTGCCTCCAAGCAAGATTTTACACTCTTATAAGGCCATTAAGTTTTGCAAATTATATCAATTCTTTCCCTTGGGAAATGATAGAGGCCTGAGTTAAAACTCAGCCTGTCCTACTAGCTTTGTGACCACTTGAATTTTCTGAGACTCGCTTTCCTTGTTTGTGACATAGAGTTAGTACCAGGTTCTGTATGATGTGAATATTAAGTGAGACAATGCATATACAAAATATAGCACAATGTGGGGCACAACGTAGGTGCCCAATAAACGGTGTAGCTAATGTTACTACTACATTTACTACCACCATCCATCTTTTTTGTTTCTCCCCCTCTTCCTCTGCTGCCCAGGCACTGTGCTGGTCTCAGGGGGTACAGGAGAAAGAAACTTCGTGCTCCCTGCCTGCACCAAGCCTACAGTCTAACCAGCACTGTCCAGCTGAACTTTCTGCAATAACTGAAATATTCCACATGTGTATTCTCCAATATGGTAGCCAACAGCCACATGTAGCATTTAAGCACTAGAAATGTGACTGATGTGACTGAGGAACTGAATTTTAAATTTCATTTAATTTTAATGAATTAAATGAAAGTGGAAATAGTCCCACGTGGAAATAGCACAGCTCTAGACACCTTTCAGGTACATTTCTGAGACTGGCCAATAAAGATGCATCAAGAGAGAAATGCACATAAAGCACCAGCATAGTACCTGAATGATTCGCGTATGTGTTCATTTATCACATTTAATTATCTACTGTGCATAAGTCCTATCCCAGGTGTTGTGGGTACACTGCCAGCTGTACCTTCTGGGAGCTCACTGTTGAGTGGCAGATATGCAGATAAATCCTTTTACCATAAGGAGGTAAGTGTATGCACAGGAGCTACAGGTGCAGCAGAGAGAGGTCTGTAACCCAGATGAGGTCTGTAACCCAGATGAGCAATCAGAAGGACATTTTAAGACCTGAGCAGTCTTGAATAAGTAGATCTCATAGAGGGACTCAGTGGATATTTATTCCATTTACAACAGATTATATTACAGGGCCACTAAGCCCACAGCTGGAAGCAGAGGTGGCTATGAGGCAAACCAGGGAAAACGTATAGCTAGGGCCAATTTGTTTTCTTGGAAAACTTCCCCTGTCTTTTGGTATTGTCTGATTCCGTTTCTCTTCTGTGGCCACAGTTTTGTCACCTGAGGACATTTTTTGATGATGTGCATAACTTTACTTTTTATTGTTTTATTAGTAGTCACTAACCATGAGTGATTTGGGGAGGGGGAAGGCGATGAACTCTGTTACACATGAAGTGACCTCAACCCCCACTGTGGTTTGGCTGTGGAATTCCGATACTTACTATAAACAAACAGCTCTGTGAACACGGCCAATCGGTGAAGAAACTGCTACGGATCAGTTGGGCTGGCTGAATATGGCTGTGATAGTGATGCACGTTCACAGGAGCGAGGGCTGTTCTAATTGCTGGGGTGGAGAAGGGGGAAATTAGGCCCATTTATATATTTTACACAATAATTCAAAGTTAATATGTGACATCAAGCCAGAGAGTTCTGTAGCTGACATATGTTCACATAAAGATAGGCACAGCTTTATATTGTATGGTTTCGATAATCATACTTGTGCTTATATAAAGCAAGAGTATCTGTGTGATTCCTTCTCCCATGAGACCAGGGAGATGCTCGTGCAGCCTGGCCTGGTTGTGTGAGGCCCTGATCTATGTGAGACCCTGGAGGGCACCTGCTTTGACTGCGGCAGAGTTGCCTCTGCTGGATGGAGGTGTAAATTGATGCAGCCTTTCTGAGAAGCAGCTTTTCATATATATATACCAGGGGCCTTAAAACATTTATGTCCTTTGGCTCAGTCATTCTACTTCTGGGAATCTACCCAAAGGAAGCATTTGCAAATGTGTACAACAAAGACTTTGCCCAAGATACTGTACAGTTATCTGTAGTTGCTAAAGACAGGAAACAACCTAAATGACTAACAGTGTGATAATATACAGTTACGAAGATGATGTTCATGAAGGACTTTTTCTACAAGAAGGCAGAGAAATAGCTTCAGAAGCTAAGCAACCACCCAGAAGTCAGACAGACTGGGTTTGAATCTTGGCCTTGCCACTTACTACTGTGTGACTTGGGCAAGTCACCTGAACTGTGTGGGGTTGATAATATATAATACTTGCCTTAGGAGGACTTCTGAGGATTAATGACACAATAAACATAAAAATACTTAATACTTGCAAAGTACATGTTTTAGGTACCCAATAAATGTTGGATGTCTGTGGACTGTAAGATTTCATGGCATAAAAATAGATGGCAAGGAAATATGCCCATGTATTAACAGTATGGAATCTGGTTGAACTGTGGGTGCTTTGTTTGATTCTTTGCACACTTTTCAACTTCCCAAATTTCCTACATTCAATATGAATTACTTTTATACTAAAAAGTATATCATAACGATGTAACACAATAAGATATTGAAAGAAAAGAGTTTGACCACAACAAAACAGTACTTCTCTCTTTCTCCTTCCCTTCCAGGGGAAGAGCTGGAGGCAGCCTTCTGCCCCAGAGATCAGCAGAAGAGGGTAGAGCTGCTTTATAGCTTCTTCCTCTGGCAGAGCCACATAAGTGCACAGCCCAGACGCGGGAGTAGGGGGTTGGCTGTATCCAGGGCTACTTGTTGAAGGTGCTCTGAGAGTTGGGGTGGGGGACAGGGAACAGATGTCCTTAGCACTTTCTGCTATCTCTGGGAGTCTAGATTCCAAGATGCTCTGATGTGTATCATTTCCTCCCCATGTCTTAGTTAATCTGAACCAAATACTGACATAAAATTGTAAGGTGGGGAAGACTCATCTACTTGCTCCCTATCTCCAGACCCCTCCCATAAAAATGCTTGTAATAACACCTACATCTACAGCACTGTGCATAAACTTTAAGCGAGATTGGCAAAGAAAAGACTTAGATCAGGGGTACAACAGGGAATAACAGGAAAGTTAGTCTAGTTGAAGCTGCTTTATTTAATGAGTATAATTTATATTGGGAATCTTTGGCAAATACAGCCCTTTCTAACACCACAAACAGCGAGGTCCCTCCCCACCTTAGGGCATATCTCTGGAGTGACAGGGTCACAAAGCACAAAGGTGTGTGTGCGTGTGTACGTGACCAAAGAGTGAGGACATTTGGTCCCTAGGATCTAAAGTCTTTCATTGACAAAGACGGTGGCCTGTGCTCCAGCAAGTCTCCGTCTGTTGTTTTAGACATAGAATCCCAGGCACCGAAATAACGAAGTCGTTCCGGGGAATGGAACCAGAGGAGCAATCTCCGGCCTGTGTCTTGATGGATGCCCTTCATCAGTGACACCCCCTGGTCCACACCTTCAGGCAAAAGGTGCGTTCCCCCAAGCACCCAAAATGAAAGAATGACAAACGGCCCTCTTCCGGACAGCGAGGTCATCGTATGCTAATGAAGTCAGAGGAGACAAACGCGCGGAGCCTGCCTCCGAGCTCGCCCCAGGGTTCGTGGTTCGTAGTTCTCCCGCGCGCCACTGCGGCGCAGCCACAAAACATCGCGCGCTGCCGCAGACCCTCCTACCTCCGGGGGTGGGGGGGGAGGGGTCTTGCCTGACACTTTGAGTTCTGCAGCTGGATCACGCACCTCTGGGTGAAGCCTCCTGGTTCTGGCCCCCTGCTTCCCACTGCAATGATGGCGGGGATGGGGGCGGCGCATCAGAATCACCTGTAGGTCTTTTCGAACTCCACAGCTCCCTTCCTAAATTCTAGTCCACTCGTCCAGAGCAAGGATATCTCAGAATACGTAGGGTGAGGTGGATTGGTGGAGTTTTTAAGCCCACAGGTGATGCTAGATGTGCGCCCCTCAAGACACACACACACACACACACACACACACACACGGGAACACATCTAGTGACTCGGAGACTAAAGAGGTCAGCTTTACATTCTCTCCCTGACCCTTCTCCCCTTCTCTAGCTTGTATTTGTCCAGGTATCCGTGTTCTCTTCAGCTTCCCTTTAAGCTCCCCTAGCCCAGGAGCTTTGCGGAGTACCCGAAGTCCTGAAACCCTGCGAGACGGTCAAACGTCAGAAAAAGTGTCCCCCGCTCCTTGCCGCCCTCATGCACCCTGGAGGGCGAACTGGATACCAAGCAGCCAAGGTGAGAAACCTGTCCAGTTGCTTCAGCAAACTGCCTGGAGCAAGGCCGCTTCCCGCCTGCACACCTTTGAGGTTTGGAAGGTTCTCCCAATCCAAGAGGGAGCCTGTACCCCACCCTGAGCCACTCCCGTGCCTTCACCCTAACAGCGGGAGATGTCCTCCTGAAGGGACTTTGGAGCAGGTGGCACCGTCAGGGTGGGCACAGTGGCCTCGGCTGCACCTCTTTCCCCTGGCCACGGGACCGGCTCCCGCTTTGCCCTCCTTTTCCAAGTTGCTGCAGCCCACCTCCCCACGCCCAAGCCCCTCTCCTCTGCGCCGGCCACTGTCTTACCTCTCACCAGGCAACACTTGGTTGAGCGTTTCTTCGGAGCGCTCCTTTCTCGGAGCTTATTCCCTTACTTGGGAGGAAAGAGGAACCAAGAGACAGAAAGGGGACCGGAGCCGGCGTCTGAGCGTCTTCCAGCCCGCTCAGCAAGCTCGGGGAGGCGATGGCAGCCAGAGTGGGCGCTGCGGAGCTCGGGTGGCCCTGCTGGGGTAAGGTAGCGCTGGGGGCTTCTGCCTGCTCGGTTATCCGCGGCTCGGAGCAGTCCTCCTCCGCGGCCCGCTACTACGGCACTGCGGCGCCCTGCCCCTAGCGGTTTGGTAAGTCCCGCTGCCACTCTCAGCGCGGAGCCCTGCCTCCGGGCGCAGAGCCCGCCCCAGCCACACACCGGCGAGCGCGCGTGCGCGCTCTCACACACGCACGCACACACACACATACACACGCGCGCGCCACACACACAAACGCGCGCGCGCGCGCCCACGCATACACGGATATGAATACAGATCTGTTCAGTGGGGACCCGCGCACCTTCGGTGCAACTTGGGTACAGTCATGGTTTGGGCACTTTTCACTGGTAGGGCTTCAGTTTAGCAGGAGGAGTTAGCTTATGAGTTCTGAGAGGTTGCAGTAGTGGGGCTCCGCAGGGCGCCAGAGGCCTGCTGACTCTGGGGAGGGAGGACAACTGTTTGACGAATAAAATACCCATTGGGCATTTCCACAAATCAGACAAGTCCAGGCTGCCTTAATATCTCCACCCAATAAGAAAGAAAAAATCAACAAGTTCTCTCCGTTTCCCAGGAACTGCGTGTCTGTAGCCTCCAAATCACTTGCTGCTCAGGGACACATTTCTGACGTCTCTGACCTTGGTGGCCAGGGCCTGATGGCTGTTTGATCTGGAAAGATTTCCCCCTCCTCAGGTGTGGTGGAGAGCTTCACAGGCCCATCAGAGCGAGGCTCTGAATGCCATACCAGGTCTCAGAGACTGAGGGTTGTTAGTTTCATTCTCCATTGGTTTTAGATGATTATGGATGGTTTTCCTGCATAGCAAACAGACCACACCTTCTTTTAAACAAATAGACAAGTACAGAAAAGGCTCTGGGGTGAGGGGTTAGGGATGAGGGCCAGCATTGGCCAAGGCACCAGTGACTTGTTGCTGCTTCTTTTTCCATGAGGTGTATGTCCGCATGGGGCAGTAGTGGTGATGGTGGCACTACCTCAGGCGTGTCACAGCAGCAAGATGACTTCTGTCCATTGCACACCACATTTAGAGTCATCAGGAATTTGGACTCTCATCTGTAAAATATGTGGAGTTTACCAGTTTCCCCAGCTGAGAATTCTTTTCCACCAGCAGGCGGTGAAGGTCCCCGGTCAGGACTGCAGCCAAGAAAAGCTTTCTGCAGATGCACAGGCGCCAAGGGGCCCTGGGCGTCTGGGCATTGGAGGGAAGAAGCCTCAAACATGAATGTCAAATGTCCCTGAGGACCCTGCTGGTCAGTGTCCATATTGGGTCATCTGCAGGCAGGCTGATGGGACAGACAAGGAACTGAGGCTCAGAGATTTCCCCAAGGTCCCACATGGCAATGAAGGCGGGGCCAATAGCAGATGCCCGTGTCCACACTTCATCCTACCATTCACTATTCACTTCTCGTTCTATCACCTTGGGTTGGTTCTCAAAGCTCCCTGTAGCCAGGCTGCAACAATCCTGGTGAGGAAGCTCTCGAGTTCTCTTATCTTTTCTTGTTTCCCTTTCACTCACCGACTTCTTCATTTCCCAGCTATCTATTAAACTCCCACTTTGTCTTCAAGTACTTTTCCTGACTCTAGTCCTGGCCTTACTTGGGAAGAAAGCAGAACTGAGAGACAGAAAGAGCTTCGAACAGTCTCTGTCCCCGGTAGAGGAGAAGGCTGGTCACAGCCTTAATGGGTGTATTTTCACTGTGCTAGGTGGGGTGGATGCGGAAGACACAGTCCTTGATTTCTAAACTTGCGTTCTCTGTGGAGGAAAACACTCACGTACATGTCACAAGAAAAACATTCTTGCTCTGTCTATTCTTGACTCCTTCTAAAGAAGGAGAGAGGGGGAGAGAGAGCCTATATTTAGCTGAGAGTCATGATGGGTTTGGAAATGTATGCTTGCAGGTAGGGGCTGGGGCAACACTGAGTTGTTCTGTCTATTAGAACAGGAAAGAAGTTGGATGGGAGGAATAGAGAAGACACACAGACAGACGCAGGGTGCAGAGACCCGACTTGGCTGGGAGCATATCAACGATTAATGAGAGAGAAACTCTGAGAACAGGGCTGCCAGGCAAAGATTTAGAGAATGGGAGTGCTTGCAAAAATTGGCAAATATTTTGCTGGTTGGAAGGGGGGCTACAAAATCCCTGTTCTCTAAACTCTCGGAAATAAATCATTTGTAAAGGCAATATTGTCCCTCAATTTGTTTGTGAGTAGATTCCTTTGGGATACTCAGGATGGTGCTGACTGAGTTCAGCATGTGGGTTGAGGCAGGGTGAGTACAAAGAAGCCTGTATGGACAGATGGCTTAAAGACAGTGGGCCCCTGAGTGACATGCTAATGTCGTGTGGGGAAAGGGTGGTAACAAAGGTGGAAGCAATGTGGAAGGCAGGGAGAGCTGGGGCTGGGAAGGAGCATCAGGAAGACTAGTTATGTTCACTGAGACATCATTCAGGAGGAGGTACATTTGTGATGGGGTTTGAAAGGGGAGTAGGGACCTGACACAAAGATCAGCTGGACAAGGGCACTCCAGGCTGAGGGAAAGAACAGCTCCATGGAAGGGGGGAAACTCATGGTGAGTTCTGGGCATTCAGTAGAAGAAAGAAAGGTTGGGGCATTATTATAGAGGGCTCCCAAGTGCCTCGCCAGCAAGGTGGACTTCAGGTTGAGTATTGAGGAGCTATTTAAAATGTTCATTTTTGTTGTTTTTGTTTGGTTTTGACAGGGAAGGGGATGCAAAACAAACTGGGAAGCCTCTGATGCCCCCTGTCGGCCTTCCTGGTCAGAATGGGGGTGGGGTTGCTTGAGGGGAAGAGCTTGCCGCTGCCCTAAGCAGGAGCCAGCGCGCAGGTGGTGCCAGTGGCTCACTGCACGGGGCTGAAGCCCCGCCCACGCTCCACTAGCCCAGCCTGCAGCCTGACAGGGCCAAGTCTGCCTGGGGGAAGGCGTGCCTTTTCTCTAATTTGCAGAGGCTTGATATGGGCTAACAAAAGCCTTGGCTGCTGACTTTGTCTTTGAAAAGGCTGCAACTACAGCGAAACAAGTGAGGATTTATTGAGCATTTACTGAGCAAACAAAGGTAAAGGGGAAAGAGTCCTGAAGTCAGGCGTAGCTGCGAGCCTGAGCACTCTCTGCTCTTTGGTGACACGCCAAGATACACTCGGGGTACAGAGAAGAAGCTGACTTACTTCCCTCAGAGCATTTGCAATCTGTGTTGGCTATAAAACAAACACTCCAACCAGTTTAGAAGGAGCAGTAAAAGGCAGTATAAATCAAGTGCCAAATTGTATAAAGCAGATTGTTAAGACGTGAGAGGAAAGGCCTCCTCTGGGCTTGAACAGTCAAGGAAAGCTTCAGGGAGGAGGAGGTCTGGGCTTCTGAGCGAAGTGCCTTTTGGCTTTGGTTTGAAGAGAGCCGTGAGCAAAGAGGCAGAGGCAGGGGAGCTGGAGGCTTCTGAGCCGAGTTTTTAGACCCCCTGGCTACTCGAATGCCATTCCCAGTCATAGCTCAAGCACTCTGATGAGTCACCGTTGTTTCTGAGAGACAGGGCATTTTTGGATGTTTAAGTGGCTCAGCCCTTTACATTCCCTGAGACTTCAAAGCTGGCAACGAACACCCACCATGTTGCTCTGGGAACACATCATCCAAGCTGGCGGAAGATGCCTGATTGCCATTGCCAAGGAAAAGCCAGGGCTGAGTCAGGTACCTGTGTCTGGAAGTTTTTATGTCGGACTGTCTCTGACAAGCTGGGTGAACAGCATATGACACTGTATACAGCTGAGATCACAGAGTTGGGGTCAGTGGAGGGGGACCAGGAAAGCCGGGTTCAAGTCCCTGCTCGGAAGCTCAGTTTGCCTTTCTGGGCCTCACTTTTCTCACCTACAAAACTAAAGGATTATACTAAATTGTCTCCAAGCTGCCTTCCACCTCATATTCCGTTATTTCATATGGGCTGCTTCTATTTTACCAAACAAGTGCAGGGTGGTCAACTGATACTAGTCAAGTCCTGACTTTAATTCTCCTCTTTGCTTTGATTGTGAAGGCAGGGCCTGCTCTCTGTCACAGTTTCGCCATGATCAGGAGCTGTAAATCCAGTCCTGGGAGCGTAGACAGGTCAGCCCCTCTGTGGGCCTCAGTTTTCTTATTGGTAAATAAGGCCTTTGGAAATGGTCTCAGCAGCCCTTTCTGGCTCTGACACTCTCAGTACTGTCCACGGAGCAACTTTTAAGTACTGCCCCACAACTGGGGTGGGACTCTGCCACAAGGCAAGCTGGGAAAATGCCCACAATAAAACTGATAAACTTCGTAAAAAAGAGACGCCCTGAGGTTTAGTCAGAGGAGAGGGGAGAGGGGGTTTGGGGAGCTGGATGAAAGTAGGTGAAGGGATTAAGCAAAAAAGTATATATACATCTCACAAAGACACCGACAACAGTGTGGCAATAGCTAGAAGGAAAGGGGGCAGGGGGTGGAGGGAGGTGGAGGTGGGCAAAGCGGGGATAAATGGGGACGAAAGAAACTGCTTTGGGTGATGTGTGCACGATGCAGTATGCAGACGATGTTTTATTGAGCCGTGCACTTGAAACCTGTATGCTTTCATGAACCGATGTCATCCCAATGAATTCAATAAAAAAAAGACTAAAGTGACAAAAATAGAGCTACAAACAGACCATTTAGACAAAGTTGGAAGACCTGGGTCTGTGTCTAGAAGCCTTAGTTTCCTCTTCTGCAGAGTGGGGATGGTCATACCTGCACCACTGGGTGGGTGATGATTAAATGAAGAAGTTCAGGTGACAATGCTTGTGTATTTAGAAGTACTATGCAAAAAAAAAAGTTACTGAAGATAGTCTGTTCCCCCAAGTCAGTCTGTTAACAAACAAACAAACAAACCCAACTATATTACTCACTTGCTTCCTAGGAAGCAACAATTCAAGTCAGCAACTGTCACTACACTCCTAAGGGTAGTAACATTTTAACGTGAAAACTTACCGCAGGAGCTGGTGCACTTCAGCACTGACTAACAGGCTGCAGATTCGGCCCCTGCCTGGAATTCTGTGATGTCACTTGAGTTGTTCACAGTAGATTGCTCAGGAACTTTGACTGGGTTTATTTGAAAATAAAGGAGACAGACACTCACCCAAGATCCTGCTTTGATTACTGCCTGTCAGGAAAGGGATGGTAAAGAAGGCAAAGGAAGTATGAGTGAGTAGGGAGAAAGAGAAAGAGAAAAGCCTTCCTGTAATATTTTGGGCAACGGATGCTAAACTTTATGCTTTAATGAGCTTGTAAGAAGGCTAATTTTGCTGCCCTCACATTACTCTGGGTCTGTTTGCTGCTCTGCCCGGTCAGGAGACACGCTGTGGAATGCTTCACTATTGTCCCTGCAGGGGAAGATTTCATGTGGGCCCCTGGGAAGAACCACTGGGAGGAGGAAAAGGTTCTAATTCCATGAAACCTGCCCAACTCACAAAACTTTTGAGAGGATCAGCCCATTTTTAAAAATATCGGTCACTTCTTTATCTCTTTTTATCCAATCTGGAAGACAAAATGTCACAATATTAAGAGAGCCCCTAACTGCTGCCACTTCTCTTGTCCATTCTTCCCATGTGCTGCTGCCAGAACTTCTTTCTGAAAATATAAACTCCAGAGCCTTCCCTTTGAATAAAATCTCATTTTTTTAATCCATAAAATGGGCACAGTAATACTTTCAGGCACAGGTTTTTGCAGGGGTTAGAAGAATATTTATAAGAACTTTAGCCCAGTGTCAGTCACACAGCAAGTTCTCAGTAAATGGAATTATTGTTATTACTGCTTTAAGACACAGTTAATGTTCCCTAAAATGGCATTCAAGGTCCTCCATGGAGTGGTCGCAGCTTACTCATCCACTTCTTCTTCCGGTAAGCCCTTCAAGGACTCAGAACATATGTTGACTGGCTTCATCATCCAAATACACCTTGCACCGCCCCCTCTGTGTCCTCCTCAAGCTGCTCCCAAGGCCAGGAGAACTGCCTTTTCTCTCTCTTGCTCTTTTTATAGTGCCACCTCTTAAACCCACCCCTTTGAAGTTAATTATCCTCTTTCCTATACTCCCACTGAAATCTGTTTATAATTTATTCCAGTACTTACAAAACACTGCTTCACATCCTCTGCTCTGCCCTATCCTTGGACAATTGATCTTCCATAGACTACAACTTAACCAGCTTCCTATTACCCACAAAGTAGGGATGAATAATAATTGCATTGACTTTAAAGAAAGCCACTGAATGTCCCTATTTGGCCTGAATTCTAGCATTGAAGGAGGGTTTATTCCCACTTTCAAACCTGCTCAAGAGCTGCCACTCACGGAGCGCTACCCTGTGCCAGGCACTGCACAGAACTGTGTGTTAACTCTCCCTCGAGCCCTGTGGGGAGGGCACCGTCAGCTTCACTTTACACAAATGTTATCGCCCAAGGTCTCCCAGCCCATAAGCGCTGGAGCCGGTATTGGAAACCAGAGGCTCCCCTGTGCACCGTCTCCACTTCCTCTAAGAGAGTTTCTTCCACACTGAACTTGCCTGAATTTTCATTCTACAACATTTGTGAAGAAATTAGACTGTATAATATAAAACTGGCTTATTGCCGCCTGGCTGCATTTTTGGTGGCTTTGTCTTGATTCTCTAAGTAGTTGTAGAGCAACGTAATAATTAAAATAACCACCTACTGAGCACTTATGTCTTTAGCAACATACACATTAATTCTACAAAAAGAAAGGTGTTATTGATCCCATTCTACAAGAATTTAATTGGGGGCAGCTACTGGCAGAGGAGTACTAGGGGTTGAGATGCTCAGCACACAGGCTATTTTCCAAGAGTACAGAATTTTTTTGCTGTTTTCATCACCAGCATATCAGCTGAATCTCAGCTCTCTCAATGTTTGTTGAATGAATGATGGAGTTTCTTTTATCTCCCTGGCCTGCACCCTTACCTCTAGCTCCTGATCCATACATACCTTTCACAGTGACAGGTAGTCACTGTCACTTTTTCCCACCACGGAGAAGACATGAGAGGAGAAAAGAGGGGCATGGTACTGTAACAAACAGAGTCGCAGGAGATGAGACTTTAGCTCCTCCAGCCCAGCAGCACTAGGTGTGGCCTGGGTCAGACTTCCCTGAGTGCTTCTTAAAATGTATATTCGTGAGCTCTCCCCCAGACCCACCTAATCTGTCTCCCTGGGAGAAGAGGCCAGAAGTCTGCATTTTAATCAAGTCCTGCAGGTGACTCATGGGGTCCCTGAGGTCTGAGCACCACCGCCTGTGCTAAGCTCCTGTCAGGGACCCTTTGTAACTGCAACTGCTCCAAATGCAGCTGGCTTTTTCTCAGCTATTGGCATCCACAATAAATAAAAAGAAGCCATTTAAAATTTCATTTTATTGCTTCCTGGTAGTGCTCCTTGTCCAAAGTCTACTGTAGTTTGACACATTCCATATGTCTCTTTTATGGTATTTAAAATAAAAAATCACTTTCACAGGGTATCTTTATTGCTTCATATTATTTTCCTTTGCAAATGTCTCAAGTTAGAGCTTCATTATCAGTTACTCTTCTTAACATGGTTCTTTGAGAAGCTGTATGCTGAATTTCAAACAAAGGTTTCTTAAATAGACATTCAGAATGCAACATGTTTCTAAGGAGGAAACTGTCTGTATTTTAAAGTGTGGTAGTTTTTTGTCACTGAGAAAGTGGCTTGGGGGATGAGTTTCCCCAAATGGCCTTCTCCCAGAATCATGGCTGGTTTCAGAGCTGACTTGATCTGCAACTTGTTTCTAGCTGTTCCTGGGAGTTTTGCCAGTTGGACATACACATTTAAAATGCAGGAGGTGGGCTCCTTTTTTCTCACTTGTGAATTTGTTCACTTAACAAATGCATCGTGGGTACCTCTGTGCTAAGCATTGGGGGTTCAGATAGGAGCCCCCCTCTTTGTCCTCAAGAGGCTCAGAGTCTAGTAGGTGGAGCAAAAAGGACAGACCACACAGGGAAGGAGTTAGTGATTAGAAAGATGCTGTGGGCTTAAGGTCTAAAGGGGAGAGAGACAAGCAGTTAGTGGAAGAAGGATGAAAGAAATTTTGAGCGCCCACCGACAGTTCTTATTATTCATTTATATACTGGGAGTAGATACTCGGGACCGTGACCTCCATAACCTCAGTGACCCCAACCTCTGCTGGGCTAGGCATATACACTGGCAGATGTTCCCTTGATATTTGTGACAATAGTAAAAACTCATTTCCCTCTGCTGGGGTGCAGGGGAGGGCTGGAGGCAGGGGTAATGGACTAGGGCCATTTTTCAAGTGGGTGAAGGGCAGGAGGTGCAACTGAGAGGCCGAAGGCAAGGAGGACCCTGCATTCTAATGTTTTATAAGGGCTAGGAGCTCAAGGAGACGCTAAACCTATTTCCTGCCACTTCCTTTTGTTGGTCTTTGTTTTGCCCATTTTATTCACGAGCATAAGATGCATCCCTTTTTTATACGACATCTCTGCAGATGCTTGATGGCAGCTTTTGTGTTCCTCGGACCCTCCTGCTTCGAACATTCACTATCACTATTTCTGGTGTCCATCCAATAAGCATTTATTTACCAAATGTGCTTTATCAGCCTACTTTCCCCAGGCACTCTGATAGGTGCTGGGGGTATGGAAATGAAGAATGGGCCCCGTGTTTAATGGGAGGACTGGCGTGTGGACAAATGATGACGCCAAGGCCTCACAAGTGATCTGGGGGAGAGAGGCACAGGGGATCCAGCTGAGGTAGGTGGGTGGAAGGGGGCTAAAAGGAGACTTCTCAGAGGCAGGTGACGATGCCTAATCCGTGTCTTCAAGGCTTGTCAAGGCCTTCTGTCTGCCCTTCTGTGACATGTGGGACCTATTGACAACTATGGATAGTGCTGGTCCCAGGCCCTACCCACAGGTATGGTGGACAGGACGGCGTACATCTCTTCCCAATTCTGCGTTCAGTGATATCATGTTGGTGGTTTGAAATCAGCCATAGAAGGAGTATTTACACCACTGAAGTCTACAAATGCTATAAATCAGGCACCCCTGCCCTACTCCGCCAGAGCTGGTTGTCAAACACTTACTAACTAGCACATCACTGGTCCTACCATCCCACCTCATACCTCATGTGTGCTAGAAACTAACGCACAGACAAGGAAGAGATGGAACTTAGCTTCTGGTCCTAACATGTAAATCACCTACCTACCTTCCTACCCCTACCTCTCCAGGCTCCTGGGTTACTGCAAGCATTCAATTTCTGTACTGCTCTGTGTTTGATCATTAAAATTTATATAAATTTGGACTTCACATCCATGATCCTATCATGATAGTTTAATATAGAAACAAACAGCAGAAATATATTGTTTATGCTCTTGCTTTTGGGCAGCCAATGGTGATGGAGAACAGTCTCCAAACTGAGCTCCAGAAGCTGAGTTGCATCATTGGGCTCTTTTGTTCTAGATGACTGTCTGCTTCTTGTATTTGAAAGGATTAAACTCAAAACATACATGTACTTGGACATTTTCTTCCTCAGCTTGGGTATTGGTGTTATCTCATCTCTGCAACATCAATAAATAAATAAATAAATAAATAGGAAGAATAGGAACTCGGCCAGTTTGCCATCAATCCACAAACTCAGCGTCAGCTTATTTTGTTGAATTCTGGATGCTTGTTTTTCTGTACTCTTCTAATGACAAGTACATTTAACACTCATTTACGAGATTGATTTATGTCATTTAGCCCTATGCAATTTCTAATCTTCTCTGGAATCTCACTGCTACTGAGAAGGGAGGAAGGGTAAGAAGGAGAGCACACGTCATGTGCCTGCCATGTGCACTCTCTCGTGGGGTGTGTCATAGTAGCCTTTCAAAGCAGACAGGATCCTGAAGCTCGGGGAAGGGAGTTAGGTGAGTTGCCCAAGATCACATAGTTGGGGTGGTGGTAGCAGAAAGCAGGTGCAATTCTGTCCGACAGCAAGACCCAGGTTCTTTCCACTTCGTTGCTTCTCCTCATAACCCCCCCGATGTCTTCAAACTCAATGGAAGCTGGTGCCAAACCTCACTTTTTCACAAACCGAGAGAGGCCTCCATAGCTCCTCAGGGGAAAATGTGTCCAGGGAATGTTCTGCAGTCAGTGTTCTTCTAGGCTGTGGGGAGCTGGCCAGATTGTGTTCCTCAGGTCTGGGTTCCTTCAGTGGTGCAGGATTGCTGCTGTGGTTGTGAAACAGAACCAGGCCAAGAATAGCTGGAAGGTAATCGCAGCAGTGACAACTACTGAAATGAACTCATCACTTCCTCTCCACTCAATGCCTTGCTGGGCCAATTCTCACCCTGATCCTGCAAGGGAGGTATTATCCTGAACATTTTATAGATGAAGAAACTGAGCCCCAGAGAGCTCCCATGACTTGGCCAATGCCACACATCCAGGCTTATACCTGGGGTTGGAACCCAAGAATATGGAGCTCTAAAACCTGCACTCTTTTTATTCCATGAAGCCACCTTTTATAGGGAAATTTAAGGTCCATTTTCTTTTTTCTCTCCCATTGTAGACCAGGTTTAGGATTCTTATATGTGTGAGTTGTCTTTTTTATTGTCCCTACTTTTAATTATCCTTAAGTTTATCCCTGACATTCCCCCAACATTGTGTCTTTTTCCCTCTCTGTAACAACAACATCTGGGGTCATCTCTGACCTCTTTTTGTAGGACCCTAACCTGTTGTTTTTTCTTCCCATCAGAGTTGCTGCCCTCCCCCTCCCACAACTGGAATCAGCAGGAAAAAGTAAAGTCAAAATAAGCATACTTGGATGGCTAGGACAATAGGAAATGGTAAATTTTGGTGTTCTGCACAGTGAGTGAGATTGCTGGGTAGAAAATTTAGAAGCATTTCTAGACCCAGCCATGGCTACTACAGCTTCCAAAAGGACTTTCTAGGAAAACTGTCATACTGGAGGAATAATCAGATTGGTCTTGGCTAGTTGGACTGTTCATCTTCCTAGAAATAAGGCCTGAGGAGGTGATACCTTCAGATGGGATCTAATTGTTGTTTACCCCCATCAGACTGGATTCTATACCAATAAGTGGAACATTTGAAATGTTACCTCTGATTCAACATGTCCTAGTCTCAACTTGTCTCCTAATGTTCAACAAATTTGCTCTTCCACTTACGTTCCTTTCCATAGACATTGGCTCCCCCAATCTGCAAAGCAACCCAGGCTGAAAGCCTCAGGACCAGCAGGACATCCCCTCTCAGTGCCCTTTCCATCTTTAGTCCCTTCACAATGACAATTTGTTTTGCTTCTTGCTGATTTCTAAATCTGGTGCAAAAGAGGCAGGTTCTTCATTACTCTACTTCCTGTCTTCATTTAGACTCCCATCATCTCTTTCAAGTCCTAGTCATTGTCCCTACAAGCAGCCTAGTACCAATACAGTCCTGACCCTCTGCCCTATAGCCAGAGCAAACTTCCCAAAATGCAAATCTGATCATATTGTGCTCCTGTGAATTTGTCTTTTACAATTTCTCCAATACTCTCAATACAAAGTTGTAAACTCCTATGTCTAACCTATGAAACCATTTGTGAATTGGCCCCTGCTAGCCTTATTCTGAATCATTTCTTACCTATACCCACCCACCCTGTCTATACTTCAGACATTCTGAACCACTGGATTTGGAGCTTTAAGTAGTATTTATTTATTTATTTTTAAAGATTTTATTTATTTTAGAGAGGGGGAAGGGGGGGAGAAAGAGAAGAGAAACATCAATGTGTGGTTGCTTCTTGAGTGCCCCCTACTGGGGACCTGGCTTGCAACACAGACATGTGCCCTAACTGGGAATTGAACCAGTGACCCTCTGGTTGGCAAGCCGGCACTCAGCCTACTGAGTCACACCAGCCAGCACAGTTATTAGTCCTTGAGATGCCCCTATACAGCATATTTTTATACCTCCTTTCAGGTAAAGATTCTGAACCTCAAGTTACATAGTTGATAAATGGCAAAATCTGATTTTAAAGACAAGTCTTGCTGTTTCAGAAGAACAGAGTCTTTCCCACAGACTACGGGAGCCTGGCATACTTTGTGGAGTTTAGCAGGTCTGCAATGGGGGAGACATTGGAGACTGAACAACCTCTACTCAGAAAGTCCGGACATTATCTTGCTGTGGCTCTGTCCTTTCTCTCTGAGCCACATGATTTTGCAGATGTGAGGGGTGACTGAGCCCCAAGATTAATAATCACTGCAAATTTCACTGTGGCCAAGGAGAAGGCACACCATTCATCATGTGAACTGTGCTCAGATTCCATTGCTTGAATTTAATCAGACTAATGAACCAGCTGGCTTCCTTTCTAAAGTGATTTCTGCTCTTTCCATTACTGAGTAACAGCACAGCAGGATTTGAAAGGGAGAGGGAAGAAAATTCAGCTGAGAAGGAAAAAAAAAGCATCCTCCAAGTTAGCCAGCTGACGGGTTGGCTGTGCTGGGAGAGGTGGAGCAGAGTGTCCAGGGTAGGCCTATAACCTCTAGGTAAATATTCCCAAGAAAGGAAGGAAGTTTTTAAAGTGTAGAAGAAAGTTCCAGGTGATTTAGAAGCATGGGCCTTCAGAGGAGAGCAGCCAGGGAGGTAAAGAAAAGTAAATCCAATAATGCATCCATTCATCTAACATTTATTGACACCACTGTGTGCCATGGCCTATTTTAAACACCAAAGAGACAACAATAAACCTAACACGGGCTCTGACTCAAAAAATCAGGGGCAATTGTTTTCAAATATATTTTAACCACAAAATCCTTTGTTCAAACTCAGCCTGATAGATAAGCCAAGTATTAATACAAAGAATTTATAATATTTGGCTCTACGTGGCCCCTGATGAGGCTCCTTTGAACCTGAAGACTAAACAGATGGCAAAGCAGGACCAGGAGTTGTGGACCCCAAGAGCTGTCTTCAATCATTTGATGGGGGTCCTGACCATCCATTGTGGTCTCATTTTAGTCAAGACTTTATTAAGAAATAGCAAAAAACAGAAAAGCATTTAATAAACTTCAGCCAGTTATTAAAAAAAAAAAAAAGAAATAGCAAAAAACAAAAAAACAGACAAAAAACAAAAAGCACACAAAAAACCTAAACCTGTGAATCACTAAACTGCAGAGAGAGCAGAGAAATGGATGGCCTTCATAAACAACTGGGACCAGGGACTAAATGCCCCTAGGTCTTGTCTCTCTTCTCTCCTCTCCTCCTCCTTCTCTTCTTCCTCCTCTTCACCCTCTCCCTTCCTCCTCCCTTTCTTCTTTTCCTTCTCTCTCACTCTCTCTCTTTGTCTCTCTTTACCTACCTCTTAGAGAGTGGTTATGAACATGTGAGTGTCCATGTACTGTGCCATGAGGCAGTCCACATGGACAGCACTTATTGGTCCATCCAGGTTACCTGATACAAGGGCAGTTGACCAATCTGGAGGCTGGAGAGGAGCTAAAACTTGGGCTTGTGTTGAAATGATCAGCTGGGACAAGTGAATTCCCTATCTCTGAAAATGGGAGCTGAGGGACACAGAGAAGTTGACAGCTTTGGGAAAGAAGAGAAAAACTTATAGATTTAGAATCTGGAATGGCTATTATGGATTGAATGATCTTAGGTTTCAGTTTGTCCTGAAGAGTCCTAGTTTATGCCAGTAAAATTATGGGGGTCTCCTTTAACTCTCCTAAGTTTCTATTTGGATGAAAATTATTCAATCACCCTAATGGTCTGTGGAATGAGAGAAAGGAAGGGAGAAGAGAAAAGGAGATTTTAAATGTGGAAATACGAGATCAGATTTAACTTTTAAAAAGATCACTCTGATATAGTGCAGGCAGCAGGTGAGAGAACAGCAGAAGTAGAGTCAAGGAGATTAGTTGAACAAATCAGGCAAGAGATAGTAGTACTAAACTGTGTGACTATAGAGATGAGAAAAGCAGATATGTTCAAGGACTATCCAGGAGGAAGATTTGAAAGGTTTCAGGAGACTGATTACATTTGGGCGATGAGGAAGAAAAAGGTGTTGAGGTTGAACAATGATACCTTTCACTAGGAAGGTGTTGCTGGTGGCAGAAAGATAGTGAATATAGCTTTGAACTCATTGGTTTTGAAGGCCATCAGAGTGGCAACTAGTGATTATGGCTTGATTAGGGAGAGCTGCCTGGGCTGGAGATGCTGAATGGGGATTGGTGGCTGGAGAGGTAGCTTCATTCAGGGTATTAGGAAGATTGCACAGAAAAGATGGATGAGGAGGAGAAAGAGATGGAAGAGATGACAGCGGAGGACAACACTCAAGTGCTCCATGCCTCTGTACCTCCGCCTTGCATTCTGGGTGTATTTCTTCTTGTCACTCCCCATTAGACTATAATCTGTTTGAGGCCTGACACCCCTGTGAATGTTGAATCACTAACCACAGTACTTTTGTGTAACAGATAATTAGTATATAGTTGGTACAAGATGATGGCAATTTTTAAAAGACCCATGTGACTGAGCACCAGGAGATCATTGATAACCTTAGGAGAGGGTTTTCACATGGTGTGTTGTGGCAGATGCCAGACTGCAGTGCGACAAGGGATGAAGGGAAAACATATCAGAAACTCCCGCTGCAATCTGGGCTGCCCCACTTCCCAGGAGCCCATCCTCCCCCTCCTCACTTTGAAGGTAGTATTATTTTTAATTATTCTTGACAGAAGGCCTTGAGGTACTTAGTCATTTGTAAGGAAACAAGTGTAAGTGGGGGAATCAGAATATCTGGGTTTTCCCCCACGAAGCCCAATGCCCCCAGAAAAAGTGACATCACCATGTAGTAATAGGAAGTGCTGTGCTATGTTTGAATCCTGGCTTTGCCTTCCTAGGGCACCATTTAGATAGCTTAGAATAATGAGAAGAGCTTTGGAATTTAAAATCCTTAATTTTAAGTACTTACCTCCCAGTTTTGTAAACTTTGTAAAGTCTCAGCATCTCTGAATCTTCACATGCTCCTCATGAAAGTGGGGGCCGTTCAGTTTGCATAGCTGGCCCATGGGATGTAGACACTGAAGATCACAGAGTCACTTGGTGAGTAAGCGATGGAGCTAGGATTCCAGCTTATCAATTTTGTTGCTTTTGCACTTGTGAGGGCACTCCACTGCCTGGCACATGGATGACTTGTAGATGCCCTCAACTCTTTTTTGGAATGAAGCAAGTCATACATAACTAGATAAATGCCTAAGTCAAGAGTATGCTAAGTTCCCTTCCCTGCCTCCATTTTTCTTGGGACATAGGAAACCCCCCTATTACTGCTGAGGTCTATAAATGGGTGGGAAATTATATGACCTACTGCACAGGCTAATTGTGTGCGCTGGACTAATCAATGCTGACAAAAGTACCCATCAGAGTGTTCACATAGTAAGTGCTCATTAGGTGATAACTAAAGTTGATTCTAACTTTGAGGTTTGGGGTTAACTCTTCTAACGAGCTTTGCTGATAATGACAATAATGGCTGCAGTGGTGGGAGTAGTTGTAGTAAGAGCAGCATTAACTAACATTTGTAGAACCTCAGAAACTCTTCAAGAGCAGAAGATGACTCTCATTTAAATAATCTCATTTAAATTCACAACAACTCTCTTAAACAGATGCCATTATTTATTCCTATTTTTAAAGATTAAGATAGCAAGGCATAAAGAAAGAAGATAAGTCACTTGCCCAAAGTCATCTAGCCAGTACATAGTAGAGCCGGGATCAAATCCAGGGCTCAGGGTATCAGTGCAGTTTCCACCTCCAGTGGATGCCAACACATGAATCCAGAGCTTTGGTGGGAATTTATTTCCATAAGGAGTTTTGTGAGCTAGAAAGGAAATATGAAGACACCTTTCAGGAAGCACATGACTGCTCAATAGACAGACCCAATTGGCTCCCTGGCTCTGATTCCCAGAGTTGACCTTGGGTTTTTGAGGACAGTGCTAGCTGCTGGGACAGAGGTGAGGTTGTTGTCACTAAGCCATTGTCTCTTAAAGGTTCTCCAGCCTCAGCCTGTGCTTCTATAGCCCCCTCCCCAGACAACCAGTCACCTTGTGGAGGCCCTACCAGCCTTGGTGAGGCCAAGGAGATGGAGAGAGAGACCCGGGCAAAAGGCTGGCGAGAGACTCACACAGTCAGAAGGGAGAGAAGCAGAATGAGGAAACCTGCTGAGTGGAGCTAGGAGGGTGGCCATCAGCTCATTCATCTGTATGCTCCAGGGGTGAGGTCTGCTGCAGAAGGCGCTATCTTGGCAGAGTCTTTTGGATGTGGGCACTGAATCAATCAAACCTCATGGGCACCGGTTCTGGGTTTCTTTGGGGTGGGGGGAGATGAGGGCTCTGATCCCATTATCTGCTTCTCCTTGTCCTCTGCATCAATAATAGGATTGGCCTATGTGTGTGTGTTGTGTGTTCCCTATGAAAGAGGCAGAAAAGATGGAAGCCCTGGAATCCATCCCCATAGGTGAGCTCAAGACCAGAACTGCGCCCTGTCTCTCTCCCTGTACTTGCTCTGGAGTCCTCCCCCCCAGATTCTTGGCAAAGCTGCGGAGCTTCTGATTCAGTGACATTTTACAGGATCACTGTGTTCTTTCTTCAGAGCCATTTGAGATAGAACTGAGAACAGGAAGCCCACTGTCTCAGAGGACTGGATCAAGAATGGTGCTCCCCAACAAACTGAAGGCTGCAGGATCTTGGGGCAGTGGGGGAGAGGAGGGAAAGAACCAACACCCTTTGTATTCCAGGCCTGGAATCAGACATTGTCACATATTATCTTTTCTTTTAATCCCCTCAGTAATACTAGGAAGTGGGTAAAAATGTCCCCACTTACAGGGAGAGGAAATGAAGCTAAGAGAGATAAAAGTGAATCACTTAAGGTCATTCAGCAAGTAAGAGGCCTGAAAGATCTTTAACACCAGTGCTTTCAAATCCTCTGTGGTGATTCTTCCTTATATTATGCAGCCCAAACCTTTGTCACAAGCCAGACTTCCTGGGACACATCACTAGCTCACAGGGCAAAGCTGAATGGTGTGAGCATGGAGGGGGCTTTCGCGTGCACAGTGGGTCATTGTTTCTTGTCCCTTGTACTCACTCTGAATTTAGGTTCTGTCAGAAATTCTCATGGAAAGAAGATGAATACCAGACAGAACTGGCCACCTGCATGCGCATAGGCATGGATGTGTACACGTAAAGTCAGACAGACAGACACACACCTATCGAAGAATCTTGGAGCTGGAAGAGAATCTGTAGGCCACATAATCTAAATCCCTTATTTATGATAGTAGTTCCAGCAGCTAAACTAAATAGTCTTTTAGTCTGTGCTTGGATAGACTGTAAGACTTTTTACAAGGGGAGGAATTGTTGTAAGAAATAGCAACAAATGAGTCGTGACCCCAACAATGCACAGGCTTATACTGTGAGTACCCAGATTGCGTGGTGGTAGAAGTCATGAGGGAGATGATAAGGACGACAACAGTAGTGAAGGAGGTGGTGGCATGATGGTGGAAATGGACGTGGGGATAATGATGTTGGTGGTGGCAGAGGAGGTGGAGATGGTGGTGATAGTGGCCATGGAGGTGGCAGCAGCAAGAGTGGGGGTCAGAGCAATGTCAGCAGAGGAGGTGATGATGGCCAATGATGGTAAAAGTCGTGGTGTTTGGGGAGGTGAAAGTGATTATGTCTTGGTTGTGGTAGTGTTGGTGACCAGAGAGGGAGGGGGAGGTGATACTAGAGGAGGAGGTGGAGATAAAGATGAAAGTGGGGGAGGTGGTGGTCTTGGAGGGAATGGTGTTTTACCCTCTAAGATTTAGGGTAAGTTGAACTCACCAAAATCTGAGGGGCCAGTGTACACATGGAAAGCTATAGGCCCAGTAATGGTGGTGGGCAAGGTCTTTCCCAGAACACCAAACAACTGCCCGTATTGCCTCAAGGTACCTTATTGCTGTGAGGAAAATGAGATGATCATAGCTCTCCTGGCCTGTCCAGCTCAGGGTGCTAGTTGGCTCTAGTGGCCCCCCAGGTTGGAATCCTGCTGAACACAGCCAGTGTCTTCCATTCCCAGGTGGCCTGAAGACAGGGCCTTGAGGCCTGGCAGAATTTTCAAAGCTTCTGTGGGAACATTTATGGTGGAAACATAAGCCCATATATTCAAAAGCTTTTCCTTTGATAAGTGGGTGCACTCATACACACCTAATACACTCGAAGACCTGTGCACATTCACACACGGTTTCTGCAGAAGCTCGTGCTATTTGCCTTTAAAATTCATTATGCATAGAATGGAGTGTGTGCTTGATGTGCCACAAGCCCGCCTCTGCCATCCTGATCCAGGTGGGTTCCATAGTGCCGGCAGCTATGCCACTGACTCAGTCACTCAGACACCACTCGTGAAGAAAATCAGTATGCTGTTTGCCTGTCTGAAATGAGAGCACACCAGATGCGGAGTCACAGGAGTGGCCTTGACAACAGCTATGGATGGTCCTCCAGTTGATACCAGGCTTGCCTTCTGTTTAGTTTCCTTTTTATTTTATTTTTCAATCACAGTTTACATTCAAAATTATTTTGTATTAGTTGCAGGTATACAGCGTAGTGGTCAATCATATACTTTACACAGTGATCTCCCTGATATTTCAGGTGTCCACCTGGCACGACACCTAGTTATTACATTATTATTGACCATACTCCCCATGTTGTACTTGGCATCCCTGTGACTATTCTGTAACTGCCGATTTGTACTTAATCCTTTCACCTTTTCACTCCCTCCAACAACCCTTCTCCCCTCTGGCAACCAACAGTCTATCCTTTGTATCTATGAGTCTGCTTCAATTTTGTTTGTTTATTTATTTTGTTCTTTAGATTCCACATATAAGTGAAATTACATGGTATTTGTCTTCTCTTTTTGACTTATTTCACTTAGCATAATATCCTCTAGGTCCATCCATGATGTTGCGAATGGTAAAATTTCATTATTTTTTATGACCAAGTAATATTCCATTGTATATATGTACCACTTTTTCTTTATCCAGTTTTCTATTGGGGGGCACTTGGGTTGCTTCCATATCTTGGCTACTGTAAATACGCTGCAATGAACATAGGGGTGCATATATTCTTTTAAGTTGGTGTTTTGGATTTCTTTGAATATATACCCAGAAGTGGAATCTCTGGGTCATAAGACAGTTCCATTCTTAATTTTTTGAGAAACTTCCATACTGTTTTCCACAGTGGCTGCACCAGTCCCTATACATTTCCAACAGTGCATGAGGGTTCCCTTTTTCTCCACATCCTCGCCAGCACTTATTTGTTTGTTCATTTATTGATGATGGCCATTCTGACAGTTATGAAGTGATACCTCATTGTGGTTTTAACTTGCATTTCTCTGACAATTAGTGATGTTGAGCATCTTTTCATATGTATGGCCATCTGTATGTTCTCTATGGAGAAGTGTCTAGTCAGGTCCTCTGCCTACTTTTTAATTGAATTGTTTGTTATTTTGGTGTTCAGGTGTCTGAGTTCTTTACAGATTTTGGCTATTAACCCTTATTAGACATATCATTGGCAAATATCTTCTCTCATTCATTAGGTTGTCTTTCCATTTTGTTGATGGTTTTTTGTTTGCTTTTTTGCTGTGCAAAAACTATTTAGCTTGATGTAGTCCCATTTTTTCATTTTTTTTTCTTTTGCCTCCCTTATCTGAGGACATATATCAGGAAAAAAAGGCCTTCTGTTTAGCTTTAGCAGCTCTCTTATCTGTCAGGAGTGACATATGATATACCTGATGAAGGAAACTACCACCCTGTATTATCTATACTAGCAGTATGACTTGGCAATTAGCTATTTTCAAAGTTAGTTTAGAGTAACCTTGACCCTGTAATGACTTCTGCTGTTTATTATGCTCCACAGCATCCCTTCCTCACAGAAGCATGTGCAATTCATTCTGCATACTTTCCTCCATCTGTCATCTCCCATACCCCCAGCAGTACCACCCAACCACCGATTCACTAAAGTGTCTGCCTTTAAGATGATCCTTTACTTTCTCAGGTGAGAGGAGTAATAATCTCTGAAGCAAGAAGGTGGAAGAGCAAGTTAGCATCACTTCTTCTTGGTGTCTGCTTCTTGGGAGGTGCTTAGAAAATTAATGTTCAGTGAAGGGACACAGATGTTTTCAGTTTTTTCAAGGACATGTTAACTGCAGTGCATGGAAAGGGTCAACTCAAAGTTTCAACAAACAGCCTTCAGGAAGTAGAGGGTCCAACTCAGCACTGCCAGACCACAAAGGCAACTTCCTAGACCCGTGGGCTATGAATATGGCCACCAGGCAAAATCTTTACCTAGAAAGGTTTGCACAAGACAATGGCACATGTTGGTACCTGGCAGTCCTCCAGAGACCCAATTTTAAGGATTTCTTCTTTATCCTGGTTGCCTCAGTGAGCACAGGGTCAGCCCTTGGCAGCTATAGCCCCTTGAAACTCTGGACAGTGACTCAGACATTGACCATAAAGAAGTCAACAAATCTCAGGCACTGTGTGTACCTGGCACTGTGTGTCTCTGCCACCCCACCTGGCTCTCAGCCTAGAGGCAAGGAGGGGCCCCCAAATTCTAGCCAATCACAGAAGCAAAGGCCAGTTTTAAGAAAATTGCCTCTTTCCTTGATAAAATTATACCCAGCCTCTCTGCATCAGGTTCTGTTGGTTGCCAACTGAACTTCTCAACTGAATCCTGATTTTATTCAGGCACCCACCAATTGTCAGCTATAGCATTTCACTGGCATCTCTCACTGATCCTGGTGTGAGAGTGTGGAAAGTGTTTCATTCAGACTAAGGAATTATAGTCTGTGCTTGAGGAAGCATCATACTTCCTCAATGCACAGGATCCATGTAGCCCTGATTCCCATTAGCAGCCATCTTAAAACCACAAGGGAAACCAGCTTTGGGTAGAAGCTGACATCGAGAACCGCTGAGCGGAATGGCAGAAAGGGCCTGTGTATTTGATACAGTCATTGACGCACAGATTGCATGGTGCCCGGGGCCTGCCTGCCCTACCCCTGGCCTCCTGTTACGTCAGATTTCCTTATTGTATCAGTTAGATGCAACATGTTCCATTTCTTGAAGCCCAAAGGATACATGCTGTGCAGGTTGGCTGAGAAGAAAGACTTTCCATGTGCAGAGACTCAAAAAAACAACACAGCCCAACTCTTATTTCCAAAGATTCACCTTCCACAGTGACCTCAGAGTTTGCTACTCCTCGTAAATGTCCTAACCTCAATCTTTCCTTAAAAGTTCCTCTGTAGAAGTGATGGAAAGTACAGCAAGAGCCGAGTAAGCATCATTGTTCCCTCTCTGGCCCTTCCCCCACAGACAGAGCTACAACGCAGCAAAGAGGGTTGCCCCACCCTGGTGAATACCTAAGGCTCTGCCCCTTACAACCTAACAGGTGTGCTGAGACAAAGAAATATGGCCCAAATGAAAGAACAGATAAAAACTCCAGGAAGATAACTAAGTGACAAGGAGATAGACAACCTATCAGAGGCAGAGTTCAAAACACTGGTAATCAAGATGCTCACACAAATGACTGAGTTTGTTCACAAAATGAAGGAAGAAGTGAAGGCTATACAAAGTGAAATAAAGGAAAATATATGGAGAGCCAACAGTGAAGGGAAGGAAACCAGGACTCAAATCAACAATTTGGAACAAAAGGAAAAAATAAACATCCAACCAGAACAGAATGAAAAAACAGGAATTCAAAATAATGAGGAGGGGCTGAGCAACCACTGGGACAAATTTAAATGCTACAATATCCAACTCACAGGGGTGCCAGAAGGAGAAGAGGAAGAGCAAGAAATTGAAAACTTATTTGAACAAATAATGAAGGAAAATTTCCCCAATCTGGAGAAGGAAATAGACTTCCAGGAAGTCCAGGAAGGTCAGAGAGGCCAGAAGAAATTGGATCCAAGAAACACACCAAGGCACATCATAATTAAGTTACCCAGATTAAAGATAAGCAGAGAATCTTAAAAGCAGCGAGAGGAAAGGAGACAGTTACCTACAAAGAAGTTCCAGTAAGATTATTGGCTGATTTCTGAAAAGAAATGTTATGGGTAAGAGGGGGCTGGAAAGAAGTATTCAAAGTCATGAAAGGCAAGGACCTATATCCAAGATTACTCTATCCAGCAAAGCTATCATTTAGAATGGAAAGGCAGATAAAGGGCTTCCCAGATAAGGTCAAGTTAAAGGAGTTCATCATCACCAAGCCCTTATTATATGAAATGTTAGAGGGACTTATCTAAGAAATAGAAGAAGATCAAAAACTATGAACAGTAAAATGACAAACTTACAACTATCAACAACTGAAACTAAAAAACACAAACAAAAACTAAGCAAACAACTAGAACAGAATCACAGAAATGGAGATCACATGGAGGGTTATCAGTGGGAAGGGGAAGGCAGGGGGAAAGGTACAGGGAATAAGAAGCATAATTGGTAGCATAAAATAGACAGAGGGAAGTTAAGAATAATATAGGAAATGGAGAAGCCAAAGAACTCATATGTACAAACCATGGACATGAACTAAGGGGGGTAGGTAATGTTTGAGGGTGGGGGCAGAGAGGGATAAATGGGAGAAAAAAATTGGGACAACTGTAACAGCATAATCAATAAAATATACTTAAAAAAAGAGTTCCCCTATAGAACAGAGGTCATGTTGAGTTATTTAAATAATTCTGTACCTAATGTTCAGAGATACTAGCAGAAAAATAAGTGTCAGGAGTAATTTGCCACTGAGTAGTCTGGTTTTCAAGATATGGCTTGGTCGTCTTCAGATTGTGGCTTTGGGTTTCATTCAGTCTTCACATGCCAGATGCCATCTAGCACCTAAGAGTCACGCCTTAGAAATCCACACTTTCTGACCTCTAGTCTGGCAGTGAGGGAGACCTCAAGAGGAACAGGAATCCTCACTCCCTCCTACTTAGTTTTCTGTGTCAGGTCCTGCCTCTTATTATAGTGATTGACTCAGGAAACCCCATCTCAACATGTGCAATGGCATGAGCACTGATACAACAACAAGAAATGGGCCATAAGGGGAACAAGAGGATTCTTTTTTTTTTTACAAGAAATGCAATGGGTCATGCCTTTCCACCTAGCATGACCCCCAAAATCAGCCGGGCCCATGCCTGTACAGCCAGGCAGAATACCACATACAAGAGACATCACAGTACATTCCTTCCATTCCCATAGTAGTGAAGCATGGTAGGAGCAGAAGACTGGGGCCCACAACCTGGGTCTCACTCTATTTCTCTCCCTTGCTTGTTGTGTGAACTTAAGCAAACCACTCAGTCTTTAGAGCCTCAGTTTCTTTTTTTGGCATAACCCTACTACATAGGTTGTCTGGAGGTTTCAAAAGAAAAGCTGTGTGTCACGTTAGGAGCTGCCAAATACATGGTAATTAGTTTTAATTATCAGTAACCATTCAGCGCATTTCCTGCTTCCTTCAGTGGCCTATTTCAGAAACTCCCGACTGTGTCTTTGCAGTTCCTTCTTCTGTGGGGCCTCCCATCACCCTCAGATTTGGCACACAGTTTATTCTTTCCCAAGTCACAATGCTGGTGGTACACTATCCTGACAATATCCCACAGACACTTTTGGAGAATGGCTTCTGGCACCTCCAGGCCCCAAGACTCTTTCTGTCTGGATGTGGCTCAGGGGCTACCCTCCCATCCATCATCTAGATAGGACCAACCCTGAAGGCTTTTAGAGACTCTGGTTGCAGCCAGATAAAACTGTTCTGTCCGGGAAAAATGACCCCATGAGGCAGCCCCCTTGGAAATACTGGAGAGGTGCATGGCTTTCACTTGAGCCCTTACCATTTCAATGAGATGACGGCATTGAATGGCAAACTGTGCCAGCTTGGGAGGGAAGCAAGTTGGGCACTGCCAGCATAGTAAACAGTTTGATCTCTCTAAACAAGGCCTGTCTGCCTAGGGTGGACCAGAGCCCACAGAATCTCCTGGGGCTACTAGAGCCAGATGCCTTTCAACGGGGTTTGCCATCAATCTTAATAAATACAAGGAGGCAAGAACTGGCATAATAAATCGGAAATAATCCTGACCTGAAAGGCTTGTGTTCAGAAACCTTCACTATTTCAAATCGAGTCAACCAATAGTTACAGGGCATCTCCCATGAGCCTATCACTGTCCTGGGCACTGGGATTACAGAGATGAGTAAGCTCTGTCTTTGTCCTGGAGAGGCTTAGAGCCAGAGAGATGAGGGGGTGGGGCTGCTGGGGGCCAAGTAGAGTAATAAAGTATTACAGGTTTCAAGACAGGGTCATAAATGGGGTAAAGAAGGTACACGAAGGGGTCAGTTCCCCTGAGAGTCGGAGGTCAGAAAAGTCTTCCCAGTGGAAATGACCCAGATATGAGTTCCACAAATACTTACTGTCCATTGGCACTAATTTCAGTGCTAGAGGATTCACAAAAACCCTGTGAAGTCGTTGTTATTATCCCTGTGATCTTCAAAAGATGAGGAAAGGTAAGTTCAAAGGTCACATGGCTAATAAATGATCCTGGAACATTGGCACAATTAGAAGCATCAGTCTGACCGCCCAAGTGACAGACATCCTAACTTAGGGGATCTATTTTGCTCATGCACACAAACTTCAAATGAGTAATTACGTAAGTAGATACCCAGATATCAACTCATCATTCTGGTGACAGGAAAAATTCATGCAAGTAAAGCCTGCAAACAGAGAAGCTAAGGTAAACCCCCTCCCTCATTTCCACCTCCTTCTTCATTATCTCTCTCAGTTTTAGAGGCCTTAAACTTGACCAAAAAAAAAAAAAATGTTCCGTCCAGAAGCCACTATACCACTATTTCATCATGTTGGCCTTGAAATTGACAAAGAGGCTACTGCCAAGGATGCTAGAATCCGGCAGACTGAGAAGGGAGGGACAGCAGTGGGGAGGAGAGAGGCAGAGGGGAATAGTGGGAAGTCCTGCGGAGCTAAGAGGACCTAGGGCTAAGGGATGAGAAAACAGGCTGAGTGTGGAGCCAGAGATGAATCACATGGGGAGAAGAAGATACGGAGAGTGAAAAGGAGACACCTGAGCCACCCAGGGAGCATGAGCAGGAAGTACAATAGCCGGGCTCAAAAGGGGCATAAAAACATGATTTCCACATATTTGGTCAATCTTGGTTACTACTTCCTTGACCCTTGTGTCCCAGACCTGAAGCCTCTGTGGAGGATACTGTGCTGAATACTTAAAAATATAGCCTCAAGTACTGGAAATACTGGTTTTGAGAAAGAGACTCGCAGGCCTGGTTTCACTTAGACCCCAGGCTCTCCCTCAGTAAAGGAGGGGAGTGGGAATCAGCCCAAGTGACCTTTCCACCCCTGACTTTCCAGGATTTCAGACCCAGTCCATCTTTGCTGGACTCAGTAGAAGAGAGAGGAGGCTAAGAGCCTGGGGACTTGAGCCAACACTGCACGGCCATGGGAAGAGGCAGCAGATTTAAGAGAATCAATAAACAAACTGCCACTTAAGGAATCTTCTTAGCTCTACCCTCATCCACATAGTTTTCCCAAAATTCTTTTGTCAGTCTATCATAGTTCCCTTTCCCCAAGTAGACTCAGTTTTTACTGAGCAGTTACCCATAGGCAGAATACATCACCAAAGTGCAACCCCTAGCCCAGGGCAGAAGGCTGAATAATGTCTTTCGAAGATATCAGGTTCAAACCCCTGGAACTGCACAAGTTAGTTTATTTAGAAAAAGGAGCTGTGCAGGCGTGACTCAGTTAAAGACTTGAGATAAAGCGATTATCCTGGATGATCTGGGTAGGCCCTAAATGCAGTACCGTGTATCTTTATAAGTGAGAGGCTGGGGGAGATTTGACAGACAGGGAGAAGACCATTTGAAGATGCTGGCTTTGACAATTGAAAGACGGATACAATCACAGCTAAGGAATGCCAGTAGCCACCAGAGCTGGAAGAGAGGAACAAATTCTCCCCTAGAGCCTACAGAGGAAATGCAGCCCTATGACATTGATTTCTGCCCAGTTATAGTGGTTTTAGACTTCTGGCCTCCAAAACTGTGAGAGAATAAGTTTCTTTCTTTCTTTTTTTCAAGGCACTGAATTTGTGGTTATTTGTTATAGCCGCCATAGAAAATGAATACAGCCAGCCTTATCCTGCCCTTAACACATTCTGCACACATGCCCTCATTCTGACTGTGCCATGAGCCTGCTGTTTTTCCTAGAGTGACGGGGCCATCTGCACTGTCCGGGTGGGTTGTAATAAAAAAAGCCATGAACTTGGAAGTACGGAGAGGACCTGAACTGGATATCTCCTTTATTGCCTATTTGTGGTAAACAGAGGACTTAACCTCTGCAAACTGCCTTCTCATCTGTGAAATGGGAATGGTTACCTCTGACTAGCTTACTGCCATCACGTTAGGACAACAAAACATAATAGACTTAAAGTCAGTTTATCACCTTTAAAGCTCTGTGTACATTTACTGTTTTTCATTAAATCCTGCTCCCTGGGCATAATCTTGGGCAGATCCCTGTGACATACAGATAAGAGTCAGATTGGGACAATCTTCTATGGCCCTTGATATTCTTCTCAATGCTTTGTTTTCTCTGATTCTGTGTGACAGGAAGCAGTGGGACAAGGTGTAATTGATCCTAGGGAGGATTTATGGATGCAAACCCTTTCCCAGCCCCACTAAACTGGCGTCACTGTTATGCTTTATTCACAGATTGGTCAAGACCATAAAAACCCTAGGTGTGTACATGTCCTTAGCACCACCAAGGTTAAAGGACCTGGTGTGAGTCTGATAAATGGTGAACAATGCCTTATTTGCTTTGTGCCTCCAGTCCCTAGCAAGAAGACCCAATAAATTTTTACTGGATGAATAAAGGAATGGATGGATATATGAAAGAAAGAAAGAAAGAAAGATCTATAAAACCTCCAAATTGCAACCTTCTCCTATCTTCCAATATAATTCCTAGCAACACAATTGGGTTTTAACCTCAGCACCTTGTCTCACACAGCTTCCCTGGGTCTCTGTGTTCAGCACTTGGCTGGGACAAATTCTTTCAAGTTCCCACCAAACAGCCACTTCCAATACCAGTAAGCACTGTCCATGATCCTTCTCTAAATTAACTGGTTTCCTGCAGTCACAGCCCATGTGGGTCTCAAACCACTACACTGGTTCCAGTGAGAGCAGCAGCAGAGAGCTCTGGTTTCCAAAAGCTGCACCCTCTCTGTCCTATATTCTGTTAGATGTCCATCTGTGCCTCAGGTCAGCAGCAGCAAAGTTAGGGTCCTCCGACTTCCATCACACTGGGTCTTACTTCTTTCACCCTGGCTGCTAGAGCCCCAGCATGATTCCCTAGACTCTGTCAGAGACATATTTGGGAGAAGGAGGACCAAAAAGTCCTATAGATCAAATGAAACTTTTGAGAAGTCTGATTTTCTTTCTTTTGTACTGGGTATTAACAGTAATAACATGCTCATTGTATAGAGCTTGGAGAGTACCTGAAAGCATAAAGTATTAGAAAAAGTCATCATAATTCCACCATCCATGGCCAATCACTGTTCACATTCCAGTAAATTTCCTTCCAGTCATTTATCTACAATTTTTAGGTAATTGAGATGATAAAGTATATAAAATTTAAACCATGCTTGCTAAATGTAATATTTAGCATGAACCATTTCTCATATCAAAAAACCTCCATTGACATTATTTTTAGTGGCAGCATAATATTCTTCAATCTAATATTAATACTGATTAATAGGTGTGACCCAGAGTCAGTTTTCCCTCAGTGTTCCAACTTCATCTTATTTTCTTTGTTCCCTGTACAATTCATTTTCAGAAGAACTCAGCATCTTTCAGCTCTCTAAGAAAAATTAGTTCATTCCATAGAGCCAATGAACAATGAGCAATGTTGACTTTTACTGATGATTTCATAGGAAAGAGAGGAGATTCTATATTGCATATCCTAAAGCAAACAACTTCAATAAACACGTCCCTTAACCACTTCTGATTTATGTTAGTCCCTATGTGACTGGAGCACCAGCAGAACATTTTTTTTGTTTTTCCTGGTTCTTTTTTCCTTCTTCCTAGGTATCCCTCCCCAACCTTGGCCATATTTTTGTAATTACTATAAGAGTTTCTAGCTTCACAGATTTACATTCATCCTGAGACTCAGAAAAAACAAAGTCTCTGAACACTTGGATCACCTTCTCTAGAAAGGAATTGTGATAGTCATTTGATACTTGAATAGACCTGTAAAAAAAATCCACCTTCCCGCCCCCCACTGACCTCAGTTATCACCACCAAAGCATATCTTCCAGACACATAAAGTACTTTACCTAAGAGTAAATGACTTTCTCAATTTTGTTAAACTGGTCTATAATACAGTCTCCTTGGTTTGTTTTTCATGGGATAAGTTCTGAATAAGAAAAACCTATTTTAAGAAGAAAATTTAAAACTGTGTATGCAAATATGGAACTTGTATATGTGAATTCCATAGATACCCAGAAAATATGGTCATATCCATCAACCTTAATAAAGGGATATTTGATTGGGAAAAGAAGGGAAGAGAGATAATTTAAACAAAATAATTAATAATCTATAGATACATTTAGTGAAAGAAGGAGCTGGAGGGATGAGGAAGCCCAAACCAAGGACCAGGGGAGGTATTTTGTCTTCTGGGATGGTCCCATCACTGTCAACAGTAGGCTTGACTGGGTAGGCCTGGAGGCCACCCCCTGCCACCCCCAGGGTCCTGCCTAGAACGCTGGGTCCAATAGAGCACAGGTTATTTCAGAAAAAAACATAGCAAATTGGAGTGTGTTCAAAGGGGAGCTACAACAACCATTGGAAGGGCTACAAAGAATGCCTAAAAGAAGGGGACAGTGGCTCCATGTTAAGCAGCTGGAGGAAGTATGGCAGGAGGGGTAGGGGTAACACTCACTTTCAACCAGGCAAAGATGGCCTGACTTGGAGAATCCTGAGAGGCTGTATGTAGTGGGAGTGGCAGAGGTCCTAGAGAAGATAGCTCCAGGTGGGAGATGGAGCAACTCCCCACTGCTCTGTGAGCTGAGTAATATCACTGCCTCTTCACAGTGTTTGTTTGTGAACTGGAAAATAAACCATTCTACTGGGAGAAGTGTAACTAAAGAGCAGCATGGAGGGACACCCCCTCCGCATCCCATGATTGTGCCTAGAGTGAAGGGAGGGACTGCTGGGGGGATGAGACACAGGGTGGAAACTGTGGTGCCCTCTTCTGGAGTCTGGGGACCTGCACAGCTGGTGGTAGTTCTCAGTGCCTTACCCCACCCACTAAGAATCTTCTCCATTACAGCAGCTTCCTAGAAGGAGGGGCTGGGGGTAAGGGTGGGGTAGGGTGGAAGATCTAGCACAGCCCCCCTTCACCCTCCTCAAAGGTCTAGTTTCATTTTTCCAACACCATTTATTGAATAAACCATCTTTACCCAATTGTATGTGCTTGCTTCCTCTGTCAAATATTAACTGACTATAAAGTCATGGGTTTATTTCTAGGCTCTTTATTCTATTCCACTGATCTATGTGTCTATTTTTATGCCAGTACTGTGCTGTTTTGATTACTATGGTCTTATAGTATAGTTTGATATTAGATAGCATGATTCCTCCAACTTTGTTCTTGTGTTGGTAAGAATGTGGAGAAAGGGGAAACCTTTTGCTTTGTTGGTGGGAAGGCAGATTGGTTACAGCCACTGTAGAAAGCAGTATGGAGTTACCTTAAAAATCTAAAAATGGAAATGCCTTATGACCCAGTGATTCTACTTCGGGGAATTTATCTGAAGAAACCCAAAACACTAATTTGAAAGAATATATGCACCCCTATGTTCATTTCAATGTTATTTACAATAGCCAAGATATGGAAGCAGCCCAAATGTCCATCAGTAGATGAATGGATAAAAACAACTATGGTACGTTTACACAATGGAATACTACTCAGCCATAAAAAAAGAAGAAAATTTTACTCTTTGAAACAGCATGTATGGACCTGGAGAACATTGTGCTAAGTGAAAGAAGCCAGTCAGAGAGAGACAAACACCACATGATTTCACTCAAATGTGCGATCTAATGAACAAACTGGACTAACAAGCAATGTAGAGACAGACTCATAGATAGAGAGTAGGCTGACAGCACCAGGGGTGTAGGGGGTGGAGGAATCGAACGGAAAAGAAAAAGGACTCATGGACATGGACAACAGTGTGATGATTGTGGGGGTAGGGGGTTAATGGAGGTAGAAGAGGGTATAAGGGGGGTAAATGGTAATAAAAAATACACATACAAAAAACACTTGTTTCCACCGTAAACAGAAAATTAATTTGTTTTATGTGAATTTCCCACCATTTCTGTTTTGTTAAGACAACACCATCTTTTCTCCTCATTAGGGTCTTTTGTACATGCACCATCAGAACTGTGTTTTTGAGAGCTTGTCTATCCTCTCCAACTGCCCTCTGGCCATGAAATTATACCTATTTTTTGCGAAGTCTCTGATACTCTGATGTCCCGTTTCCAGGGTGGATCTTTGACTATGTCCAGCTGTCTCCTCCCTATTATCATGAACTAACTGTGAGAATACTTGAACGATTTTCTCCCCAAAGTTCTTCACAACCTGCTCCCTTCCCACCACAGCTTCTTCATTGGTTGGAATTTGCTCTAGAAAAGTTTGCTACTTTCTTTACTCCCTCGGAGATAAAATAAAAAGCAAATTATGAATGTGTCAGATGTTCTGCTTTTTGCCAAGTGATTTTTTTCACAGATCTGAGTAGTGTGAGTAGCTTACTGTATTCTCCCTGGGTGCAGTTTTATGATCTGTATCAGAAATGTACCCTCCATTTCCTCTCTCAGGCCATGCTCTACTATATCCGTTCCTCTCCTGGGTTTTCGTACTTACTCCTTTGTCTGGTGGTACTCTTTGGAGCATTGTGCATTTTCTGGAGGTCCTAAATCTTTTTGACTCCTATCTGTTCTCTGGCCTTTTGGTAATGGGTATGTCTTCTATGAATGGCTTCTATCTTTCAGTTGTTGTATTTTAAGCCTTGAGACCCATATCAGTCTGACACAGAGAGAAATACCAAAGCACCTGGGCTGCCCTTTGGATAACCTGCTTCATTTTGTTCACCATCCCTGTACTATATTTTGTGGATGGATGTTTTGAACATCTGTAATGAGAAATATTATTTTGGGTGCCCCATGCAGGCACCTCAGAGTCTCTTACTCCTCTTGTTGTGGTGGACATCTGTTGTTTTGGTTTGCCCAGGGTTCCTTTCCTTTCTTCCTTCTGGAGATAACAACCTTCTCTTCCTTTGGGAACTGCCCTCGTCCCCAGCCCCACCATCATCTCATGTCTCTGTTGGAACCAACAATTGGCAACATTTCACCCTCTGGCCGCAGGGAAGGGCAAGTCCCTCAGGCAGTTTTATGCCATCTCCTGAGATATACTCATGAGAAAGCACATGTACCAATGTGGGTCAGTCTTCCCCTGTGCGTACATATGAGGTCTTTAGTGGGGTGAGATAGAACAGGACTGTGGGTAACAATTCACTCCTTTCCTCCTGCTAAGAGAACCCTGTCCTTAAAGGCAGGTAGAGTTGAGAGGTAGAGAGACAGAGAGATCTGGTGACATCATTTGAGTCCCTGCATCCAGTTATGCCTGGCCACCTTACTCCTAGACTTTGATTTTTTGCTTTAGCTGCTTTGTCTTGAGAAGATTTGCAGCTAATGAGTCCTGAACAACATGCACTTGGTATCTACTGTTCTCCCCAGATTTAACTCACTCTAAGCAGGTACCTACTTTGTGCCAGCACATGTATTCTCTCCCACAATTCTTGACATCAGTCCCATCAACTTGCTCATCATTCCCACTGTACAGAGAAAGGGAATGAGGCTGCAAGAGTGCACAGCTAGTCAAGAGCTCTGCTGGAATCTAAATGCACATTTTCTGACTCCAAATTCAATAGTATTCTTCAAGCTTTTTTAAAATGATGATTCACAGAAAGAAATTTTTACATGATCGTCAAATACACACATATTCTATTAAGGTGAGCTATATGAAATTGCATATTTGACTGTTTTGACCTAATTAAGGATAATTTCATATAGTTCAATCTCTATGTGTAATATAACAGGTACAAAAATATCATGAAATAATACTCATTATGTACATTCCACTCTAAGATTTCTATTCTACCCTACTTCATCTTTTAAAATGCTGATCACAACCCGAGCACTGATTTTATGACACCTGAAAAGATGTGACCTGTGGTCTGAGAAACCATGGTATCTGACACATTCATAATTTGCTTTCTGTTTTATCTCCCAGAGAGTAAAGAATGTAGCAGATAAACTTTTCTAGAGCAAATTCCAACCAATGAAGAAGATGTGTGAAGAAAATTTTTGCACAGCAAAGGAAATCATCAACAAAATAAAAAGACAGTCCCTGAATGGGACAACATATTTGCCAATGGTACATCTGATAAGGAGTTAATATCCAAAATTTATAAAGAAGTTATAAAACTCAACACTAAAAAACCAAACAATCCAATTGAAAAATGGGCAAAGGACCTGAACAGACACTTCTCCAAGGAGGACATACAGATGGTCAATTGACATTTGAAAAGATGCTCAACGTCACTAATCATCAGAGAAATGCAAATTAAAACCACAATGAGATAACACTTCACATTTGTCAGAATGGCTATCATCAATAAATCAACAAAAAACAACTGTTGGTGAGGGTGTGGAGAAAAGGGAACCCTAATGCACTGTTGGTGGGAGTGCAGACTGGGGCAGCCACTGTGGAAAACAGTAGGGAGTTTCCTCAAAAAATTAAAAATGGAACTGCCTTATGACCCAGTGATCCCACTCCTGGGAATCTATCCAAGGAAACCCAAAACACTAATTCAAAAGAATATATGCACCCCTATGTTCATTGCAATGTTATTTACAATAGCCAAGATTTGGAAGTAGTCCAAGTGTCCATCAGTGGATAAAAAAAGAAGGAAATCTTAGCTTTTGCAACAGCACAGATGGACCTGGAGAGTATTATGCTAAGTGAAATAAGCCAGTCAGAGAAAGACAAGTACCATATGATTTCACTTATATGTGGAATCTAAAGAGCAAAATCAACTAACATAGAAAATAGAAGCAGACTCATAGATACAGAGAACAGACTGACAGCTGTCAGAAGGGTGGGGAGTTGAGGGACTAGATGAAAAAGGTGACTGGATATGAAAAAAAAAAAAACCTCATAGACACAGACAACACAGGGAAAGGGGATAAGGGGAGGTAGAAGTGGGTGAAGGGGACAAATGGTGAAGGAAGGAGACTTGACTTGGAATGGTAAACACAATACAACGTACATATGATATGTTATAGAATTGTACATGTGAAACCTATATAATTTTATTAACCTCGCCCCAATAAATTCAATTAAAAAATACATGTGACTTTCTGGGTTTGTATTTGGGAACAAGGGTCCCAGATCAGACATTTCCACATGCCTTCAGTTCATAGGTTAACAAAGATTCTTATGCTAACAAGGAATGAATGATTTTTCATAACAACATGTGACCTGGGTACAAACTCATTAATTTGCAAAAAGTTGCTATGTTCTGATGTGTGTGAAGCCTGGGGAAGCAGAACAGTGGTCCCAACTGCAAAGTGCTTTGCAAAGTATAAAAGATGCTGAGCTTCTGGAGGCCGGGGCCTGTGACCAAGGAACCAGAACAAAGGTTAGGCTGTCACCAACAAACTCCTCTCCATAAGAACAGTGAGGAGGACCAGGAGGCTTTGCCATATGCCAGGGGATTGGTCTGTGAAAAAGTGCAAGGTTGGCTGCCCACCAAGGCCCTGGGCTCCCAAATAGAGCCTGAGTCCTGGAGGGAGAGAGATTCAGCTAAAAATAGCTGTGACGTCCTAATGTTGGTTTTCTTTCTGTGTTTTTTTTTTTTTTTTTTTTTCAGTGAGTTCACCTAAAATAGCCTGGTGATAGACTTTTTTCCATTTTTCTTTCTTTTTTTTTTTTTTTTTGCCTTTTAAGTGGAAAAAGGAAAACAGGGAGGTCAAGGGCTAAAGTTAAGCTTCTAAGAAGCCTGAAGTTTCTGCCCAAACACATAAGGTGTCAATGTGGGACAGTGGCCACGTCCACTCCCACGTGCAGCCTCCTCCCGGAAGAGACAAGCCAAGGCCTGGGGGTTTTCAGGGGGCAGCACAGACGCCCCTGGCCCTGTGGGTCTATAAAGGAGCGGACTAGAGACTGGACGGGCAGCCAGGCACTGGAGGGTGGACAGGCTTCCAGCTTGGGAGAAGATGCCAATCTCTGAGATCCAATCCTGGGCCTAGCATTTCGGGAAACCTAGTGACAGTTTTGAAGTGGTTGGGAAGCAGCAGCTTAGGTCTCTTATTCAACCAGTGGGTCAGGGTCAGGATGGCCCATTGTGACTTGCAGAAAGAGCCCTAACCCAGGGAAGTGGGTTTACCTGGGTCAGGTGAGGGAGAAGCTCCACACAGTAGGTCAACTGCTTAAAAATACTTAGGGAATTCCCTCCTTTCAGAGTGTTTTGGATTTCTCCACCCTTTCCTCAGGTGGAAGGTGGCTGTTTGCCTCCCTGAACCTGGCGTCCCAAAGTCCTGAGCTCTGTGGGGCAGCTGGACTCAGATCTCTCATGGTGGAGTCCTCCCTGAGATGGGGCCTCTACCCTGGGCACTCCTGTGGAAGACGAGCCCTAGGTCAGGTCTCAGAGCTGCTCCCTTAGAACCAAACCAACCCCAAGGGCAATGTAAAGCTGTGTGATTACAATTGTGTGAGTTCAAACCGTGCTTTGTATTTTGCAAAGCGCTGCCGTCTGCACTATCAATTTGATTTCTTTCACAGCTGCAGAGAGGGTAAGGACGAAGGTTCATTCATTCACTGAGCAAAAACTGCTTCAACTACTTTACAGTTGAATAAACTGAGGCTTGAAGAAGCTGTGTGACCTGCCCAGAGCTATATATACCGTCAGTGAATTTTAGAAAGGTCAAATGCAGGTCCTATCTCCTCATCTATGCTCCTTCTCTACCTTGAAGAAGTTTCTTTGTGGGGTGGGAGGGCGGGGGGAGTTGTGGAGGGGAGAGGGGCCAGACTGCAGATGGGATGAATGTGCCTGGATGGGATTCAGTATAGATGGTGACAAGACAGGTGGCGACATTAGCATGTGTGAGACTGTGTCCTACTGCTAGCATTCAAGTGTTGTCCCTTAGCAGCGCGTGGCCTTGGGCAAGAATTCAGCCCCTCCGATGGAGTAATGACTGGACGCACCTCACACAAGGTCAGGACTAAATCAGATAATATATATTATGCATGGTATAAAATAAACACTCAATAATTTTAGTTACTTTATTACTATTATTTTCATAATGTTCATGGTCCAGAGCCTAATATGCTGGCAGACTCAGAAGTCTGGTTTTGCCAAAATACCAAGAAAAAAATCTTGCCTCCAAGATTGATATTTCAAGTCAGAAGATGGGTATGCACTTTCCAAGGTTAAGGGTGGCCCTGGCTACAGATTGGAGTCTGTTCTGTCCAAGGGGGCTTCCTTCCCCCAAGGCAGGTGGGTCCAAAGGATCTTGTGGGCTTGGCAGCTGATCCTGTGCTCCTTGTCACAACCCCAAGGCTAATGACATTGGGCCAAGTCTGACTTAGCCATCTTCACAGTGTAGATAACTGCTGCCTTTCACCTACATGCTCACTCATTCGTTCATTCCCAAATGCTTTCTGAACCCCTACTATGTGCCAGGTGCTGCTCTGCCACAGGGTTTTGACAGGAAATAAGATAGGCAGGCTTCTCACCTCCTGGACCTTACTTTCTAGGGCCAAACAGGGCAAGCTCTCTCCCTGCCCCCAACCAAGGGTGCTGGGAGTGGACAGGGCTGGCATTTACCCCCTCACTCTTGCTGATGCCAGCAGCCCTCCTTCTGGAGACAGAGATGTTTCTTTGGGGATGTTAATGTAGAATTTCCCTGTGGGTGAAATGCAGACACTAACATGTCATTTCTCCTCTGGCTGCTGGCTGTACCGCCTTACGGCAGTCCAGACCTAGGAACATAATCTTGTAGCCTGGTGTTGTGGGGACAAACACTCTCCCCTGCTCCCAACATTTACCTGTCCACATTACCCCACTGTGGCCTGTCCTCAGCTCCTCACCTCTGCATCCCCCCCACCTCAGTCTCCTTTTTCTTAACATCCTCCCCTCCAGTTACTCCATTTTATCCTCTCCTGCAAACCCCAAGCCTCCTGGAATCTCAGCTCCACCCCTGGGCCTCCTCTGGCCTTGACTATGCCCCTGCTCCCCCTCCCTAAGCCCCACACTTCTCCTCATCCCTGTCCCCAGGGATCCTCCCCCACGTGCAGCTTTGCTGACCAAGCTCTTCCTCTATCAGATCTTGTCCCCACACCTTTTTCTCCCTGACCTCCCAGGGAGTGGTGTTCCCTCCCCTGTTGGAATTCTCATTCTCTCCAGGCCTTACTGTCCCCCTCTCCTGCCACTGCCCCACCTGTCACCTGCCTTCCTCCACCAACTGCAGGCTCTCCCCACTCTTAGCCCTTATGACTCCTGCCCTCTCACTCTGGGGGACACCTTCTTTCTGGGGCCAGGACCTGCCTTAATTTTCACATACGTATTTCCCCCTTAAATAAGAGATTCCTTCAGTATTTTAAATTTTAGAAAAGTATGGGAGGATCAGGTTAAAAGGAAATATTATATAGAAATGGTACAGAAAGTAGCAAATATTTCAAGATTTGAGAAGATGAGACAGGATGGAAGCTTGGGAGACAGTGAATGAATACACCTAGTTGGGAACCAGTTAAATCTTCCAGCCCCAAGTGCTGGACTGTCTCTTAAACTTGGATTTCCTGTGGCTCATCAGATCATTGGTCATGGGCTGATTTTAGAGTGACCACTCAGAGGACCCTCTTAGTTCAGGTTCTTGAGGAAAGCCTTGCACTACGGTCCAATAATTACACCTTGTCCAGCGGTAGCCAGGGGTGTCCAACCTTTTGGCCTCTCTGGGCCACCCCGGAAGAAGAAGAGTTGTCTTGGGACACACATTAAATATATTGTGACACATAATCACAAAAAAAAAATCTCATAATGTTTTAAGTAAACTTACGATTTTGTGTCAGGCCACATTCACAGCCATCCTGGGCTGCATGCATCCTGAAGGTCCCGGCTTGGACACCCCTGGGACAGTTTCTCCTTAAGAGTGGGTTTTGTTTTCAAAGTTAGCTTGTAATTAAACAGGAGCTCATTTTCCCATAGACCCTCTTAAATATAAGGTAATTAAACACCAGACCAGTGTGCAGAATGCCATCCCCCGCAAAGTTGCTGCCCACAGTTTTAACTGGCCCGGTGAGTCCGGCCTGTGGATCCTGAGTGCCACCCCAGGCTTGTTGGCAGGGACTGAGAACCAGGGCTCAGAGCGGGCATTAGAGCAACAGTTAACCAAGAGTCTGGTCTGTGCGTGAGCCATTGCCTCAAGGTCGTGGGGAAGGCTTATTTAAAATGTAGGTTTCTAAACCCTACATGCTACTTGATAAATTAGAGTTTAAGGATAGGGGGCCCCAGGAATCTGCTTTAGAACTAGGTCCCCAGGTAATTTTTATGCATCCTAGAATTCGAAGACCATTGACAGCCCCCAGACCAGTCAGGGGGTGGGTATGGGTGTGGCGCCAGGAAGATGCTATCATTGACCCTGTTTTACAGATGAGGAAACGTAGGCCTCTAGAGGTGTCACCTGGAAGTGGCATAAGGCTGGATGTGAACCTCTCGGTCTGAACTGAAAAACCCACACTCTTAGCCACTCTCTTACCATTTGTTGAGTGCTGACTAGTTGCCAAAATGCAGCAAACACTGAAGACACCAAGGCCATCTCAAGGGCTTTGAACCCCAAAGGAAATACCCTTCCCACTCCTAGCCCCTAGAGTTGTTCAAGGCTGCCTCCTCCTCATTGTGCTCTTCATCTTGCCTGCTCCTGGGCTGTAGGAGAAAAACCAAGAGATCCTGGGAACATACTTCCATTGCTTTATATCTCCCAGGGTAAATGAGAAATTACATATAACCCACATTTATTCATCTGTGAATTCAGAGCATTTGGCATAGTATCCAGCGTCCAGCGGTATCTGACATAGTATATAGCACCTAGCAGGCATTCGAAAATATTAAAGGATAAGGTGGATGGATACCCTGTTTGCTGGTGCACCATGCCAGGCAAGGAGAATTTTCAGGGAGAAGAGCAGGAGCCATGGGGGATGGGACGTAATCTGACAGAACAGGAGCTGGCTGATTTAGAGCACATCCGTGTGGCATTACATTTCTTTTCAAATGCAACTCAAAATCCACTTCCTCCAGGAGGAGTGCCAAGTGGCGTCGCAGAGCAGGACAAGTTGTACCTTCACGGGAGACTGGGAAGCTAGAGGGTGGAAATGCCATCATTAATCCACAAGCCGCAGGGGGGTGGCAGCCCTGGCCTCCACCAGGAACGGCAGGAAAAATAAACAGCACTTGAGTTGTATGCCTCCCCTGTGTCCCCGACTGTGAAGGACTAAGAAGGCAGGCAGAAAGGATTCCAGCTCATTTACAAGCCTCGGCTATTTTTAGCTCATTGATCCCTTGGGGGGCCTACAGGGCTCACTGGTTTGAGGTGAAAGCTGGGGAAAGTTCTATAATTCTTTACATCTGAGCAGGTACAGTACTCCCTTCATCAGGCACTTGTGGGCCTCTCAGACTGAACTTCCCTTCACAGGGCAGGCAGGAGAGAATCAGTCAGGGGAGGGAGGGCACTGATATGAGAACGGAGCCATGGCAAGAGACAGTGAAGCCTGTGCCAATGGCCAAATTGGGTCAGAAAGAGCAGACTTTTGAATGCAAACCAGGATGTGTGACTAACTGCCTCAGCAGGGCCAGGTGCTTGCCTGGTGGGTGGTGGGCGCCTTCCCAGCCCTGCAGGGCGGATGGGAGAGACCTCACCTCCTGCCAGCTTTGAGAACTGACTGATGACGATCTAGAAGCCCCCTACTTTTCCTTCCTTTCCCTGAGCCCTGAGGTCTTTTTGTGTCTCAATTGTCATCCCTTCCTAAAGGTGGTAAGGGAAAAAGAAAGGAAGCAGTTCAAATTAAGGCAGCTTTCTCCTCATCATCTCTAATTTAAAATCTAAATGGTGGGAGAGAGAAAACCGTCGCCTAAAAAGAGATCACCTGTGGGCTTTGTGATTTACTGATGGATTCTGTTATTCCTACTCTGTTTCTGACTGGCACAGGTAATCAATACCTGGCTTTTTTTCCTTTTTTTCCTCTCCTATTCTGGAAGTAAGGGAAAATGATTGTCTGGCTTTCCCTCCCTCTAAGTATAGGCTGCTTAATTTAAGACACTTTGTGAAATTACCTTTGTTGTAATGATTTCTTAGCGAATAAGTGAGTCCTGGTAATAACTTGATGCATGTTCAATTGATTTGTAACCAAGAAGTTGTAGATGAATTGAATTTTCGTATTTTTGTGGGCTGGATCATATTTTAAACACCCTGGATAGGTGAGCAGGCATAGACTCTCTAGTGAATCCTCTAGAGAAAACTCTGAATCCAGTCCCTCAGCAGCATGGGATGTAGTCGTCCACGGCATTCGTGGAACGGTTGTGATTCCCTTGACCCCCACATTCACCTGACTTCCCTCCCAGGTCACTGGCTCTGCTTCTCAGTGTCCTCCCCTGTCTCCTGCCTCTACCAGACCTAGAAGTCCTAGAGGGACCCAGGGTTCTACCTTTGGTCCTCCTGTCTTCATTTCCCTCTTCCTAGATAATCTGAAGGATGCCCATCCCCAGCATTCTGATGACTCCCCAGTTTTTATCTATAGCTGGTGTCAAGGTGGAAAATGTTTTCTTCTACTCTTCTAGGTTCTTTGGCTGGTCTAATAATTAAGTTGACGTAGAACAGGTTAACGAGAGAAAAACAAATTTAATTTCGTGTGCATGGGAGCCTCATAAAAATATGAGACCCGATGACAGATGACAGTCAGACAATTGAGGCTTACGTGCCATCCTGAGCTAAGGAATGGGACAGGGACCTGGGGCTTCAAAGGGGAGGAGAGCGATTCATAGGAAGATAAGAAGGGCAGATATTTGGTAATGAGATGACTGCCTGTCCTACAAGTAAGACTTCTGTGTATGGGCCAAGTCCCTTATCTAAATCCTTTTAGGCAACTAAGGGAGAGGTGAAGGGTTTTCTGAAGTCTGCTGGGTCTTGATTGCCTTCAGCTCAAAATAATCCACATGTCAAAGGGGCACATTTAGGGGAGGCATATTCTGCTCCCTGTGAGCAGAACTCACTGAATCTCCCCGTGAATTCTAGATGGATAAACACCACTGCCAGCTAGAAACTCATTCACATGTCTGAAGGCATCTCAAACTTAATGGGGGGGAGGACAAAACAAAACTATTATTCTTTTCACTTCAAAATACATGTCTCCTCTAGATGCCCCATCTTAGTGTCTGTAGCATCATCAACCGGAGTTGCTAAGGCCAAAACCCAGAAATCATCCTTGATTCCGTAATCGCATTGGTTCTAATCCAATATGTAATCAGAATCTGACTCCTCTCAACACCTGTGCGGCTCTGGTTTTTCACAACCGCCACCTCTCCCAGGGCTGTCTCTACAGCCTCCTTCCCAGGTCCCTGCTTCCACTCTTGCCTCCCAGTCTATCCTCCACGGAACAGAGCAAGCCTTTGAAAGTGTAAATCAAATTCTGTCACTCCCTTGCTTAAAACCCACACTTGGAATAAAGTCCAGGTTCCTCATCCAGGCCTTCAAGAATCTAAATCAAGAGCTGACATAGTACTGCTCTTGGGTCAAATAGGCACCCCCTCCACATCCCACCTGTTCTTATAAAGAGAATTTAATGGAGACACCCACACCAGTTTGTATATAAGTTATCTATGGCTGCTTTGCCGCCACAAGGGCAGAGTTAAGGAGTCCCAACAGAACTGTGTGACCCTTTATAAAAAATATTTGTCTTCCCCCTGCTCTAAATGACCTGGCTCCTGCCTACCTCTCCCACCATGTCTCCCTTTATTCCCTGCCTTCTGCAGTGTCCTAGACACCCCAGCCAGCTTTCTCTCCTTTGCCCATGCTTGGCCCTGCCATAGCATCTTTGCACTTGAGGTTTTTGCTAGGTTTGCTCTCTCTCCAGATCTTCACATGGCTAATTCCTCATCATTTAAATCTTGGCTTGTATATCACCTCCTCGGAGGTTATTATCCTAGCCAAAGCATCATCAAGCCCATTATTCTTTATTACATTCTCCTATTTTCTTTTCTTCATAGTACCTCTCACAAAGGGGAAAATATCTATGTCTATGTTTATGTCTATGCCCATGCCTAATAGATACCTGTATCTATGACTATGACTGTGTATTTACATATGTTTATATCTATGTCTGTGTCTACGCATATGCCTCTATATCTACCAAAGACTGTGCCTGTCCCTATTCTATGCCTATGCCTTTTATATCCACATCTATGCCCGTATCCATGTTTATATCTATTTATACCTATGACTGCAAATATGAAAATATGACTCAATTATCTATCTTCCCCACCAAAATGTAAGGAGCTTGAGGGCACAGACTGACTTATTTATCTCTTTGTACCCAAGACCTACTAATGTGCTCAGAACATAGTATACCCACCGGTTAAATATTTGTTGACTAATTGATTAAATCTTTGCAAAGCAAATTATTCTTTATGATATAAATAATCAGGCTTTACTTTGTTATGCAAGTTCAGATGTCCATGTATCAGATTTTCTTGATTTTCTATATACTTCTGTGCTGGCCAAAATTCTTTCGAAACTATATGTTGCTATTTTTGTTATAATTAATTTCCACCATTGAGGGCTCAGCACCAGCTAAGTACTTTACATATATTATCCCATTTTACTTCTTATAACAACTCTGTGAGAAACGTGTTGCTATTTCCCTTTACAGGTGAGGAAATGGACATGGAGTTGCTAATAACTTGCCCTGGGCAACACAGCTAGAAATTTACATAGCCAGAGTTTTAACCCATAACTGCGCGACTTCAAATCCCATGCTATTACTGTTACCCTGAACGGAGGGTGAGTCCTTCCCCCATGCTGTTCCTCCATAATCAGCAAATCTTAATGCATCAGTGGGTTAGTTTATTCCATCCTGTCAGGCTCTAGGAGAAATTTAGACATCTCTACACCCATCCCACCAAAGGCATGAGCTGCTCCCATTATCTTCATATTCCTTCTCAACCAAAGAGTTGACACAGCAGACAGTTCTAAGAACCCAAAACATCTCCCTGCCCAGATATTCTGTCATTAGTGACTAATTTGAGGTGTGTAGAGATTATTCTGCTTTTTAGAGTTTCTTGTAAAAGTCAAATAGTCCTGGGCAGAGTAATACTTTATCAGAGATGAGCTGACCCTGAGTGTGAAACCATGGAGAGTAGGACCCAGACAGAGTAGAGAGATGTGGAAGAGCTGAAGACCTCACTTGTTCATTTTGCTCATCCTCAGCAACGTAGAACATTTAATGACAGAGAAGGAGGTTCTCCCCATGTTTAAGTAAGCAAAGACAGGTTATAACCTGGTATACTGTACCTGGCATGTACAGCGTGATCCACTTTCCCATGCACGAAGGAAGATAAGAAGACCCCATACCCACTAATAAGCTTATTATGTCTGAGTAATGAAGTTATGAGTAATTTTTCTTTTCCATTTTTGCTTTTATATGTTTTCTTCAATGAACATGCATTATATTTTTAATAATACAAAAACCATAAAGGAAAGGAAATCTTTCCCACTGGCCCCTTCCTTTCCCTCCTCAAGCCTCCACTGTGGTAAACTTATAACCGACTGTTCCTGTGGCTGCGAAGGGTCCCCTCCCTCCAAGCCCTCCAGGCTCCATTGTGTCTTGCACACCACTGCTTTGTTAAAGCACAGTTCCGATCTTGTAGCTGCTCAAGCCAGCCCCTACCCAAGCAGTTGCTCTGTGCGATAGCTCGCTGGTATTTGCAGCTGGGACAAAGCTAGCTCTGAAGAACAGGAAGCCCTGTGGCCTGGGTCACCCTTGTAGGGTGGCAGCTTTAGAATAGCTCGTTTTGGTCCTCACCTCAGGGTCCCAGTGTGAGTTATGGCTCTAGCTGGGAACTTGCCTCAGAGCACTTAAGGGAGGGAGCTTCCCCAGGTAGTTCCCAAATGCCTTGAAGCCTCAGCTCCCAGGTTTCACAAGCAACAAAGTGGTGGTAGTGAAGTCAGGTGCTGCAAAGAATCTCTTCCTGCCCCAGAACACAGGCACAAAGGAGCCTCAGGGAAGTATGATGACCCTCTGGGAAAACACTGGGTGGACATTTATCTCAATTACACATTTTTCCTGCATTAGCTTGGAAAACTGGAAGAAGACAGTCTGCCTAGAGAGCAGGCTGCTTATCGAATCAGGCTCAGCAGTAGCCATTAGTCTCTTGCTGCTAGGCCCGTTGCAGCGGGTGCAGACCAGGAGGAATCTGGGATAATGAAATACCATTAAGTGAAAAGAGCTTGTTGTAAAGTAAGGGGAGTCCATGTTTGTAAATGCATGTGGAAACTATTCGCGTACTATGCATTTTAAAAAAAGAGTGGAACCGTGGCAACAAACGTTTAAAGTGGTGATATTTATTTACTGGTATATATGTGTGCCCACATACATGTGCTTTTCAGTACTTTCAAATATTTTTTAGTGGCCAGTATGTATTATTTTGGGAAATAGATACAAACACTTATGCTTTTAGAAATGAAAAGTAATAAAAGGTACCAAAACAAACAGAAGCTATTGCAGTTTTAGCAGTTCCTTATACAACTTTCTATTCTTCTATGTATGTTTAAAGTTCTTATAAATTAAAAAAATCAAAGATAATTCCACTACTTTGACATAAATGTTCACATTTTTAATGTTGCTTACATTATTTTTTACACCTATATTAACAGAATTCGTACTATATTTAAAATATTCAGACAATAGGGGATATCTGTATCTTTGCTACACTTTTTGTTCACAACCAGTACCAGGTAGTAGGTTTAACAGGTGTGTCTTTGTAAACCAATGCAATGTGTGGTGTGAACTGTTTTAGGTTCTTGTGCCACCAAAATACATGTTTAAAAAAATAATAATTTATATTCCTGGTAAAGGCTAGGCTACCTGGCTTTATCCAAACCATAAGCAGTTTTTGTACTAATTATTTAACAGATATTTGAATAGCCATGAACCTGGGATAATGAAATGCCAAAGTCCAAAGACAGGTAGTCAGCTGGTGGGGGGAGGGGCATCCACCCAGTTCTGGGGCTCCTATTTCAATAACACCTCAGCGAGCATTGCAAAATTGAAGAACCTGGAAACAAAGGAAAACCCAAAAATCTGTTTTTAAAGTCGAGTTTATTGAGAAATAATTTATGTATAGTAAAACTGACCTGTTTAGTATACAGTTCTGTGAATTTTAACAAATGCATACAATTGTCAAATGGTGAAGATAGACCATTTTCATATATGAAAAACAGAAACCTCAAAATGGAATCATAGAGCTAAATATAAAACCCCAAACTGTAAAACATTGAAAGCTCGTTGAGGTGTTATTAAAACAGGAGCACAAAAACTGGATGTTTAACTTTATTTTTAAAAATAACTGTCAAATAATTTCAAAAATACCTTTGCGCCTCTTTGTAGGCAGCCCCTCCCTGCCCTGTCAACCACTGACCAGTGTTGTCTCGGGAGTTTTACCTTTTCTTAATGTCATGTGTAATTCACTGCGTAGCCTTTTGAGTTTGAGTGTTTTTACTTACCAGAACCCATTTGAGTTTCACCCATTTTGCTGTGTGTGTCAGTACTTTGTATTGCTGATTAGTAGGCACTGTGTAGAGGTGCCACAGTTTGTCTGTCTGTTGACTGGTGGAAGAACATTTAAAGAACATGTTTCTGGTTTGGGGCAATTATAAATAAAGCTACTGCAAACATTTCAGTACAGGTGTTCGGGCGAACATTTCCCTTCTTTCATACTCAGGAATGAGATTGCTAAATCATGTGGTTAGTATATGCTTAACTTTACTTAACAAAAAAACACTCTCAAATAGTTTTCAAAAATTCTATACCATTTTGCATTCCCACAGGGAATGTATGAGAGATACCGTTGCTCAACATCTTTGCCAGTATTTGTTCTTTTCTTTTTTTTTTTTTTTTTTGCCATTCTATAGACTTATACACCAGGCTCATGGTTATTCAGACACATTTCATTTGTATTTCCCTGGTACCTAATGTTGTTGAAAATGTTTTTAGGTACTTATCTCCTATCTATATATCTTCTTTGCTGAAAAGTATGCTAAAATCTTCTGCCAATTTACAACATTGGGTTGTTTGCTTTCCTGTTATTGCTTGGAGAGTTCTTTCTATATTTCAGAACCAAAGACTTTATCAGATACATGTTTTGCCAATATTTTCTTTCATTCTTGGCTTGTCTTTTTTTTTTTTCTCTCTAGTATCTTTTTTTTTTTCCCTTAAAGATTTTATTTATTTTTTAGAGAGGGGAAGGGAGGGAGAAAGAGAGGGAGAGAATCATCAATGTGTGGTTGCCTCTCAAGTGCCCCCTACTGGGGACCTGGCCTGCAACGCAGGCATGTGCCCTGACTGGGAATTGAACCAGTGACCCTTTGCTTCATAGGCCTGAGCTCAATCTACTGAGCTACACCAGCCAGGGCTCTAGTATCTTTTGAAGAACAAGTATTTTAATTTTGATAAGGTCCTATTTAGTCTTTTTTTTTTTTTTATGAATCTTACTTTTGGTGTTGTATCTAAGAAATCTTCATCTAACCTAAGGCTACAAAGGCTTTCTCCTATGTTTTAGTTTTCTAGAAGTTTTATAGTTTTGATTTTATATTTAGGTCTATGATCCATTTTGAATGTTTTTTTTTTCATGTATGATACCTGGCACGGATCAAGGTTCTTTTTTTACATCTGCCTATTTGCCAACATCACCTTCGAGTGACCTGTAACATGGGTTTACTGGACAGTTAAGTATACATATGGTTAATTACAATGTGTTTACCTATGTGTCCTCAGTAAGTCCTGTAATTATCCAGTTGGTCAAGCATTTCTCAAGTAACTGCTATAATCCAAGATATAACCATGAATGACCACTGCCCTTAAGGTGTTTATCATCCAGTGTAAGAGAAATGTGTCCTAAGAACTATAAAAGGATGCATAGAGAAATGAGCTACATATCATCTGCCGAAACATAGCATTTGAATCATATCATCATTCACATCACAAACCTACTAAATTATTCAGAAAGAAGCTACGGCAGGCTAAGAATGGAGATGACTGAGTAACTGACCCATCTCTTTGGATAACCGGCCCATGCAGGATATGGCAGAAAGGCCAAGTCAGAATGTTTGAATGCTTCCTTGTAAATGACAGGGACCTGAATATCTAAATGGTAATACTACATTAAAATGCTGGAGAGCTAGTTAGAATCTTGATCTTGAGATAACTCATTTTGCAGCTTTAATCAAATCACTTCAGCATTCAGGGCCTCAGTTTCCACATCTTTAAAGTGAGAAACTTGGACTAGATATTCTATGTGTTTCTTTCAGGAAAATAAATGCGAAAACCGTGAGGTTTGGTGCCATAACACTGAAACACTGACGGTTACTATCACATCAGGTGAGGTGATAGGTGGGAGACTAAAGGACGTAATCCTCGAACCCGTAGGCAAATATAATATACGGGTGGTAAGAGGATAAAAGAATATTTCTCATATTAAAATTAAGACAGATTTATATGCCATATTTATAGAGAGGTAAAGAGAATTCTTGAGAAAATAAATTAGTGGACATTACTGATATTTTCAATAGCCCCATAACAAGATTTTGTGCCAAGTTTATTAGAATATTTCCCCCATATTAGTGATAACTCAGTCCCTCTATTACGTCTAGGAACATGCCTAAGAGATAGGAAGTGAAAGATATGGAAAAAAACCAATACTTTCCTGGGTGGTGAACTGGAAAAAGCAGCAATCCAAGTAAGGTATTGGCCTTAGTGCGTGTTTTATGTGTCACACGGAGAAGAGTGAAACTGATATTAAACATCTCTGATTTGTGAATATCAATCCAATGGGGACAAACTCCTGTGTAACCTTATAAAACTGAAATTTTAGGTAAGCCAAATTATATTTATAATATGATGGGCATCCATGGGACTAGTTAAGAACATGGACAGAGACTGTGATCGTCCCCAAAGATGGTAATTTCTAAACTCTAAGAGTTTGCAAGGTCCAAATTAGTGACAGAGGCGGAAACGTCACTCCTCTGTAATGGAATGCAGATTACCTCCAAACTGAATGTGGATTAGAAACATCCTGTCATTATAAAATAGGGAGAGGAATCTGCAGACCAGGAAACCTTGAGTGAATCAAATCCTGGTTTTTGAATGTTAAGGAAGACAAAACTGAGCTGAAGGATTTATATAGTGAATGGAAATGCTGCCACGTGAGGCCAGATGGAAAAAAAAGAAAGAAAAAGAGGCTTAATTTAGAAATAATAAGACCTTATGTAGAATATGATCTGCTATAAAAGTATTAACATTCTGAAAAGAATGCACTAATATTTGTTGCAAAATACCAGAATGAAGAGGAAGGCCCAGTGAAGCTTAAAGTGCACACACAATAGCCCCTAAAGCTATGAATCTCATTACCCCAGGAGAAGATCAAAATTCTAATTCTTACAATTCCATGTAAGAATTAGCTAATAACCTTTTGGGTTCAGTTGTCCATTGATTCCAAGGAATGTAATGCTTTCAGGATATCATGGAAAGGCTGCTTGCCATCGTGATCTCAGGAAGCCAATAGCCAAACAAATTTTCTTTAACTTCCTATGAGATCATAAAAAGTACTATGTTTTACGTTGCATTCAGAGGAATCTCATGCGGTCAGCAGCTATAGTTTGTCAAGTCTAAAAATTTACATTTGAAGGGAATGGCTTCTGTAGGTTTACTTTCCCATGCCAAACAAGTAGCTTCCAATGTGAGGCCTTCCCCTTGCAGGGCTGGCTGTGGCTGCCTATCCAGAGAAAGGAAGTCTTAAGTGGCCTATTCAGTAGCTGTGCATTCTTGTGTTAATCGCTCTCTTGACCCCACTGAAATATTTAGATAGTTATCATGAGCAACCAAGGGAATTTTTACAGTCTCACTCAGATTCTAAAATAATATCATACAATAAAGGTAAAATTTGAAATGTCACTTTGAAAAGTACTGTGCGGTAATTTCAAGCCTAGTTGAACAGGTGACACCAGATGCAGACAGTTTGGTGGTACAATCACTTGAAACTTACCACAAAGATAACCCAATGCATATTTAGGCTATTGCAAGGTAATTGTGATTTATGTAATTTGATTCACTAGATGAGTTAGTTATGTGTTCAAAATAATCCTTCTTTGGAATCCTTTGAAGAAAGAATTCTGATGGTCCCAGAAGGGTTGCCAGAACTGGTGGGTAGGCAGTGCATGGCCAGTGGTGGACACGGCTGCAGAGAAAGTGGCTTTCTGTCATGGCACAGCTGAGCACACAGCTGTCCCGAGGGCTGCCTCTATGTGACTGCTTTCTCTAAAAATGCGATTTCTGAAACAGCATGTGTTTCTCCAGTGTCTTCCCCTTGACCTTTGCCAAGGGCATGGAGTACATACAGAGTAACACACCAGGCCTGCCCTTACCACAGTATTCTAATTCTAATTCGAAGCCCAAGTGGGCTACTTGTGTTTCCAGAAAAAAAAAAAGACAAGGGGTGGTATGGTGGCAGAGTGGGGGTGCGTTGTGCAGATACCACCTGAGTTCAACTGAAGGAGATACAAGGAGGGTTGACATGACTTTTGGGGCCAGCTACACAGAGAGTTCGAATGGCTGCTGTGATTGTCTTGGAAAGGGAAACTTATATAAGATTCCTTTTAATTTCCTCACAACTTGCTTATACCCAGCAAACCAACTGAGTAAATTACCTTTGTTCTCACTCGAGGGATAGCTACTAAGAATTCCAGGGTTGATTCTTTAGCAGGGCTGATATCCAACCAACACACACAGGCAAAGCTGCCCCAGTTGTTAAAAGTATTAAAAATATTTTTGTGCTCTTTGGAAGCGAACTGCAGCCTGAACCGTGTTGAACGCAGCCAGCTACCTTATTTGTCCTGGCTGCTCCACCGGGACCCACAGACCTCCACCCACCCCCACAAATGAAGGGCGAATGCTTAGCTCTGAAGGACCTTTGCTCTAGTACTGCAATGTTCTCTTTCTACCCACTGTTAAATATTTCAGTTATCCTGTCTGTTCCCAGACATTGGTCGTAACTGACACTGGTGACCCAACTGGGAAGTTATTAAAAAGTGATCTAGTGCAAGATGACAAGGGAGGGTCGAGATGGGTGAAGACACTACCTCCAGGCTGCTTGGTGATGGTGAGTGAGGGGCTCTTAGACTTCAGGGATCTTGGGCAGGCTGTGTGAAGGGCTCTCCTTGGTCCTGAGTGGCACAGCACTGCCCGACTGCTGCCTCTAGGCAATGTTGGGAAGAGCACATCACAGCTGAGACGCAGTAGGACCCGGAGGAGGATGGTCCTATGTAAATATGCAAGAGGATTAAAAATAGGAAGAGAAAATGAATCCAAGCCACCAGTGAATTTTCAGCCTGCCAAGGTCCTGAAGACCTGACTCTTATGCACTTCAGTGTGAACGATACTCTTACCAAAGTAAGAGGAATTTAGCTCAACCGAGGGACATGGAAGGCAGGTTAGGGGAACAGTCCCAGATGGGGTAGTGTAAGAGTGCGGAAAGACATGTAATTCCTCCAGAGAGTAAATGCCACCAGGGCCCCCAGTTAGCACACACACGTGTGCTGTCAGAACTCACCGCACTCACACATGGCCCTTTGGTATGTGGTATAACATGTTTATTGTGTTCACCAATTTGTCTCAATTAGCAATGCGTGAGTAGGCTTCCTGCAAAACTTTCAAGCAAATGATTTATTTGTTATGATTGCTTATTCCATCCATACCCATTTCCTTCACTCTCTTTTTTTTATCCTCACCTGAGGATATGTTTTTTCATTGCCTTGGGGGGAGGGGAGAGAGAGAGAGAGAGAGAGAGAGAGAGAGAGAGAGAGAGAGATCAATTGGTTGCCTCCTGTATGCACCCCAACAAGGGAATCAAACCTGCAAACTTTTGGTGTATGAGATGATGCTCCAACCAACTGAACCCCCTGACCAGGGCCCATTTCCTCCACTCTTCACTCTCCTGTGATCAATCTAAGCCCTTCCAAGGGACAAGTGTTTTTTGTTTAAGTGGCAATCCCTATTACAGAGGAATTTTGAATTTCACATTCCATTCAGGGCTCAGAGGAGTGAATCCCTACCAGCAGGCTTTTGAGCACTGTTGTGATGGGTGAGAGGGGGCTCTTTGGGTGTTCGGCTCACTGTAATTCATGTCCCTGGTCTTGGCAGGAAAGGTCCCTGAACCAGCGGGTACTTCACATTTCAGGGGCATGGTTGCTCACACAGCCAAGATGTCTCTGTTTCTCATTGCCAAGCACCAGCATGATAGATTCGCCTCAACCAGTTCAGGCCGCCCTAACAAACATGCCATAAATGGGTGGCTTAAATGACAAACATTTACTTCACACAGCTCTGTTGGCTGGAAGTCTGACCTGGGTTCTTGGTGAGGGCCTTTTGCTGGTGTAGACGGTGGCTTTCTTATTGTGTCCTCACATGGTGGACAGAAAGCAAGAACTCTGGTCTCATCTGATCAGGGCACTCTCCCACTCTTGTGCCTGCACCTAAACCTGATTACCTCTCAAAGGCCTCTTCCCTAAATATCATCACACTGGGCGTCAGGTGTTCAACATGCGAAGTTTGAGGGGGACACAAGCATTCAGTCCATAGCAGGACTTGATAGAATTTGAGCTGAGGAATGTCTTGGTTTTCTGGGCATTAACACCACGAGCTGGGTCACTGCGGAGCATGAGTGAAGGGGGTGCATGCACCATTGGGAGTGGGGCCAGCAAAGCAACAGTATGGGAGAGAGGGGGGAACATTAAGGAGTATTTATCATTGACACGAGAATTGCTGGCCCATGATAATAGTAAAATGCAGATCAGTTTTAAGTCGGTTCATTACTAATTTTTTGTTCTCTGCAGACAACATGTGTCTTTATTTACTGCGTGGGTGGGGCCGCTCCCACAGCTAGTACTACCGCCCCCTGCCCAGCTCACTGTGGCACCCCAGGGTGCGGCTCTGCCTCAGGTTCCTGAACACCTGTCACAGTTGTCTATGAAACCTAAAGTCTGAGAAGTTTCCTCAGAATAAATTGATGATGCACAAGTTGAGAAAGGAGGCAGAGGTAGGACAGGGAACTTGGATCTTTAGGTACCACAAGGACATCACTTCTGGCAGGAGGGGAGGGATGGATTCTTCCACCACCCTCCTTCCAGTCTCTGGTGACTGCAACATCACAGGAGGACCAGCTTGTGTCCTCTGGTTGCCAGGGTGATTTAAAAATAGCTTCTGCAGCCAGGGAAGGGGTGCAGGGAGAGAATGAATATAAGTAGCCTTTTGCAGGAAAACTATTGATAGTGAATCCTGCCTCAGCTTCATCTGGAGTGGGAAATCTCTTATGTTTACTGTGCTTCTTGCTGTTCTTTATATTCCATATTTTTTCCAAGGGGAACTTGAAAAATTCTAATATGATTTAAAAAACATGCATGTTACCAAGGTGAAAGTTGTGTATTCTTCCCTTAGACACATCCCCATGAAGGCAGAATAGTCTCATGGCAGCAGAAGTGGCTTTCTCTTGCCTCAGGAACTCCCAGAGATTGTAAAGCAAAGGCGAGGCTCCTTGGAAGCAGAGGGACGGGCTAGATAACCTTCCCAGCTCCTAAATTCAAATCGTCACTGCATGCTAACTTGCCCACAATCTTTTAGAAGGAAGCTCTTTAGAACCCTCTCCAAGGTCCGGTGTTGTCGTTAATCAAAACGTTCTTCCTCACATTTAACCCAAACCCCTCCATGCTAGCCTGCAAGATATTCCTAGTGGGCAAAGGGATGAACAGAGCCCCAGGGCCAGGCACCCACCTAGAAGCAGCCCGGGTACAGACACCACATGCAGGGCATTGGGACATGGCCTTATTGAGGTGGGGCATGGCCTCACTGAGGTGGGACATGGAGGAAGACGGCCTTTTGAATGATTTGTTGCCTTGTATGTTTTCTAATTATATCTGGTGGCTCTGATGAGGCTGACAAATCCCACCTTGGGCGGGGCCTTAGTGCCTCCACTCTATGCCAGGACTTCAGCTCCCTCTTCCGTAAAATGAGGAGTTAACCTTGATGAACTCTAAGCCTCCTTCCAAGTCTAGGGTTGGACAAGAGCTGTTTGGAGGTAAACTGTTGCTTCGACAGTGTCTAAAATGTGCCCAAACCGCACTTGCCCTCTGATCTCTGACACAGTGTGAACTACTGGACACACAAGTCTAGGGTCCAGGAGCACACTGGAGGCCCAAGGTCTTCCTCCGGTCCACAGAGATGGTTTGTTTGGGCTCACAGTGTCATAAAGACACAGAATTCAAAAAGAAAAAAAAGGCACATCAATACTTAAAAATAGGCACATTTTGAATACAAATCTGTATCTTTGGATTCTCCTGGAAAATTATAAAACCTGGCAGCCCTGAGCTCTCACAATAGCTGGCTGCACCCGGGGGGTGGCTGCCCCCTTTGAAGTAGATATTGTCTCTTCCGGTGCCCACAGTCTTCATCATTTCCTACAGTCTCCAGGACTCTGAGGCTGAATGGTGGTTTCCACATAGTTTTTCTTACATTGGGTCTTCTTCATTCATTCATGCTACCCATGTGGCCCTTGTAGCATCTCAGTTTGCAACTTCTGATATAATAGAAGCCCTTTAGGGTCAGAGATCTCCTTTGTGTCCTCCATAAGGCTTAGCTAAGTAAGAACACATGGAGGTCCTCAATAAATATTTTGTCCATTGCAGTCATTATATTGTTTCTAGCTATCTAAATGAAAGGTTTGGCAGGCAAAGTCAATCAATGCCCGTTTTGGGGGGTTTCCTGTGTTCCTACATGAACATCTCTCTTTCCCCACTGACCACCACTGGCCCTCCTCTCATGAAACCTTATTTCTAGCCCTGGCTCTAACTGAGGGAGGTTTAGCTTAGCCCAACTTCTCAGGAGAGGTCTTGGCAGTTATCTCCTTGGAGACAGAAAAGGGATTTGGGGCTGGCCTCGCATATCACTTTTGACAGTTCAAAACACAAGAGCTTATTTTTTATGTGCCAACCATGCAAAGACAGAATTCTCATGCTGTTTATTTACACCATGGGTTTGGATAAGCTGCCAAAAAATACAGAGATGGCAATTTCTAGAGATATGGGGGAGGGAGGTGGTAAGAAGTTAGGGTCTACTCATCAACTCCTTATCTTTACTCTCAGCAGAGCCTATTTATCCTCAATTCTCCTAACAATTTAATAGTGTTATTCCTCTGAGGACTCTATCTCTGGTCAAAGGGAAAACATGCTGTAGGGTAAGATAAGTGGTTCACAGGGTAAGTCAAGAATAATCAATTAAAGTAAGTGATTTGAGGAAAATAATATATTACACATACTTTATTTAGAAATAGGGTAGCCATATAACTTATCATCCAAACCAGAACACTTAGGAGAGGGACAGGAGGTGTTAACTGGATAAGACCTGGAGACTACAGGCACAAATTGGAACTGTCCCAGGAATACTGGTATTTATGGTCATCCTATTTAAAAATCAGATGTCTTCGTTAAAACAGCCCAGGGCAATGATTTGCATTCATGGCAAGGCTGAGTGCCTCACGGAGAAAGTATCTTGAGCTACTTACTTATACCAGAACCTGCTGTAGTGGGGAGAAAGAGGTCATAGGCCATTAGGAGAAATTTCCAAGTGGCAGTTCCAGCTTTTATGGCTGTCCCTTTGTCTGTTCATTAGAGGGCGTGCAAAAATCATCTCTATCTTGGCTCTTACCTCTCTATGGTGTCATTTGCAACTTTATGTCCCTAAGTGATGTCAAACAGGTTTAAGTAGTCAAATTACCTGTAATGCTGGTATTTAGCAGTATCATTGGGAGGCAGCCCCAGGTTGGGGAAAAGGAGGGAGTTCTCATGGAAACTGATAGAAATAATAATCATTATAACACGAGCATCTATTATGTGCTAGACCCCGTTAAAAGGCAGAGGAAAATGACCCACAAGATAGATATACCACGAACAATCCTAACACTCTCCCTTCTAAGGTAAGGTAATCATTATGCTCACTGCTGTAGCAAATAAGCCTGAAGCCTCAGGAACTTCACAGAATTAAGGTTTTATTTTTGCTCATGCCACAGTCCACTGTGAGACAAGATGCTCTGCTGACTCAGAGGTCCAGGCTCTACCATCTCAGCAGCCTTCACTTCTAGCCATGGGATCGGGGGAGAAACAACATGACTTTACACTGGGGCTGTGTGGGGAGGCCTGAAATTGATATTCAACACATCCACCCAATTATATTGGCTAGAACTAGTCATGTGGCCCCAACCTAACTGCAAAGAAGACTGAGAAATGTAGTCTTCCTTGATGCCAGGAAGAGATTAGTGAGTATCCGGCCAGTTTCTGCTAACATCGGTGTCTTCACCCCTTTACCCAAAAGAATTTGAGGCTCAGAGGTTAGTAACATTCAAAGGTCAAGCAGCTAAAGTCACAGCAATTGAGATTTAAGTGTGCCTGACCGCAAAGCCCATATTCTTTCTACCATCTATCAGCTTATATAATCAGCAATATAAAAGGCAGAAACATCAGTCTCAGCTCATTTGCCAAGACTTTGTCTGCCTACTTCCCCTGGTTTATGACAGCCTGACTTTAGATTTGGCCATTTACACATGCTCCTTGGAGGCCAGGACGCACTAGCTACCAGCAGAGTCAGGCTGCACTTCCCTGGGGAGGTGCTCTCACTTATGAAGGTCTTTAGTTTCTCCCAGCAATGTTTCATGGTTTGTTTTATTTTTAAATAAATTTTTAATGTTTCAATTACAGTTGACATACAATACTATATTAGTTTTAGGTGTACAACCCAGTGATTAGACATTTATATAACTTACGAAGTGATCATCCCAATAAATCTAGTACCCACCTGGCACCATACATAGTTACTACAATATTATTGACTATATTTCCTATATTTTGACTATATTATTGACTATATGCTGCATTTTGTTGTGGTTTTCAGCATAAAGGTCTTGTACATCTTTTGTCAGCTTTATTCCTAAGTGTTTCATAGATTGTGATGCTGTTATAAATTATATTTAAAATTTTCAATTTCTGATTTTCATTGCTGGAATATAGCAATAAAATTGATTTTAGTGTATTAATCTGGATTTTTGCAACATTGCTAAACTCCCTTATTAGTTCGATTAGCCTTTTTGTAGATCCCGTCATTTCTACATGGATGATCATTTCATCTGCAAATAAAAACTGCTTTGGCTTTCCTTTCCCAATCTGGATATCTTTATTTCTTTGTTTCATGTTACTGTTGAATGTGTGCATGTATGTGTCTGCACACAATATGTATGAAGCTTGATAGTGATTCTTTACACTGGCAATTCCAGGGTACACTGAACACTGGAATCGTGGATAGTTTTATTTGTATAAAAAGTTAATAATATTTAATTAAAATTTTAAAATAAAATAAAAGTTAAGCTTAAGCTTTATTTAAATATTTAAATAAGTATTTAAAATATATTTGATTTAATATTTAAAATACATTGTATTTATTATCATTTCTATTTTAATTTAAGTAATTTTGAATATTTTAGAAAAAATAACTTATTGAAAATGTATGGAGAATAATCTTACATTTTTACCTTTGACACTTTCTTTAAAAAAAAATAGTTTTTCCCATCACCATTTATCCCCCCATCCTCTCTTCCACCTCCACCCACCTCCCTCCTCATCCCCCTGCAATTACCCACTGTTGTCCGCGTCCATGAATTCTTTCTCTTTTTTTCGTTTTTTTGCTTGATCCTTCCCCCCACTCCCCAACTCACACTTAATTATATTGCATCAAATACAATCAATTTGGGATCCTTCTAATACAATGACATCTTCAGATGAACTCCTTAGGTCAGTGCGGTCTGATAGACTTCATGCAGTGACGGAAATGCTCTACTTGTGTGCTGGGCGCTGCGGTCAGCACTGCTGAGCACCTGAAATCTGGCTGGTGCAACTGAGAAGCTCAATTTTTACTTTTATATAATTTTAATTGATTTAAATTTCATAACCACATTTAGCTAGTTTTTATCATACTGGACAAGGCAGCTTTAGGTTATTCTTTCCCTAGAATGCAAATTACATGAAAATCTTGAGTATGATTACCTAATCAGTGACCTTGCTAGCATAAAAGCAAAAAAATAAATGTCACTGAAAATAACTTATGAATTCTGAATGTCGTACTTATTACTCATCCAAAGGTCGGAGGCCCATCAACAGAACTTCTAGTATCTTTGGTAATAATTATGTTCAGTCACCTTTGATATTTTGTTAATTAGAATCCTTCAACTTCACATATTTTTTCTGTTTACCATTATAAAGATATATTTGTTAAGGGAGGATAGAAAGTGTGTTGTTCAACTGTGATTTATCATTTTTAAATGTAGGCATATAATAGGTATGTAGGCCTTTGATTTAACGCTGCCTTAGTTCTTGCAAATATTAGGGCTGGGCCTGCCCAGACCTCAGCTGTACTCCTGTAAAAGTGGCAAAACCGCACACTGGTCACTGCTGTTAAGCCCCAGGAATACCACTGGCTTCTCCTATTAACAGCCACCAGCTGTGCCTGACCATCTCCAGCTCCTCCAAAATCTATTGTTGACTATGAGCTGCATTTCCTATCCTGCAGGGCCCTTCCCATCTACCTAGTATTGTCTGTCAGTCAAAGTAAAAAACTCTTGGATCATTGTCAAGGAGCATCCTAACCCACAAAATAGCCGTAAGCCACCATGCCTTTCTCTAGAAAACTTTTAACTCTTCTGTACGTCACGGGAGACTGTATGCACCCATTTCTCCAGGGCAAATAATTCTCATGGACTCACAGCATTGAGTTAATTATTTTTATTATGATCTCACATAAATATGTACAAGTAAAAAAATAAACTCCTTATGCCTATGGTACTTATTCAACTATGAAGCTCAAATAAACTTTCTAGATTAAATCTAAACAAAACTGCAAAATCAGTCAAAATTAGTTTAAAGTGAAAATGTTTAATGGAAACTCTTATGTTGAGTTTAACATAAAAAGTTATATTTTAGTGTCAATTTTTAAATCTATTTTGTTTCTGTATTTTAAATTTAATAATTCAGATAATGCCCTGAATTATTTTTAATATGCAAAATCATATTAAAATAACCTTTATTTCTTATTTGAAGAGAATCCGGACTTAATTTAGCCAAACTTCGCCCTTGAGTGCTGGCTTCACTAGCTCTCTGGCTCTATGCAGGAAGGGGCCCATTGCAGTATTATTGGTACTGAAAATGGGCATCTAATTCCATTAGATTTCTGGACTTGGAAATGGAAATGTTTTCATTGACTATTTTTAAATATCTTTACTGCTAATAAACTGGGGTCCACACAGGAAATCCCCCTCTGTCACGAAGGTGGTCCTGATGGCCAGGGCCCTGCTCTTGTTCATGCAGCCTCCCTGTACTACCCTGCCCTCTCCTGTCATACTTACTTCTTTGAACTCCTTCAAAATGTGCTGCCAACATAGCTGGTATGATGTAAATGCGGGCCCCGAGGCGCACGGCTCTGTTCCAGCTGTGAGGTGACCCTCCCAAAGACCCACAGGGTGTTTATATATAGATATTCTACTTTATCATAAAAATGATATACAAAACTTATAAATCCTCAAGGTTATCTCAGGAAACCCCATGGTGTCCTTAGGTAAGTGGTTCTCAAAATGTGGTGTATGGGTCCCTTGGGGTCCCTGAGACTTGTTACTGGGGTCCACCAGGTTAGAACTATGTGAAGTATCAGTAGATATAACCCCCATGAACAAAAACTCTGGCCAGACAAGCAGACATTAAAGTCAGCATTTGCCGCCAGCGTCACAACTTTAGAATCAGCTAACCCAGTACAGTCACTCTACCTTGAGCATATGACCTTAATGCCCAGGTCCCCATATTCCTCCCTAGAATCTGGCCTGCAATGAATCCTGAATTGCTTTTTCTCTTCTGTGGTCTGGGATTTACATAGCATCTATGATGAATCTGTACTTACTTGATAGTCACAAGTTACTGCTGCTATGGGAATGACTTGTTTCATTCAAAGGATGGCAGGGATGGTGAGGAGTTATCTGAAGTAACTCCAGCTGGGCTGGAAATCTTCTAATCCTTGGGTTACTCAATACTTCCCAGATATCACTCCATTTTTCACAATTCCTGTTTTTGCCAATTAGGGCCATGTAACATTTACCATAGACACTGTTGTCTAGGAATCGAGCTCCTGCTTAAGTTCTGAATTGAATCAGTTTCTGATCTCATTCTGCAGCTCTCTACTAGAAAGTAAAGCGCAAGGAAACAGTACTTCCTGAATGGGGTCAGTTTATTTATCTGCCCGGAGCAGTGCAATCTGGAGACAGAGTCAATTCCTTTCCCACCTGAAAATACTCTGAGCTATTAGAAGAGGTCTGTCCATTCTTACCCGGAAACTTCATAGCCTGTGTAATGGCATCTGTCATTGCCCCCAAACCTCATCTTTGGTGGGCACCTCACTTGGATCCTGAGACCAAAATATGAGAATGTAATGAACTGTTTCACTTCAGGGAATCATGGACCCACCAATTTTCCACCCAAGATGTGGCTATTCCCCCTCTTCTCCACTCAGTGGCATTTTAATCTGATTCATGTCTCCATTGAGGGCCTCTTGCAACTCTACTTTTTATACTACTTTCTGTATCAGTTAGGTTTCTATGTGATTGCAAAGATTCCCTTTGGTATGGGGGGAATATATACAAAGATGCACAGGATTAGTGAGGTAACAAGGGAAGCCATCTCTCTAGCTGCCTAGGCCCTCTGGGTCCACGTGCTGCTAAGAGTGAAAAGTGCAACAAACTTCATGAGGAACCAGAACAAAAAAAGCTCGGGGTTGTCTGAGTAATGACCTTAGTTTCAGAGATCTGCCCGGCATTTATACTTCCTAAAATAGAGAGTTTGACTGAATCAGGTGGCCACCATCCAAATGGAGTGCCTCTCTCAGGAATTCATTTATGCCAACGCTCCCCATAGTTTTTAGCCTTTTTTATATTCAGTCAATCGATGGGCCCGTCATTTGGGGCGAAGTCATCAGGACTGTGCTACTCAGTTCACTTGGCAAGAGCCGTAGCAATTGATACGGGAAGGAGCCTCTTCACATCCCTTTTGCTACAGGGTACCTACTGGCCAGACATGCATGGAGACTTCATGAATGAGTCCCCTCAACCAGTTCAGAATGGTTATTTTCAGGGGACATTTTTGTAAACACTTATAGCTAAAGACCTGGTGAGGCTAATTTCAAAATAATGACTCCAACTTTGAGGCAGCTTATATGTTCAGTGAATTGATTTTTCAATATCTCTGTCTGTTACTGAGCAATTGATTGAGAACAAATTAGCTCTAACTTCCTTGACAGTTTTTGTAAGTGGCTTATAAATAGCACCCCCAGAGCCATGTTAACTTTTAAAGATACCAAGCAGAATGATTAATTAAGTGTCTATAAATACGGACTAGTATTTCTTAAACTGTACCCAACACAAAACTACTTCAAGAAATGTTAATAGGTATGCAGCAAAAATTAAGTACAAAAGTGAATAAAAGAAATGAAAACATTTAAATCCATGCTCAGAAAATGTTGGGAAGAATTCATTTACTACAGGGGCCTCCTCTCGGAGAGACCTTTTCCAAATCAGCACATTTGAAGCCTTAAGAAGTTTAATTGTAAAGAAATATGTTATTTTATTTAACTATTTCCCAAATTTACCTGAACACAGAAATGTTTTTGATTTTGCCCCATGCTTCCCCAGCTTCTAATTTAAGGTAAATTGACTTATGTAAATTTCAGGTCAGATGTATAATTTTGAAAAATGTGTAGGGCTGAAATGCAACAGGGTAGTGTATATGCTCTTGCCTTAAGTCAGGCCCTCAGGAAGCATACTCTGAGAGAAGGGCAAGTGTGTGGAAGTTTACCAGGTTGTGTACTCAGGATGAACACAGGTGGGGACTTATGGCCTAGACTGAGCAGAGGGGGAAGTTGAACTGTATTGTACTCATAACAAAGGCCTCACACTGTCACAGGGGCTGTTTGAAGCTGGGATGGCCCCTCAAGGTTGTCTTGCCTCAAGGCAAGAGGCTCATACCCCTCATCACTAGGCTGTCTCCATGACAGTGGGCATGATCCTGGTTTAGGCACCACTCTTCCGTTAGGATGAATTCTTGGAGAAGGACGCAGCTGGAGTTGCCAGTTCTTAGAGAGGCCATCAGCACCCGGAGGGAGCACAAGGGCATCCTTACAGCCCACTCTGTGCCACTTGGGGCCAGGAGTTTTGTACAGTGAGTCCTGGGAACAGCTCCTATAGATTCCTGGTTAGTCATTTTACGTGGGGAAACTTGCAAGAATGATAGCAGCCTCATGATGCAGTGCCTATAAAGGTTGCAACTGATACTCATCATCTCCTTTGACTCGCTTTCCAGATTCCCCTCATCCACAGCTGGCCATTATGTCAGTCTAGGTGGCTTACCTGATGTGGTGACCAGATATGTATCCCTGAGCATCTGAGCCTCATGGCTGTCATAGCTGCACATCCATTTATTATCAACATTGGATGCTGAACATTTTCTACCTGCCACTGGAGGGTTATAGCAGCCCTGCCTCCTCCTTATGGTGGGGCCAATTACCTCTGACAGGATGGTGTCTCCTTTCCTTGTTTACTGTTCTCTTAGCACAAGTCAAAAGTGGCCCCCTGAAAGCCATAGTTACAAGTTTAATGGGAATCTTGCTGGGACCCCTGCTGGAAACATTTGCTCTCTGAAAACCAGAACCTCTGAAGTCACAGAGCTCAGTGACAGTGACAAGAATCAGATTCCACAAGTGGGTCACTAGGAGTGGTGGTGGGTGTGGCAAGCCCTAATTCTGCCCCTTGTACTCTACCTCCTGAGGACACGTCACAGCAGCTGATTTAGAGCAGCATCTCTCACAGTTTTAGTCTCGGGACCCCTTTACCCTCTAAAAATTATTGAAACCCCCAAAGAGCTTTTTTTATGTGGGTGATAATTATCAATATTATATTAAAATTTAAAACTCAGAATATTTTGAGATACTTCTTTTCATTTGAAGATAGCAGGTAGGAATTCATTCCATGTTAAGAGAAAGAACATCTTAGAGTAATTATTATGTAATTATTTTAAAATTATTTTTAGTAATAGAATAACAATAAAAAATCTTAAAATAAATAAATAAAAAATAAAAAAATTACTTTTACCTTATGCAAACCTGAGGCCCATCCTAAAGTGGGAGATTGCTCCAGAATATGAAAGAGCATGGTAAAAAACAAGACTTGGTAAGTGAATTTTACTTGTTTGGGTCTATAATACTTGAATTAAGAAACTTACAAAATATGTTAAAATTTTAGTGAAGTTGGTCCACTTTAATGGGCTTCCTTCCTTGATATACTGATTAATGGCTTTGACAACAATATAAAGGGTTTTTCTTAATTTCTGTGTAATCTACCTACATAGCAAATATCCTTTATGTTAAGTTTGTTATATGAGGTCTGTCCAGCAGGTATCCAACTATGTAATGTGAAAAATAGAAATATTTATTGAAGAAGATAGAAGATATACACAAGATACACGAAACACTGTACATAGGACAATGATACCTCAGTCCTCTTCAAAGTAGCACCTGGGACCTCACACAGTTCTCCCAATTGCCATCAGCTTCCCTGTCATATTTTTCTGAACCCCATCGATGGTCTGATATCTCTTCCCTTTCAAAGGTCATTTTAGTTTTGGGAAAAGCCAGAAGTTGCAGGGTGCCAAATCTGGGCTGTAGAGGGGCTGAGTCACCTGGGTGATTTGATGTTTTGCCAAAAAACTCTGCACGAGACGTGATGCGTGAATGGGCTCGTTGTGATGAAGCTGCCAATCACCAGGTGCCCATAGCTGCAGCCTTTTGAATCATCTAAATAGTTTCCATGGAGGAATGTCCAAACATAATCGCAAAATTTGATGCAGATTCATTGCTCTACTTGCTCAGTCATTTTGAATGTTATGCCACACAGTACACATGCTCACTCAATGGTGTCTACCACCCCCACTGACTAGTACAGTGAAGTTGTCATTGTTCACGCATGCACATTCCAGTCCACTCTCCTTGGCTGCCAGGTTACATCGATGTCACTCGAAGTGTTCTTGTTATATTAACAATGGCTGGACTTTTTCCAGACAGACCTCATATTCCTTGTAATGTAGGAAAAAATATCAATTATGAAAAAACTTATATGTTCTTTACAATCATGTTACTGTCTATGTCTAAAAAATATTTTATTGCTATTTTGATTAAGTAGATAATTAAGTGTTGTTTTCAGGCACCTATGATTTCTATCTTAAGCAAATGTCCAATTCTCCTCAAACAACTTTTGTATCTTTATCTTCCCCAAATCAGATCCAAATATAGAAATAAAGAAAAAGGAATGTTTCAGGATATCTTTTATACCGAAATCTATTTTGAGATTTCCCAGAGGGCCCTTGGAAAATCACAAAGATTTGTTCTTTTACCTTTTAAAAAGACAGATGCCAGAAATAATTAGCTTCTTTTTAATGCTACCATTGTAAAGTTCCATAGGAAAAGTCAAATCAGAAGAGACACTCAGCCTTCCCTAGGTTAAATTTGGATGGGTAAAATATTACTAATGTAAAGATTTCAGAAATTAAATGATTTGTGGGAAGTCCCTGGATATTTGTCAGTGTCCTCACTTCTCATAATATATTTTAACTTCACAGGAAACATTGACCAAAACTCTGCTGAGTTTTTAATATTTGTCATAATCCTAGTAGTGGTTGGCCTTGTATTAGACATATAATTAGACATATAATATAGTGTTAATCATAATTTCAATTACGATTTAGAATGTTAACTTTGTCACAGTCTTCTTTCATTTAAATCTAGTATCTTGTTGTCACTTGTTTTCAACCAGGGATGTACATCAGACTTACCTATGGAGATTTATAAAAATACGAACGTGTAGGACCTATGCTAGATTTACTGAATCTCTTTATATTATATGCTTGGTATAATCTTAGTATATTATATATATTGTCTTATGATTATTATGCTATATTTCAATGTTTTTCTTCTATAAGATTATGTTTATCTATTCTTATAAGCAGATATTCTCTGACTTCTCTGAAAATAGGTTTCATCATTAGTCTTAGAGACATGCTGTCTAAAGCTCGTTTTGGAATGGCTTTATCATCCTGTTATGCATGCCACTGAAGCAATCAGATTTCCTTGTCAGTTACATTATTCTTATTATGAACTCTCATTGACCTTTACATTGGAAAATTATCAGTGATAAGTCAACCACAGCCATTTTCTCTGTGACCTAAGACAGATTTTATTTATGCTGATGCTTGTGGAGGCTCTGTTATCAGCTATAGGCCTGACTTTGTCTTAAACAGAGGACCAGCACAGAGCCCCATGGCCAAGGACTGTACTAAGTACTACAGACTATTGACACTTAAAAGAATAGACTCTTGGGTACAGGCTTCTGATGCATCTCTTGGACAGCTTTCAGGCCATCCCAGTGTGTTGAGTGAGGATTTCCAGAACTCTTTTCCATTAAAACATATATGGGATCACAAGACTGCTATTTGAGATTCAGTTGAACAGGAATTAACTACATAGGACTGAATGAACTGATGAGAAAAATTGTATTGTGATAATTTGTCTGGAATATTGTGGATGTTAAATGTTCAATTTTCCAAATATAAAAGCAAGCACTTTTTCTCCTCAAACTCTCTGTAATCCATAACAATTCAGTAGACTCTGCTTTTATGTACTGAAATTAACATTTAAAAATTATATTGGACTCTCACTGTTCCTCCTAAAATCAGAAACTCTTACTAAGTCTCCTTACTTATCATGGCAATATAGTTATTTGCATAGGGTCACTAAAAATCTGCTTTTTAAAAAACCAGAATGAAATTAAGAAAGCAATTATGCAACTAAAGCCTTGCCTGAAGTGTCATATTGAGAATGATGCTCATTTAACAGAACTTAAGGGGGCCGATGCTTATAAAGTCTTCCCAGGACAACTGGCCTGAATCTGGTTCTCAGGGTTCCAGCCAGAAGCCAAAGGATCCACTGCAAGATGGCTTGGTCCTCTGTGTGGTGGTAGCTCTTCCCTGGCTGTTGGAACCCTGGGCCTCTCCATAAAAAGTCTGAGTCTCCTCATGACATAGCAGCTGGATTTGCCTACATCCAGGCATCCAAGAGAGAAAGAGAGCAGGGAGGAAGTCCCAATGCTTTTTATGACCTAATCTCAGAGTCACACGTCACTTGTGTCTCACTCATTTGTTAGGAGAGAGTTACTAAGTCCATCCCACAATCAAGGGGAGTGGAATTAAACTCTACCTCTTGAAGGAATATCAAAAATTTGTGGACACATTATTAAACCCACCCCAAAGGCAAACTAGGATTTGGCACCTTCCAAAGCACTTGCTCTTCTGTATTCTAGGCTCTTCCTTCACCTTTGGGTAACTAGAGGTATATTTTAATGGATGAAAACCATCTTGTAAGAAGTAGCAATAAAATGAAGCTGACTATAATTGTGTGCTATAATAGGAGGTACAAAAATTAGAGAGAAGAGTATTTGGTCCAACTGGGACGATCTGGGGAACTTCATGAAGGAAGCACCCTTTGACATGAGTCTTGAGGAATGAAAGGATTTCAATGGTCTAAGATTAGAAGCCCGGGGGAGGACTGTCTGGTGAAGGCAGCAAGACAAATGTTGGTACAGAGGCAGGAGACAGTACATGCTTGTTGTGGAGAGTTGAGGACAATACAATGTTACTAAAGACAGTTAAAATTATGAATGTTTAACTTTAAAGAAGAGAGTGGTATGGGCTTATGCAACAGGGAGCTCATGGGGGAAATAAGACTGGTTGGGACTAGACAACAAGAGGCCTTTTATGTCAGAATGAGGACATTAGAAAATCCAGGAAAGCTTTCTAGATGGGACACTTGCATGATTGCATCTATGCCTTAGACAGATCAGCCTGGTGATCATGTGAAGACTGGGGAGAGGCTAGGAGTGAGGTGGCCAGATGGAAGGCTGCTGCGGTGAACAAGTGCCCTGCTCACCCCACAGGACAGCTCAGAGATGCCCCATCCTGGCTCCACCTTGAAGTCACCCAGGGTGCTTCTTAAAATTCACTGGCACCCAGGCCCAAACCCCCTGAGGTTCTGATTTAATTGTCTGAAGAGGGTTTGGGCACTCCATTTAATGTGCAGTCATGCTGAGAATATCATGATGCGGAGAAAAGAAAGTTAGGGTGAAAAGGAAAGTCTTTGAAGCTCCAGGCAAAATTGTGAACTATTGACCTTTCCTGCCTGATTTTCTAAATTCTTCTTCTCTCTCTTTGGGTCCTTGTCCCATAGTTCTTTGCATTTTTATTATTTTTAAGTTTCCCTTGGAAGTACCCCATTTCGTCTGATATTCTAGTGTTGCAAGTTCTCAAACTGCTTATCTTCCTCCATGACCCAGTAAACTGCCATTTCCTCAGGGCAGCTGCCATCACTAAATAGTAAGGGAAAAGCAATCTGATTAGACTAATTCACACTAAGATATGAATGATTGATAAGCCCATAGCCACCTAAGGCTTTTGATTTTTAGATTTTTTCTAAGTTAAAATAATAATTTCACACTTGTAGAAAAGTTACAAGAAAAAGAATAGATTCCTATGTACTCTCTTTTGAGATACATTTGTTTTATTCCTCTCTATCTTACAACACACAATTTTTTTTTTCTGAACCATTCCGGAATAAGTTGCAAGTTTATTTCCAAATATTTCAGAGTGTATCTTCTAAGAATGAGGGCATGCTCCTACACAGCCACAATATGCTCACCAGAAATTAGTACATTAACAATGATACTGTATATGCTCTAATCTGCACACTCTACTCAACTTCATCGATTAGCCCAATAATGCCTATTATAGAAAGACAATGACAATGATAGCAAGAACATCTTTTCTTAACTCCCTTTCCTCCGGCTCTAGATGTAATACATGATCATGCCTTGCATTCAATTGTTATGCCTCTTTAATCTCCTTCAATCTGGTACCTTTTCCCAGTCTTCACTTGCTTTCCACAATCTTGACATTTTTTAAGAGAATAGGCCAATTGTTTTGCAGAATATCCCTTAATTTGGGTTTGTCTGATGTTTCTTCACGATTAGACTCAGGTTATACTTCTTTTTTTCTCATTTTTTTCTTTTATTGATTCCAGAGAGAGAGGAAGTGAGGGAGAAAGCGTGGGAGAGAAACATCGATGTGAGAAAGAAACATTGATCGGTTGCCTCTCACATGCACCCCATCTGGGGACCGAACCTGCAACCCAGGCATGTGTCCTGACTGGGAATCAAACCTGTGACCTTCGGTTTGCAGGACAATGCCCAAACAACTGAACCACATCGGCTAGGGCAGGTCACACACCTTTGGTGGGAAAAACACTGAAGTGGCATTGTGTTCTCAGTGCATTCTCACGGGTGTCGCACAGTATCCACTTGCCCCATTAATGGTGCTGTTAGCTGCCACCCCTAGGTTAAGATGGCTTCTTCCAGGTTTCCATGTCAAGTTAATAAGCATTTTGTCAGTAATTAGTAAGAATTCTGTGGGAATATGCTTTGAGAACATACAAACGTTCTCTTCCTCAGCACATTGTCACCCATTTGTTCCAGCATCCATTGCTGATCCTTGCCTGAATCCATGGTTACTACGATGCCTACCAAGGGGAGTTATCTAACTTTGTCATGTCTTCCACACCTATTAGTTGGCTTTCTGCTGGAGGGAAGAGCTTCTTTTCCTTCTCTTCTATTTATCTGTTTATTTGTACAAACATAGACTCATGGATTCCTATTATATTCAATAGGTTGTAATAAATTAGTTTCATTATTTATTTTGATGCCCACATTGGCTCAGATTGACCAATTAGAATCCCTTTCAGTTGGCTAGATTATTTGATTTTTAAAAGAGGTAGATTTTTCTGTTCAAATATGTCTCCAAATAGGATAAGTAAGGTCTTAAGAGCAAATGGTCTTAAGAGCAAATGGTCTTAAGAGCGAATGAAGTGGAAAGTTTAGGCAGTTTGCCAGAGGGTGAGGGCGAGCAGAGTTGCCTTTACTGGATCAGTGCTCCCCAAACTGTTCCAACTTCTCACAGCTTCTTCCTTCTTCCCTGTCCTAAAATGGAATTAAATTCTGGAACTCAGAGGGACCTGAGAGATCATGAGGCCTGTGGTTCCCAAACACTGGCTTGTGCCAAGGACTGTGACTAAAACCCCTAGAGAGTTGGTTTAACTGAACAGGTGCCCCCCTCTCGAAATTCTGATTCAAGAGGCAGACCCCAGGTGGGCAATTTGTGTGTTTATAAGGCTACCCAGGTGACTCCTGTGCTCAGCAACCTCACCCCCTTACACATACACCCTCGTTTCACAGGTAACTCAGAGAGGACATCAATGTGCTCTATGTCATGCCGTTAGCACCAGAACTAGGAGGAGAGCTGAGGCTTTCTTGGCAGGTCAACAGTTTTGCTTTTTGTCTGCATCGTGCTGCCACCTTCCAGTTCTTTCAAAGCTCCCATGTTTTTGTCCATTTACAACCCTCTCAGCAGTAAGAATGAGGAATTTACAAGCAAGACAGGAAAATAATGCCTCTGCTCATTGACTTGATAATTATTTGCAAAGTACTTTATTTATTTTAAGTTCATCCTTAGAGTTTTATCATTGGGAGCTTTAAATAATAATAATAATAATAATAATAATAATAATAATAATACCTACTTCACACAGTTGTTATGAGCATTACTTTAAAATCTACAATAGGGAAACCTGGCACTCTTACTAGGGAATGTGTTAATCATTTCCCCTGCCCCAAAATACACACAAAATCAACCTTTAAACAATCTTTAAACCTGATAATCCAGGATTTCTACACAACAGCAATTTAGTCACCTTCTTTGCAAATCTAGAAACCACCCAGTGATTTAGAAGCTTGGTGCCACTACTGTGAAGGAGGGAGAACATGTTACAAACCTGCTTAGGAATATGGATAACCATGATATAGCGGCTTGTAGCTGTGCTTAATAAGACCTCAAGTAGCGCACAGTTCATCTTTTCACTTGGAATGTCACTTATTAAGCTTCGGCTTCCGGCCAGCCCCTTCCCTCTGTAGGGCAGGCTGGTCCCAGGTGACTAGGGCCCCCAGAGCACCTCAAAGGATCTCACTTCTCCATCCTTCCACTGTCACCCAACTGGCCAGGGCCTTGGCCTCCAGAAGAGGGTGGGCTCTCCTGATGTTATGAGTGAAGGAAAAGCAAAGAGGCTGTTTGGAGTGGGATCTAGAGACAGACAGAGTGACTGATGGGGCTGTATTGTCCTGGACAATCCAGATGCAAATTCTTACGCTACCCACTGGAGGTGGAGCAAGGCAGTGACTCCTGTGTGGTGGGTAACTTTAGCAAAGGAGCTTAGCAGCGCTGCTCATTAAAAACATTTGGTCTAGGAATGCATAAAGCAATCACAATAACTCAGCACTTAGGGGCTTATGGTGGTTTTAAAATAACTCCACAAATTCTTTGAATCTCCTGCCTTCAAAGCAGCCTAATTGCTCCCTATTGATTAAAAGTATATAGGCTGAAATGATGGAATATGACTTCCAAGGGTAGCTATAAAAGACATTGTGCTTTTTCTTTGCTCTCTCTTTAGGGTCCTGTGCTCTGCAGGAAGTCAGCTGCCATGTCGTGAGGACACTAGGGCAGCCTCGAGAGGAAGCAAGGCTCTGCAGCCTCTTCCCCACAGCGTGTGAGTGAGCCATCCTGGAAGCAGGCGCTCCTGTCCCAGTCAAGCCAACAAATGACTACAGTAGCCCCAGCCAACACCTAGGCACAGCCTCATTAAAGACCCCAAGCCAGAGCCACCTAGCTAAGCTGCCTCTAAGTTCCTGACCCACAGACATTGCAAGATAAGAAAAATGTGTTATTTAAACTACTAAATTGTGTAATATTTTGTTATATGGCAATAGATAACTAATCCAAGGCTCCTAATTTTTTTCCATAGCAACTGTGATTGAATTAACTGTATCAAAAGGTAATCCAGACTTGGCTCGAACGCTCATAGACAGATAGCTTGCTTCCTACCAGGGCAGCCCGCACGCGGCCTGACCACTCTGAGTGTCATCAAGGGCTGCTGTCACTGAGCTGGTTTGGCTGTCCTACGACTTCCATTCCTGGTTCCAGGTGTGCCCTGTGAATGGAAGCCAAATGAATCCTCCCCTCTTCCATGTGATTGCCCTTCACATACATGAAGTCCGTGATTGTGCCCATCCTTGTGTCCTGCCACACTAGCCAAAGGAATGAGGAAGGGAGGCAGTACGTTTTGAGGGGCCCAGGAAATGAGACATAGTCTGGAATTAGGCCAAAGTCTTTCATACATCAATCTAACAGGGACTGGATTCTGAGAGGCCTTTGGAAATGAGTGGCACTAGTCTGAATCACTAGATAATGATAATAGCAGTGACGCTAATAATAGTCAGTACCACTAACATAGCACTTACTGTGTGCCAGGTTGTGTTCTATGTGTTAAATCACTTAAGCAGCCTGGCTTCAGATGCCATATTCCCAGTGACAACTCGGAACTTCCTTCTCTGCTGGGCCTACTCATTTCAGAACCACGATAAAAGCTTGTATGGAAATGGAAATAATAATAGCTATCATTTACTGAGTGTCTGCTATGTGTCAGGACCTGGGTTGAGTGCTTTGCATGCACTAGAAAAGGTAATGCTCACTGTTAATGGAATGACTCGTTCAATATTTATTTATCAAGCACAGACCCTTGCTGGCCCTTCTGGAGACAAAACAGTGACTCAGACTTAGGTTTTGTTCTCAAGATTTTTTTAGTCCTGGACATATAAACCTGGTACATAAAACATATACATACAGGCAACAGTTAAGAATTGCTTTTTGGTGAAGAATAGATAGAGCAATGAGACACAGACAAAGAGAGAGAGAGAGATGAGGGTATGGGTGGGGCTTGAGTTGGCTTCTCCAATAGGCAGTATTTGAGCTGCTTCTTGAAGGATGATACCATTGAGGAAGGAAGAGATGGAAGAAAGGCCTTCTAGAAAGACCGCCAGCACTAGAGGATAATGAAGCTATGCTCTAACTGAAGACAGAACAATGGAATGGAAGGATGGAAATGTACTAAGGGCGTTTTTAGTGTCATCCCATATCCACCATGTGATTTTAGAAGGACCCATGGTCTTGAGGCTGCCATTTGTTTGATTGTTGCAAATCCATCCCAAGCTTTGTGAAGGCTGAGGTCCTACAAGGTCTCCTTTGCAGGAAATAAAAACTGTCAGATCCTCAGGGCCCCCATGATACTCATTAATCACGGTGAGAAATATTGATATTAATAAACACTTCCACCTGGTTTCCTGTCATCACCAACCCCCACTCCACCCCCAACCACCACCACCAGTTTCTATTAGGAGAATAAAACCGGCAGAAATCCAAGATTCACACTTCTTGCAGACCTGTTGGATAAACACTCATACACACGCACAGCAACCATTTCACACCTCATGAATGGGGTGCAGGTGTCCAGACTGCACGGCGGGAGCTTGAGAGCTGCTTTCACGTGGATTCCCTCTCCTGTGGGCCTGGCAGCAGTGGGTAAGGTGTGACCCTGCCCCCACTTCCTGCATGTGAGGCGTCTGTATGCACTGGGCAAAGTCAGGATGCTGGTTCCCAGGTTGGGAAAAGCCCCTTCCATGGTGGTGGGGCCTGCTTTCAGAAACCTGCCTTGTTTGAGATTTCAGGAAAAAGGCAGATTCAGATTTGTGAGGCCTGAAGCTTATACAGTTCAGGGGCTCTCTTAAAGAAAAAGAATACCAAGTTATGCATACAAAGCAAGATTGAAAGTCTGTATTTATTTATTATAGAATGAGAAAAGAAATATAGCGAACTTCAAATCTAAAAAATGTTGACAAAAACACCACAAAATCCAGAAAAATGATACAATATTTTCTTCCCTGCCTAAGAGATGACTGAAATATTTTTCCTACTTCGGGGGAGCCACATACTGTTCAGATCACTTCTTCACAGGTTGTTCACAGGCAACAAGTTACTGATAGTTCCACCCAGAGGAGACAAGCCCGTCTTATCCTTAGCAGGCTGACTCAGAATTGCTTTGTACGGGTGTCAAGAAGTTTCTTTCTACTTCACAATTTATTATTGGAAATGTCATGTAATGTTTAGAACTGATTTGTCAATTTGGGGAAAACTCCACCAAAGTTTCTGTCCTATATGATTGCAAGACTTCAGAGCATTTCAAGTTCTCTCCAGCAGTGACTAATCCTAAACGCTCCTTGATTGGAGAATTACTCACTGACTCATGAATCAGTTAGTTAGTCATCCCTGTCCTCCTCGTAGAGGCGGACCGTGAGTTGTAAGTATCCTCATAGGTGCTTGTTTATCAGCAAGAAAGGCAAATCTTTCTCCAGTGTGTTCACATGATTCATTCCTCGCCATTAACTGGATCACTAAACAATCCAAAGTCTGTTCATTATTAACCCATCGGAAAGTTCTCTCTTTTTCTTACTGAAATACTGCTTTTAATATGATTAAATTTTTTGGTTATAGTTCTATCCTTGCTGTCAGAATAATTTCTATTTATTTTACTGCTTTTCTTTTTTTTCATTAACTTTTCCCCTGGCATTTCTCTCAGTTCTTAAATAACTGTATTTGAAGATGACAAAAGAATGTACCCATAATATATGCCAAAATTGGGAGTCTATACTCTTATTTCTTTTATTGAAATGGTGCAAAATGTCTCTCCAAATTGAATTATAATGCCATATTGAGCTTTACGAACTTCTAACTAAATACTTGTTTCTTATTTGTATTTGAATTTTTCAGCCAAGTCTTTCAAAATGTATTTCAGTCTTTTAAAGGTTGTTGTATCCTTGTTGCAAGATGAACAGATTTATACCAGCAGCGCAAGCCTCATCTACATAATTCCAGTGCTGGGCACTGAAGGGCACGCTCACATTGAAATGAACCCTCTTGTCCTGCACATTTTGGATAGTAGAAACATTCCTGGGAAGCCATTCCTACACCAGACAGCCATATAATTACAAATTATATGATTTCCAACCATATCATTACATCCCAATAAATAGAATAACTAAATTAAATATGTCACCAACTCAATTTCTCCTCAGCCAAAACCCCCAAATGCCCTTGGGCATTACAACACTATCCGGCAGGGGGGAACACAGCAGAGAAGAGGTTGCAGTGGAGTGAGGCAATGGTCTTAACTAATTGCAATAAAAAGTGTTTGCTTTTAAGGGAGCACTTCACTTGAAGAAACTCCCAATGGCCAAATCTGAAAGAATTTGAACAACAAAATAAGGAATGATAATAATGGATTGTAACCCACAGAAAAAATAAATATCCATAAGTTCATAGTGATACAAATAAAATTGATTTTTTTAAAGTGAGGAAGAAGGGACAGATCTTTCCTTAAGATTTCTAATTAATACATGTAGAAGGGAAGATGAAAAATAGAAAATCACCATTTGGCAAATACCACAGTAATAATTTTTGTGGGCAAGAATCATCAATGGATGCTAAAATCAGTGGGTAAAGTGTGATGTAAATAGGATATTTGTATAGTATCAAAGTATCTCCTCATCAGATACTAATTACTGGGGGGGGTGGAATCAAACTTTACAGAGGAGACCCACCTCAACCAACGGGTCAACATTAACATCACCAGTAATGAGACACACCAGCATCATGTACCACCCGAGAAGAACATATCACTGTCACATCAGTGTACTCTAGGGGTCCAGTGGATTGGGGCATGCAGGAACATCTCTTGGATAAAGGACAAATTATTGCAATTCACACTTCCTACCAGTAAGAAAGAAGCTCAATGTCTGGTAGGCCTCTTTAAGATCTGGAGGCCCCTTAGTGATATTACTCCCACCCATTTACCAGGTAGCATGAAAGGCTGTCAGCTTCGAGTCACAGCAAACCTAAGATGCAATGCAAAAGCTATGCTGCTTGGCCCAAATGTTTGTACAGACCCTACTGATATCAGAGTTACCTGTAGTGGAAAAACACTATGTGCAGCATTTAGGATGCTTTAAGAGGAGAATCGCAATGTAGACTTCTATGGTTCTGGAGCAAGGCCATGCCATTTGCAGAGGAGAGGATGCCATTAACACCCTCAGTCAAAGACAGTTATATGACTCGATATCTCCAGTTGGTAGAATACATGGGTCCAGAAACCAAGGGATAGGAAACCAAAAGTAGGAAAGATCCCACATATCTTTCTTTTCAGGGTCAGTTAATGCTTCTCATTGCTGCATCATGAGACTCTGAAGGTCTAGGGTCCTGATCTCCAGAGGGAATATTTCACCAGGGAACACAGTAAACTTTAAGTATCATCTACCATCTAGTCATGTTAAGCTCCTTCTGCCAAAAGAAGGAAGTGAGAAAAGGATCCCCCATAATAGGGGGGGGTAATTGACCCTGACTGTCAGGGGGAAGTAGGGCTACTGTTACACAGTGACACTGGTTGATATACTGGGGCTTTTCTCAGTGTGCTCCTGCATCTTCTGAGTACATCGACAAGTGCAATAGTTGTGGCCAGAGAGCGGAATTCTGACCTCAGAGCTCAGAGCTCAGGGGGCGATAGTTTGGGTCATTCTACCACAATAAACGCCTTGCCTGGCAAAGTCAACAGTGAAAGAAATGTAAAATGGGTATTGTAGCCAACTGTGGCCATCTAGATTATAGATCATTTCTCTGGTCAGTGTCAGAGGGAATCAACCAGAATCCCAGAAAAGTTGTTTCCCAGATAGATTGAACTTCCTATAGAAAGCTAGTGAGTTTGACCAGTGCAAACAGTGGATTGCGTCCACTCTGTTGCAACTGCATCGCATTTCAACTCCTCCGTCTGCTCATCAATCACCCTGCACACAAATGTCTGCTACAGTCTGTTTCTCAGGCACTCTGACTCAAGACTCCAGGATTTTCTATATGCTTTTAACATGTAGGAATAGGAATGTTTGCCTACACCAAATGGCCCCGACTTCTGTGGATGAAGGGGGAGGATGGGAAGCAGGGCTCCTACCAACCCTACAGGGACATATAGGGTAAACAAGAAGTAACTTTGTTGTTTCAGTCACTGAGAGGTACAATTGTTTGTTACTGCAGTATAATTGAACACATTCTAATTGATACTGAATCAGTACAATAATTCTGCCTTTAAATTTTTACAGTATTTGGGTCTAGTTTAGAGGTGGCCCAGGCCAAACCTCAATTTATGAGGTAAATGTAGGTCAGAGCTTATGGGTGACAAATTAGAATCAAGCAAGAAAGAGAGAAATGGAGTCAAAGAGGTTGAGTGCTGTGTCACTGGAGCTTTTCCTGAGTCTGACTGAGATTTGCAGGATGCAATTCACTTTGAGTTGCTTTGCAGTGGTTGTTGGATGAGTCTGGAACTTGAGGATGAATTGCTAGTCATTGGTTCATAGTCAGAATTGGTTGGCCAGCTCTCCATGTGGTTTCAGGTCACTGCCAAGGGCTTCTTGTGGGGAATGCAGACGGGTCTGGACTCAAGTGGGAAGTGAGTCAATGCCTGTGTTGATGGTAAAAATAAAGATTAATAGTTCTTTGTGTTGCATGTCTTCATTCAGTGGGAGGCAGGGATCCAAGGCAAAGACCTTGATACTAGACAGTGCATTCAGACAACAAAACTTGAAGCCCTTTCCAAAGAGGCTAACTAATAGTTTTTGCTGATGAAACTTAACCAGGCATCAGGCTTTACATCATGGCCCTGTCTGTCCAGATGGGTAATAGTATTTCCCGAGCCTGTCAATAGTTCCTTGACACCCTTGTTAATGCCCTGCAATATAATACAACGTTATCTCGCTCAGCAATGTTCTGTTGATCTTAGCTGCTAAGTTAGAAACCAGGGTCTCACTCATTAATATTTTATAAGAGTCAAGTCTTGGCAATTTGTAAGTTGTAGACCTAATCAACTTAAAAGCCACAGGCAGTGCATCTGGCCTCTTCCACCCAGCTTCTGCACAAATCTTGGCCAGTTTATTGTTTTAATCCCATTTTGATATTCTGTCCCCTCTGCTGACTGCAGACAGTGTGGGCATTGACAGCATTAATGATTCTGTAGTCTTTACAACTTCAAGCCCTGACCTGTCATATGTATGTCCCTGTAGTTGTCGAGTTTTCCAAACCTGGGAATGAGGGTTTTGTAGAAATCTTGCTGATCACCTCTGTATCAGCCCTGGCCATGGATATGCTTCTACCCATCTTGAAGAGACACATAAATTACTAAACATGTCCCTATAGATAACATTGTATTTATCTGGATAAATTTAGCTTGAAAATTAATTTCAAATAGCACACAAAGGAAAGAATAAACTTACTTTCTTTTTCTTGACAGCCGCCCTTACTCCCTCTTCAACTGTGAACCTGATAAATAAGGTAGCTCTGTTTGGCCAGACTAGAACATTGTGGAGCATGCTGGTCAAGCCTCATGTTTCCCAACATTCCTTCTTTGTTCCCATGGGTTGTATCATGGGCTATGGTGAGCAAGGTAAGGAAGCAACTCCTTTTGTATCAAACAAAATGTGGGTGTAAAAGACCCCCTCACCCCTAAGCTTATCTCTGAAGGTTCTAATCTGAATCTGGGACCTCATCCAAAAGTGCTCCGCTGATGAAGGTAAGAAAAATGCAGTCTGAGAGTAATGGCCATGGCTGTGCCATCAGCTAAAGCAAAATTCTTCTTGTGTAGCACAAAGACACTAGACGTTTAATCCCTCCAATGTCATAAACTGCCCAAAGGCACAGCGAGAGTCAGACTTTGAAGAACAGAGTACCCAGCTCAGGTTGGGGCTGCAGGTTTGCCCCCCAGGAGGCAAAGTACTGCCACAACCTCCTGTGGAGGAGAGATTGCATCTCAAAGACTAATCCTGTTCTCTTTTCTTCTTAAACCAACTCTTCCTTACAATGTGCTAGGCACTGCTAAACCTTTCATAACACAATAACCCTTTGAGATAATCTTATCTCAATTTCACAGGTAGGAGAAACCAGAGCCCGGGAGGCTAAGAGTTGCTGAGCCTGGATTTGAGCCCAGGACCTTCTGCCTTCAGAGCCCTTGCACTTCCCCTCTGCATCAGCTCTTCCCTTCTATGCAAAATGGTCTTTTTTCTTTTTTTTTCTTTTGCAGTGCAAGCTTAAGCAGGAGACTTGTTGATGAACCCCTATGTCAAGGGAATGTGGCAATAGGAAAGAGATCTATTTTATTCATCTGTTGGTTCATACTTTCATTTATTCCTCCATCCAGTCACTTAACCAATATTTGTTGAACTGCTACTATGTCCCAGATACTCAGCTAGATGCTGAAATAGGTAAACTCATGGTCCACTGAGGATATCACACACTAAACAAGTATACACACAAATGAATATATAATTACAAACTGGGATAAGTGCCTTTTTTTCCAAAGTCCATTACCATCTGGAGCAGCAATATTAGAAAAGCAATTTCAGTGGTGTGGTTGGTGAATTGGAACTTTTGAGCGGCACGGCTCAAAAGAAATATGATGCAAACCACACATGCAGGTGTAAAATTTCTAGTAGCCACATCAAGGCAAGTGAAAACAAAAGATGAAATTAATTTTAATAATATATTTTATTTTACCAAACATATTATTTCAACAAATGTCTCCTTATTAATGAAATATTTTACTTTCTTTTTTTGAATTTTAAAATACAGCACATCTCAGTTCAAACCAGTCTCATTTCATGTGCTCCTTATTCATGTTGATCGTGGCTGCCATGTTGCACAGCGCACCTGTAGTCACTGATAGCGTGACTCTTGTCTGTGCATCGGTGGTTTTCAACCTTGGCATGGGAATCACCAAGAATCATATATTCTCATTTAATGGGTATGGGGTTGGCTGGGGTGTGAGAAAGGGATTGCCTGGGAATCAGTATATTTTAGAACTCCCCAGGCGATTCTAAAGTTTAACAATGGCTGAGAACCACTGCTCTAAGCAGTAGCAGATTTGTACCCCAAATCTTCAGATTATGCCAGGTAACAGGAATGAAGTCCCTTCATGCCAAAACAGTTCCATAGGCTGCCTCCCTCCTCCTCCTGCAAGCTCAGCCCTGGCCCCAGGCTCTAGGTCGAGGGCCTCTTTCTGGAAAGCTGGGTTGAGGAGTTCTAGGGCAGGCTGTGATGGCCCAGCATCCATACCTTGGCTGCTGGTCCACTCTGACCATGGGGCCCTACCTCTCACAAATGTGATGGTACCTTCATTGTTGGATTATCTCCTGTGTCTCTGTCTCTGTTATTCTGGGAATCTGCCCGGTGGCTCTAGCCTTGAATGTCTGGTTTTTCCCTTTTCCTTCTCCTGTGCCCTGACTCCTCTGCAAATACCTAATTTGGGATTCTACCCTTTCTTCTACCTGTTGGGACATCTACCACCTCTTACCAGTTCCTCCTGATGTTTCAAACTTGTTGCCCCCCACCTTCCTTACCAAGCCTCATATTCTCTGAATCCCTGGTCCCGCCAGCCTGTCTTCTCTCCCTTTATGCCCTCCCACTTTCCCTCCTTGCCCAATCCATATCAGAGAATCTCAAGCCCAACCTCCTTTAATACCCTATGGTGTTAATTATCTAATCATAAAGGACTCACTGATCTCTGTATCTAGGTACTTTAATCTGCCCAGGAAAATGGAACCTCTATTAATTTCTATTTTTATTCTTTTCTTCTTACTTTATTTTTAATTTTACTTTCTTTTTTAGTCTCCAGTTGCTTCTCCTGATCTATGTTTGCCACTCCCAGAGGAGAGAGTAGAAAGTCTAATAAATAGTGGAGCTACACTATTGTGTGTTTGCTTCTGAGCTGGCTTGCTGACAGCTTCGGGGAGCATAGATAGGGCCACAAAGCCAGTGGAGAAAACTTCTCTGGGAAATTTTGTCTAAAGCTCATAGTTTTGCTTGCAGTCACTTGTGCTAGGCTTGCACAAAGTTTGTTTGTTTGCTGCTTCCAAAAGACTTGAAGACAGCATTGTTATAATCAGCCCTGCAGTCCTGGTATGAGGCTAGCAGAACTCTTGACTGAAAAGTTAATAATTTCTAGGCTATTTTGCATAAACTTACAGCTGGTATCCCCAGAGTCAAAGTTGTCAGATAAATAAAATTAAGCCTGTGAAGCTGTTACCTAAAATCTACCACAACTCTATTTCCACCAGGGATTTAAAAAGAGAGAGAGAAAAATTTCTATCAGTTTACAACACATACAGAGCCAGGACTCAGGCGGCTCTGCTAGTATGCGAAGATAGGAGGGATAGCTTTCCCCAGCTGTGGCAAATTCCCATGGCCCTGGGTCACTAGGTGGGATTTCTGGGGGTGCCAGCCCTTCAAATGTAGCATTCAAAACACTGGTTTTCCATGAATGTGTAAATGAGGTAGATAAGGCATGCGGCTTGGATGAGGTCCATTATAGTGAACATACTGCAGAAAGAGTCTTACAGAGCAGAGAATGGAGCAGTTAGGTGGCAGAGAACCCATGTGCCACTCAAAGAACAACCCATAAATGAAAATTCAGCTTTGGGAGACAGTTAAAGTCATGAAGGTAAGTTTGTTTTTTTTTAATTTGTAAGATTTTTCTCAGGATTCTTTTTGATAAAGAGTTCTGGATCATTATAATAGGGTCTGATTTACAAAAAGCTTGTCTGTTCACAATACACAATGGTTGTAAAGACCAAGTGGTTTGGTTTGGTTACAAAAAATGGAAGAAGATCCACTGCTCATACGGGAATGGAGAGGGAATGTCTGGTTGACTCGAGGGAGCACCCTTCCTGAAATTCTTAGAAGAGGCCATTTTCTAGAGGTTGTCTCAGGAGTTTACAACTATAACCAGCCTGCAAGTAAAACAATGAGGGAGAAACAAGAGCTGTATTTTCACACGAACATCAAAGGTGATGGAAGATGCTAGAGATGGACCAGGACAACTGTGCTGCAATGGAGATGAGGCTTAAGTCTAGAGGGGATCATGATCCAGGAATCAGATGGGCAGGTAAGAACCAGGGGATCCATGGAAAGCTAAGAATAAAGCAAAGCTTGTGGCGCTGAGGTCTGTAAAGAAGTGGAGGTTCATGGGTTCTGAGGCTTCGATCAAGTATAGATTCAGAAACTGGAGTTATAGGTAATATGAAAACTGGAGGGGTCATCCACTCCGGCCAGGGAACCCCAGGCCCTTTAGATGTGGAATAGGTGAACCCCACCTCAGAGGTATGAAATCTCTTGTCTGGAGGGTAGAGGCATAGGTCAGGCTGTAGACAAGGACTCACATATGATGGTTTATATTTGGAAGGGGTGGTGGCATAATATCCAAAAGAACAGGAAATTAAATCTTATTTTCTGCTGCTTCATCGTCTATCTATAGTCCATACTCTTATCTTACTGCAACTCTTGTTACCTGAATGAGGTCCATAGCCAACTTGTCAGGGATCCAATAAGGGAGATAAGATGATCTTTCCAAAGCTGTGACTTCTGCACAACATTATCAGATTGAAGGAAGTTCTCCCAGGAGGGAAATTAAATCCCAAGGACCTCAGCATTTGACTTGCCTTTTTTCTTTCCTTTTGCTGCAGATTTTGTAAGTGGTATCCCACCTTAGAGAAGGCCCAAGCCACCTCCAACAATGAGGAGCAGCAGACACAGCAGCCTCTTCTGCCTGTCCTGTGATTTTGGAGGTTTAAAACAAGGGAAGCAGAAAGAGAGAGAGCTCGGCAAACTTTATCATTTTACCCAGAGCTATTTCTGAGTACAAGGATCCTTAGTGGAATGCCTAATAGGGGGAAGATGATCAAAGATAACACTTTGGAGAGGCAGCATGCATATTTGGGTTAATGGGAACAGGAGGGGGTGGGGGAGGACCAGAAGCAAAGGACCTGTAGCAGACAGTTAGGCAGAGAGCAAGGACGGTGGGCCAGGCATGCAAAGTCACCAAGGTGGAAAGCCCCAGGTGCCTAGAAATGGGCAAAACTGGGCTGAGACGTTGCCCCCAGGGTTACTTTTTCTCCCCTAGCATACCTCTGATCATGCAGTTTAGACTCCCTTTTTATCAGTGGAAAACGAGTTCTTGCTGTGTTGCGAGGAAAAGAATTTCCTGAGGTCTGCACGGGAGGGTGGAGTTCCATGCTAAGCTTTAGTGATGATATAAAATCAAGTGGGTTCCCCTCCGGATTTCCCAATATCCCATCTTTGTCCATTTCACTATGGAAAAGGTCCAACTGTGTCCTCAGCAAGGCCAAGACTAAAGCCAGAGTTTCTCTGCAGTCCAGTCCAGCATCCTGCTAGCTTAGCCTGTGTTTCCAGATGCACTCCATTGCTGTGCTGGGGAATTCAGGCTTCCTCCTAGAACCTGCATGTGGAGTCTGCATGGCTATGGGCCATGTGGTTCCTGAGGCCACATTGTTGTGGATAGAGGTTGCACAAGTGCATGCAGCGAGTGTGGGGTCCCAGGCAAGAGAGAGAGCGAGAAAGGGTAGTCCTTTTGGAACCCACAAGTGGCTGCTAAGTGGTCTCAGTCCTCAAACAGGTAAGCTTAGCTTGTTCCCAGCTGCTCCGGTATCAGAGTCCATGTGGCTCCAGCCATTTGGCTGCTAAGGCCACATGGCTATGGAGAGAGCACAGAGGGCAAGCGTGTTACCAGGTTGGAGAGAGAGTGAGAGGGGGCTTCTTTGTTCCCCTGGGATTATATTAGCTTGGGCATGGAGAAGATGAGAAGATTTTTTAAAAATGGCAATCAATTTTCCAGGCTTTGGATGGGTCTAAACCCTTAGACTGACAGTCCTCTATGGTCCAGCACCTCCCCCTGTGCCTTGCTACAATCCAGTACCAGAGTGGAGAAGGGAGGGTTGTTAATCCCTTTGGCGGAGCAATGCTGTGGTCCCCTGGAATGTGAAGTTGTACTTTCCTGGTTAATCAAGCACATTCACGCTCCCCATTTTATTAAGCTTAATATCTAAGTCCCATTCTTACCCCCCTTTTTTATTAATAATTAGTTAATTACTGATAGTAACACCCTGACCTTTCACATTGCTGGTCATGCAGTTCAGATCCTCCACTAACCTTTCCTCCCCTAGCATGTCGCTAGTCATGTGCGTTAGAGAAGAAGGACGAACAATGGGGCCGTAGAACAGCCCTTAAGCATTAAGCTCCCAGGGTAATGAGGTTCTGACCTGCTTCATGTACATCTAGGTCTCAGTTGTGTGGCAGCTCCAGGCCTAGAAAAGCAGCAAAACCAGACAACTGATGCCATGGCTGACATCAGGACCAGCTGTGCTGGCTAATGATCTCTGCCCCAGTGCTGACCAGTCGGTGGAGACCATGGGGACACACCTAGAAAGCTGGTGAATATTCTATTGAGATCCTCCCTTGAGATTTCCAGATAAAACCCCTCAAGACTAAGGACCCAGTACTTTCCTTTCCCCACCCCTACACTGCACCTGGCCCCCAACAAACACAGAGGTGCCCATCCCTTCCCCAAATGCATTTGTGCATTTTCTTTGTCTCTCTCCTTCCCCTAAGCTCCAAGGGCCCTTATTTTGCCTCTAACTTTTTTCCTGAGAACTTGAGTCTTGGCTCTGAATTCTTCTCTCAACCAGAACTCAAGAACTGAGGTTGCTGAACCGTGATCCAATCACCGGTAACAACTGGTGCCATTTTTGCCTCCAACAGACCAAGCCAAGTCAAATCGTTGCAGACACTGTGTTCTCCTGTGTTAAGTAGCACCCTCTAGCAAGTCCATTTTTATCATTGGCCGAGATAAAAACAGAGGAAACATACTGATCGAATCTGAGACACCATGGAGCTGTAAAGAAAAAAAAAAAAGCATTAAAGAGCAGGATTTGGGTCTAAAATCATCTTAACAAGATTTGAAAATTTGAATTTCAACAGATAACTGGAAATGGCTTCACCAGAGACCAAAAATCACAGTCACATGTACAGAATGAGTGAGGCATGGCTTAACAGCAAGCAAGGAGGAGAGAAATATTTTGGACTTTTTAGCTGAGTGCAAAATTAGCCTGGGCCAGCAGTGGAAGAAGGCTGCCAGCATGCTAATGTGGTCCCCCGAGGGCTGTGAGTTAGTAGTCTACTTCTTATCCCTACTGACCCGAATGCCGCAGGAGCTGCAAGCAGTTTTGTGGAAATGATTTCTGCAAAAGAAAGACAGCAAGGATGCAAATGGTAGTAGGATGGCAGCAAGATTCCAAACCATGCCAAGTAAAGGAAAACTGAAGGTCCTGGGCACGCGGTCTGTTTGGAAGAAGGCTGTGGGTGGGTGGTGTGCATAATTGGTAGGGTCCAGTGCAAAATAAAAATGCAGCACAACTTGTTCAGAAAAGCAGGGACGAGGGCCATTAAAGGTACTAAAGTATTAAGCTTTTACCTTTAAAAATATATATTTTTTACTGATAAAACATAATGGGTAAGTAAATAGCAATGTATGAGTAGTAACAAAAATTTACAAGTTGCAAAATAATAACATTTTGGTGTCATAATTTTATGTAATATAATAATTATACTTTATTAATGTGATATTTTGACTGATCATAAGGTGTTTAAAATTCATATTTATAGCAATTTTATTTCCAATCAATATAATTAAAAGCAGTATGAGTCACTCTTGGCAGATGCAAGACTATAAACTGACAATGGATCATATTAATTTTGAGAATAATCTTTCTCATGATTCAACTGTTACTGAGCTATTAAGAGTACTTTACAAACTGTGGTAACATTGAAATAAATTTCTGATAAATTATTTCAAAATATATATCTTAGTATACATCTAGAGCTGGTGATTCTCATGAAACATTTTTTCTAAAAAGATTTAACTCTTCATATGAACCAGTTTTATGTAGTTTGAATTTAATTTTACATTAATTTTATATACTTGCATTTTAAAGTTTCCTCTGACATTTCCTGTAACTTAGGGACATCATACAAGAAACCGAAAAAAGCTTCATGATTTTACATCGTTCAGAACATCTATTTGTGCATTTTATCACTGTATCTTACAAAGAAAATTTATTTTACAATTGTCTTCTTTATTAAAAATTGGTTCACCTAAAGCTTTGCATGAAAATTGTGTTTTTTTCCATCAAACGCAACTTTAATTTTTACACTAAACAAAATTTAATTTCTACACCAAGGCTGTGCATATGTTGTTTTGCAATATTGCAGCAGTTTTAAAATCTAGAGCCTAAATTTTTGAAGAAATCTAGTAACTCCCTGATGCCTTTATTAAATTTTTAAAATTCATTTTAGAGCGAGAAAGAAACATCAATTTGTAGCTCTACTTAGTTATGCATTCATTGGTTTTATTCTTGTGTGTGCCCTGATCAGAGATCAAACCTGCAACCTTGCCATATTGGGACGATGCTCTAAGCAACTGCTCATGGCTGTATGTCCTTATTTTGTAATAATTTACTGACAAATTTTACTGTCTGAGCTTCGGCAGCTCCTCTCCTGTGTTCATGCCAGAGAGTTGATATTCATGCAGATGCTGCAGGGATGGGTTCTGGGAACAGACAGGCATATTGTCCACCCTGCAGTGGCCCTGTGGCTGCTCTCATGCAGAGTTCTTCCTCCCTCCCAGGGCTGGCTGCTGTGGCCACCACTGCTGCCTCTGCTGCTACTGACACTGTCATCACCACCGGTCTTGGCCCAGGTCCTGCCCAGGATGCCCAGCCAACCACTTGGCTGACACACTGCCCACTGTGGCAGCAGACTTGGAGCCATGCATTTCACACTGCTCATACACACATGCTCCATTGTCCCATCAGAAATTCATCTACAGAGCTCAAGTTCTGGGATAAATGATTAAGAATTCACCACAGCAACAGCAGAGCATTAAACTAGCTGCAGTGTCCCTGTGAGGGTGGGCCCTGTGTGACTGCTTGTGGAAGAGGGTCAGACATGTGACAGGGGTCCCATGCTGGACTTAAACAGGCCTAGGCATACCATAACTGAGTAGTATGGTGGGCCCTGTACATTAATTTTCTTGTTTGTTCCCTATACAAAGTGCAAAAAGAAGCTTGTGCGTCAGAAGGGAGGGTGCTGGGAGAATAAGATGGATCAGTTCCTGGACTTTGGCCTGCCCCAGGGACAGGCTTCTTACTAAGCCCTTTGCAAAGAGAGGTTGCAGGCAGAAGTTGAAAGAGCCATTTTTCTCAGGGACCCTGAGCGATGTGGAGACCCCACTGGTCTGCTTGGGGGCTTTCTTAGGTGACAGCATGTCACAGAGGCACCCTATAGCTCTGAAGGGAAATCAGCCAGTTGCTGGACCACCAAATTCTCCAGGAAGACCCAGGTGCTCTGGCCTCTCTGGACTGCAACTCTAGGGGTACCAGGGGTAGGTCCTCACTGTAGAACCAGCAGCAGCAGGAACAGGGGTATCCTGACCTCAAGGGGCTTCCTGCTTTGCGCTGCAGGGACAAGGTTGAAGAAGAAAGAGACCTGAGGAGCCTGAGGGAATGAAGGAGGGGCAAAACCACTACCATTGGATTAGAATCATTACTAGGACTCTTCACCCAAGGGGTGCTGAGGCTTAGGGGGAACAGGTTACAGAGAGGATCCTGGTTTTGAGTATTTGAAGGTGCATTGGATGGGAAAAGATAGATGACCTCTGTGAAGAACATCAAAGTGTGTCAATGGTGGGGAGACACCCTCTAACCAGGTGTGAAGAACCATTCTGTCAAAGCTGTCCAGCCTTAATTCTCTGTAACCCAAAGACTAAAACTATCAATGGAAAAATAGGTCTTTATAGAGGCAGGAATTAGTTACTCTTAAAAGCAAACTTTTAAGATGATATGCTTAATTTTTTTAAGTTAAATATTTAAATTTTTAAAAAATATGCTTCATTTTTTAAAAATGACATGCTTAATTTTTTAAAATATGCTTACATTGGTCATATATCACAACTGACCAATCATGGTAAAATCTAAAGAATAGGCCCAAGTCATATGAATTGAGAAATCTATTAAAACACTAGATAAACAAATTAACAAACAAACCACTGTCTGGCCTTGAATCAGTTCCAAAGGAGATTATAACTTAGGTCAGAAATCATATGTAGATCACTGAACTTCTGGTCAAGATGGAGGTGTCTGTAAACACCACTCACCTCCTTGCACAACCACAGCAAAAAATACAACTAAACTACAAAACAACTATAGTCCAGAATTGTCAGAAAATTGAGCTGTGTGGAAGTCCAACAGCCAAAAATTTAAAGACGTCACATTCTTCCAGACGGGTAGGAGGGGCAGAGATGCAAAGACACTCGGAAAGGTGCAGAGATGCGGAGATGCGGAACAGGTGGTCCCGCGCCTGCATGTGGTGGATAAAAATTGGGAGGGATGCCTCAGGGGTAGGGATCCCAGCCCCACACCAGACATCCCAGCCCACAGTTCCAGTGCCAGGGAGGTAAGTCACCATAACTTCTGGCTGTAAAAAACAGTGGAGGTTGGGGCAGTAGAAGAAACTGTGGGATTCTGAAGAGTCTTTTCTTAAAGGGTCCACAACAGACTTCAGGCTCATGCAGACTCTGGGTCCAGCACCAGCATGCAGCAGCTAGAAGGGCACCAGTGGTATGCAGGGAGTGAATAAAGTGTCTGGCACCACTGGCTGAGAGTGCTGGGGGCCAGCGTCCTCCTAGACAAAATGCCAGAGGCCAGGCAGTGGCATTGTCCCCTTTCTGAGCCCTCCCGCATGCAGAGTCAAAGAGTGGTGACACCATATCAGAGCACAGGGGTTGCTCAACCCTGGTGATTACTTAAGACCCCACCCAACCCAACTTACGGATGCACTTTTCTACAACAGGCCATGCTACTAAGACGGGGAGTCAGCACCTAAACCTAATATGTAGAAACAAACACAGAGAGGCTGCCCAAATGAGAAGACAAAGAAATAGGGCCCAAATGAAAGAAAGAACAAAACTCCAGAAAAAGAAATAAACAAAATGGAGATAAGCAATCTATCAGATGCAGAGTTCAAAACATTGGTTATTAGGATGCTCAAGGAACTCATTGACTACTTGAACAACATAAAAAAGATCCAAGCAGAAATGAAGGTTACACTAAGTGAAATAAAGAAAAATTTACAGGGAACCAACAGTGGAGTGGATGACGCCAAGAATCAAATCGATGGTATGGAACACAAGGGGAAATAACCACAATCAATCAGAATAGCAAGAAGAAAAAAGAATCCAAAAGAACAAAGATAGGGTAAGGACACTCTGGGAAAACTTCAAACATACCAACATTCAAATCATAGGGGTGCTGGAAGGAGAAGAGAAAGCAAAAAATTGAAGATTTATTTGAAAAAATAATGAAAGAAAATTTCCCTAATTTGGTGAAGGAGACAGATATGTATTCCAGGAAGAACAGAGTCCTAAACAAGATGGACACAAAGAGGACCACACCAAGATACATCATAATTAAAATACCAAAGGTTAAAGATAAAGAGACTATCTTAAAAGCAGCAAGAGAAAAGCAGAGAATTAGCTACAAAGGAGTTCCCAGAAGACTATCAGCTGATTTCTCAAATGAAACTTTGCAAGCTAGAAGGGTTTTGAAACAAGAAGTTTTCAAAGTGATGAAAAACAAGAACCTACAACCTCGATTACTCTATCCAGCAAAGCTTTTTTTTAGTATCAAAGGGCAGATAAAGTGTTTCTCAGACAAGGTAAAGCTAAAGGAGTTCATCATCACCAAGCCAAATGAAATGAATAACATTTCATTTTATTATATGAAATGTTAAAGGGACTTATTTAAGGAAAAAAGATTAAAATTATGAACATTAAAATGGCAATAAATTCACAACTATCAACAATTGAATCTAAAAAACTAAGCAAACAAACAGAACAAAAACAGAATCATAGAGAGATCATTTGGAGGGTTATCAATTGGGAGGGGGAATGGGGAGGATGAGGGGTGGGGAAAGTTGCAGAGATTGAGGAGTACAAATTGGTAGGTACAAAATAGACAGGGAAATGTTAAGAACAGTATAGGAAACGGAGAAGCCAAAGAACTTATATGCATGACCCATGGACATGAACCAAGGGAGAGGATTGCCAGAGAGAATGGGGGGTACTGGGTGGAACGAGGCAAAGGGGGAAAAATTGGGACAATCGTAATAGCATAACAAATAAAATATATTTAAAAAAAGAAAAAAAAGAAACCGTATGGCCCTGGCTGGTGTAGCTCAGTGGACTGAGTGACCTGCGAACCAAAGAGTCACAAGTTCCATTCCCAATCAGGGCACATGCCTGGATTGCAGGCCAGGTCCCCAGTAGGGGGAGCATGAGAGGCAACCACACATTTATTGATGTTTCTCTCCTTTTCTTGCACCTTCCCTTCCCCTCTGTCTAAAAATAAATAAATACATAAAGCCTAAAAAAAAAAAAAAAAAAAAAGAAACCGTATGTAGAAGATGCAGGGAGTGGAAGGGGGTTAGAGAAGGGGAAGCAAGTGTTTTAGAACATGCTGCTGGAGGACCGGCTGCATCAGATACACCTTGAAGGGGAGGGTGCTGAAATGCACCTTACTGTGCCCCTCCCCCCACCCCACCCCCAGGATTGTAATTCAGTAGGTCTGTTGTTATG